>NW_005871213.1:704333-913707 GCF_000147115.1 Myotis lucifugus | reverse complement strand
GAACACATGTCCCCTTCCCTCAAAGCTGGCAGATACATTCCCTCCAGTCTGCTCACTGCGAACTCCTTCTGTAGCTTCTGAACGTTGCGCAGTGCATAGTCTCTGTGCCGAGGTCTCCTCAGGCCTCAGATAGCCTCTTTGGCAGGATCTTCTGCCCCAGGGACAGAGCACAACTGGCCTGTGCCCATCATTCTCACTCCCTTTGATGTGACAAAGCTCAGAGCTCCTGCCACTGGCCCAGCTGGCCAGCCAGATGCATGATCTCCATATGGACTCTGCTGCCTCCCAAACCTCGGGAGACTCGTATGTTGTCCATGTGACCCCTTGAAAGCTCCTTTCAGGCTTCCTCTCCTCCCCTTCATTGCTGATCTCTCTAAAGGAGCATTTCCCCAGTTTCGCTTCTCCAACCTTCTTTCGAGGCCGAGCATGAGTGGCCAGTGAAGGATGAAACAGTCCTCGCCACCCCCTCGTGCCAACCGCACATCTCATATGCTGGTCTCGCGTCGGACTTTGGTACAGGGCGTCGGCTGCCTTTTAAGAAAAGCAAGTCTGGTACCATTTGTTCTTTCACCTTCACAGCAAACTGACAGAGTAGTTGTTTGCTGAGTGTATAGAGGAATACAAAGTAATTAATAAGCTGAACAAGGAGACCAAACTAAGATGTATAAGTTGAACGCGGTTTGTTTCAGAGGTCTGCGCCCCTACCACTGAACCTCTTTCCTCTCTTCTCTTTGTGAATGATCTCTCATTTACCCCCAACTTTGCATTTGTATTCCCTGGAATGTCATCTGGCCCTTAATTTATAGGCCAACTTCTTGAGTTACAAACTAGTTAGTGGGAGAACTGGGCCTAGGCCAGTGATGGTGAACCTTTTGAGCTCGGCGTGTCAGCATTTTGAAAAACCCTAACTTAACTCTGGTGCCGTGTCACATAAAGAAATTTTTTGTTATTTGCAACCATAGTAAAACAAAGACTTATATTTTTGATATTTATTTTATATATTTAAATGCCATGTAACAAAGAAAAATCAACCAAAAAAATGAGTTCGCGTGTCACCTCTGACACGCGTGTCATAGGTTCGCCATCACTGGCCTAGGACTTCCCATGCTTAAATGCTGATATAAGAATCGTTCTGCTGGCCTGCAGAGCTTGGGTCATCCTTCACACGGGGAGGAGACATTTCCTCCCTCATGCATCTATCCTGCATCACTCAGTTATAGAAGGTGTTCATACGAAGGTGTATTTAGCTGAGAGATGATACAAAATGTTTAAAGTTGGGAGCTCTCGTTAATTTATACACTTCAAGATCACACCTCCATGGGTGGCTTCAGGGCACCTCGGTAGGGTTAGGGGTGTAGTAGTGGGGCAGTGGGGCTGGCTTGGGGATCAGGTGTGGGGGTGGAACACAATGTCGCACACAGCTCAGGTGCTTGGGAACATAGGACACTAAATCTGGGGAAACCTCATACCTTATGTTCTAAGGGAATGAGTAGAAGTGAAAAAAGACCCTCAATTTTTTTTTCCATGGAAACCCTGAAATAAGGCCAAATGTGGGAACAAAATCAGGGGAAATCCTAAAGGTCCAAGAAAATTGCTTGAAGGGAGCAGAGCGCTCAGGGCTCAATCTCTTGAACAGAAGTCACTGGAGAATATGGAGGATTCACAATGATTGTTTTAATGGTATTGGGTTGAAGCCAGTGACAATTTGCTCATATTCATCTCATCTCTGTGTAAAGGTAGGTTTTTAAATAAACTGAACTTCAGAAATAGAATTTTAATGATGAGATGGTGTCTTGGGTATGATCTTAGGTGAAATTTCACAGATGTCATCAAGGTGTGATTCAAATAAATTGTGATCACACTAGGAGAAACCTTGGGGCTGTAACCGCCTTGCATAGCTCAGCTCAGTTAAACCTATCAAGGGGATGTACCGGGCTTGTCAGTACTTTACATGTCTTTACATGTGTTTCCATTGTGGTAGAGGCCACATACCTGAAGTCTGACACCAGCCGTGGTAATTGTCAGATGCCTGTTCCCACATAGAGAAGCAAACTGCAAAGTAAGGTATTGGGGCTGAGGAGAACATTGCCGATTCTCAGGTCAGGCTGGCTCTACTCCAGGCCACAGTATTAACTTATCTTGGTGGAATTGTTTGCATAAGAAAAATAAAAGAATGAGGAGGGAGTAAGAGTGATTTCACAAATAAGTTGCTGGGTAGGAAAACATGATATTTCAGATTGAGATTTTTAGGTGGAAAATGTGGAGAGGGTGTGGGGGTAGGGGTAGGGGTAGGGAGTGGGGATGGCAGTAGAGCCAGTGGTGTGAGAAAAGCTTTTGGTTGAGAATAATATCTAACTACAGATCTTAAGCTGCCCCTATCGCACCCTGTAACCTTGAAACAATTACTTTGCGTTTCTGAATATTTATTTTATCTCTAGAATAAAGGGCTTGGGCAAGTTGATTCCTATGACCTTTTCCAATGTCACAGTCTTGTGACCATACTCAGTGGCCAAGAGCCAAGCGTGAGAGTCAGGTCAGTGCATAGACAAAAGCTAGAACTGGTTTAGATATCACAGCGGATCCCTGAATTCTTAAACTATATTTTAAACCAGCGGTCGCCAACTGGTGGTCAGAGGACCACTGGTGGTCCGTGAGGTCCGAAAGGTTGGCGACCGCTGGAAACAATGAAAGGACGTGTTGACCATTGCTACTCTTATTTGAGAACTTATTTCTAGAAAACAGTTTTGTTTGGAGAGTAATCTTGACATTTCAGGTCAGACCTACAATTGTTATAAAACCCTATTTTCACAAAAAAGGGTAAAAGAGCTTTCCGTGCTAGCGCATCACCAAAGATGTCCCAGCGTAAAGATATCCAACCCAGTCAATGGATTTAAACCTTTTTATATCTCTTTAAAAACTTGACTCTGTTTTCCGTATGTTGTAAAATTAACTGTGTGTTCCTGTTGATAACAGTAATCTCAGGAGTGTTGTTTGGTAGATGAACTAATGTTCTAAGTTAGAGCTCAGTCACAAGAATATGCTTGAAACATTACAGCAAGCCGATAGATCATTTGTCAGCTAACATATGACTTTCCTTAGTATTAAAAATATATTTGTTTATATAAAGAGAACTATTCTTTTGGTGGGAAGGGAGTTAGCTAATCAAAGATTGTCAAGGACTGCTCCACTGTACTTCTCTATTTATCCCTGCAGTTCATCCCCCGTGATTTACTTGTTTAATTAAAACTATACATAGCTTTATAAAGCGGCAATTGACATACAATACACTACACATACTAAAGTATACATTTAATCAGTTTTGATAAATGTATAAACTTGAGAGACCATCCCCACAATCAACATAGTGAAAATACATGTAAGTCCCCACATTCCTTCCAGCCTCTCTGAACCCCACCGCCCCCCCACCCTGCCCCGCCATGTTGGTTCTAGGACAGTGGTTCTCAACCTTCTGGCCCTTTAAATACAGTTCCTCATGTTGTGACCCAAACATAAAATTATTTTTGTTGCTACTTCATAACTGTAATGTTGCTACTGTTATGAATCGTCATGTAAATATCTGAAATGCAGGATGGTCTTAGGCGACCCCTGTGAAAGGGTCGTTCGACTGCCAAAGGGTAGCGACCCACAGGTTGAGAACCGCTGCTCTAGGAGGAGACTGGTCTGCCTTCTGGCCCTAGAAAGCATTTTGCATTGTCCAGGGGTTTGTAGAAGGGAAATCATCCTGCCTGCATTATGTTCTGTCTGGCTGCTTTCACTCAGCATAATTATTTTGAGATTCATCTATGTTTTTGTGAGCATCAGTAGTTCATTCCTGTTTGTTGCTGAGTATAGTCATGATTTGTTTAACCATGTTGATGGATATTTGAGTCTTTTCCAGGTGTGATTTATTACACATAAAACCGTCAGGAACGTTTGTGTATAAGCTCTGGTGTGGACATATGCTCTCGGTTTTCTTGGGAAAATGCTGAGCAGCAGGATGGCTGGATTTTAGGATAGATGTGAGTTTCAAGTTTAAAAAAAACCACTCTGAGTGAGAGCAATTTTATTTCTTTGTTTTCAATCTGATGTTTTAAATTTATTATTATCTTTTGGCCTTATTTCATTGGTTTAGAGCTTCTTCTTTTTCCTGACTAATCTAGTTATAGGTTTGTCAATTTTATTGAGCTCAAAAATTCAGCTTTTTGTTTCATTATCTTTCTCTAGTGTTTTTTATCATCTCATTTCTGTTTGATATTTACTCTTTCCTTTCTTTGCTTACTTTGTGTTTAGTTTGCTTTTCCTTAGTTCCTTTGGGTGAAAATTGAGGTCATTGATTACAGGTGTTTCTTTCTTTTTTTTTAATATAGGTGTTTATACTATAAATTGTCCCCTCTTTTTCATGATATATACCAAGAAATAAAAATGAGGCTCTGTAAACAATGAATAGTAAAGGGTTAAAATTTAATATTATTATGGGAGAATAATCATGGTAATCTGTTCATCTTAGGAGTCTCTTTGACCTAAATTCCTGAGGTTACTTATAATATATCTGATCCTAAGACAAAAATTAAACTGTGTTCAAAACTATTGCATTTCTTTAAGTAGGAAGAAATTTCAGGAAGAAATGAAGCAGGATTAAATACTGATAAAGAAAACACTTATGAAAAAATAGGTCTGTCTGTATCTTCATGCACTTTGTCCTAATAGTTTTTAAAATATAATCTTAATACTCATTTTTATGTTATTTGTATTTCAATGTTTTTATATTTTATTTGTTTTCAAGCATTAATAAAGAGTAAAAGCAAGCTGATATTTCCATTAAACTCACCTGCGTAAAGACACCTGCCCTGACAATTCCTGAAGGAAATACAAGCTAACACATTTATCTTAAATGACGTTCTCTAAAATAGTTGATTACTAATCTATGGTATACAATAGTTTTTATTTAAAACTAGAGACCTGGTGCATGGATTTGTGCACATTGAAAGTAAATTAATTAGAAGGTGACTGGTGGGTTGGGACTGGGCGAGACGGGCCAGACACAACCTGGAGTCAACCTCCCACAGTCCCTCCCTGTCCAGCCACACCTGGGGTGGTGCTGGGGCTCAAAGGGCATCTGCAGAGTGAGCGGGGTCGCTCTGGCAGGTGAGGTCCCTTGGCCTGGCTTGTGGGAATCGGGCTGAAACTGGCAGTCTGACATCCCCCAAGGAGTCCCAGAGTGCAAGAGGGCACTCTGAAAAGTTGCCATCGCTCAACAGCTCCTGTGTTGAGCATCTGCCCCTTGGTGGTCATTGTGTGTCATAGCTACTAGCTGGTTGGTTGGTCACTTAGGCTTTTATATATATAGATAGCCCATTTTGAATTTGTCAATTAAATGCCGTGTTATCAAGGCACACTGGTGTTTCTTATCCAAAATCCTGATAACCCATGAAGTGATTTAAGGAAGAGTCCATTTCATTCTGCTAGTGACGAGATGTTCGCCATGCCCACCTTTGCTCAACTATGAAGGTCAAACTTTTCACTCTTTACATCTTTAAGCTCCATTGCTTTCCCTTCTGTGAAATAGGAATAATATGTATTGTTACTATACACCAGACTTATTTTGAGGTTGATTTAGGCAATAACTAAGAGTGTCCACTGGGATTTGATTGAAAAGACACAAATATGAGAAATAGTTGCAGGGACTGAGAAGAGAGAGAGAGAGAGAGAGAGAGAGAGAGAGAAAGAGAAAAGAGAAACTGTGGACAGGCACTGCAGTGTGGTGATTGCCAGGGGATAAGGGGATGGAGGGGGGTGAAGGGAGGTAGAGGGATGGAGACTTGACTTGGTGAACACACAATACAGTGCACAGATGATGTGTTGTAGAACTGTGCACCTGGAATCTGTATAATTTTGTTAACCAGTGTCACCCCAATAAATTCGATATAAAGGGAGGAAACAAGAAAATTTGAAACAAATCCACTGCTACCACAGGCTTGTCTGACTTCCTAAGATCCCTCCAGTATTTTATTATTAACCGGAGCGTGTTATGTTAAAGAAGTGTAGCGTGGATTAGCCTTTCTGCCTAACTCCTGAAGTGAGGTAGAACTGGGAAGAAAATGTCACCCAGAAAAAGAGGTGTGATTGCATGAACGGGCCGGAAAATTGGAGCAACTGGCTCTCCTGTTTCTTTCACTGGCCCCGTTGGCTTCAGAGCTGTGGCATCACACATTTCAACACTTGAGTTTTTTATTTTTCTTGATCAATTTTTAAATGTGCTAAGGTGCAAACAAAGAGCCTCTGAGGGGATGGTCTGTGAGGACGTTTGCCTCACTTCCTCCTCAATGCTCACATCCTCCGCCCTCCGGCTGCTTCCTTTCTGTAGATAGATAGTCCCTGCTCAGCTATGGAGCAAACACTCCCCGTATTTTTCATGGGAAATCTGCCCTAGAGACACTTAGTTCAGACTCTCACAAGCCCTCTTTTGGGGAAGGCATTCACGGCAGGGAGAGTCACATGACCTGGGAGAGGGGTATCTTAAGGGAGGAGAGCATTCATGTCCAAGAAGTCTTGATTGCAGTTTTACAAGCTCTAGTTTTTTATTGTTCCATAAAGTGGACATAATAGATAAAATTCGCAGGATTGTCCAGCAATGCTTTACACAAGGCATGGAGCGCAGAGTACCTTGGGTGAACTTGGGGACAGGGTTTCTGTTTTGTAATTGAATGGCGCCTAATTGTTGCGCAGAGTAGCTTAGAACAGCTTCTCTCTTTCTCTTTTATCTCCATCTATTGATCCCCGTTTCTTTCTGGGTGAAAGAAGAGCTGTTTCATTCCTTTGTGTTGTAGGAACTTTTTGAACGTTTTAGAAGGGCTGTTTGTCAGACTTTTCTATGTCCGAGTATCGATGCACCAAGGAAAAGAAGAGAAAATCATGGCAGAGTGACCCTGCCAGCCGTCTATTGGGAAAGGGCCGGCTTCCTCAAATGCTTTCCTTTCATTGAGATTCTTCTCAGAATATTTGGGGATGGACTCCCAGTATGTGGAGTGACAATCATTTGTCGCTTCTAATTAATGGACTATTGTTTTGTCTGAACCAAGAAGAGCCCAGACATTTGCTGGACCCCTCAGGAGGGGGCCGACAAGGAGGAAGGCAGCATCTCCACAGCCAGGTTATGCCTGGAGCTGGTGTGTGGGTTCCCACAGACACTTGAAACAATCTCTCAAAGCCTTTGAAAGGAACCTTCCCCCATTTCAGACCCGTGCAGGTCACTGATTTCTTGACATATCCTAAGAGGCAAAACCCTATACTTTTCATTTCTGAGTCAGACGGCTGCATGACATCCTTTTTTGAATATGAGCAGCAAGATTCGGCTTCTCCAGGCAGTGAGGTTGTTAGGCTACTGGTCATGTTCCTTAGGTTGGGGATTCCTTCCTTATTTTCAGTTTAATGATTTTGGTCTGTATTTATGGGTGTTGAGGAAGTGCCCAATACATGAAGATTCTTGCAAGCCTTTGAGAAATTCTGATTTCTCTAAAAGTCTTGCATTCCAGGGAGTGTGTCTCATCCCCCCTTCCTTTTCTCACTTAAGAATAAGGACAGCATTTCCACCCACTGCCATGCTAGCAAGGGACCAGATAGCAGCACTTTTTAAAAAATATCTTTTTATTGATTTCAGAGAGGAAGGGAAAGGGAGAGAGCGATAGAAGCATCAATGATGAGAGAGAATCATTGATCAGTTGCCTCTGCACACCCCCTACTGGGGATCGAGCACACAACCCTGGCATATGCCCTGACCAGGAATCAAACCATGACCTCCTGGTTCATAGGTCAACTCTCAACCACTGAGCCACCCCAGCTGGGCAACAGCAGCACTACTCTTAAGTCCCATATAGCCTTACCAGAAATGTACTTCCTTCCCTGTGGTGGCTACATACCAATTTGTATGTGGGTGCGTCTCTTCTCTGACAGGAATGAAAAACCAGTTTAGAATACAGAACGTGTATAATCAGATCCGGGCATACACTATAAGAGACCGGCCAGCATCCTGGTGCTGTGGAAGGAACGCTGAGCTGGGAGTCTCAGGTTGCATAATCGATTATACCATTAACAGGCAGTGTGACCTTGGGAAAGAGACTTGACATTGCTGAGCCCCAGGACTAGCATATGCAGACGAAGGGATTACTCTCGGTGCACTCACTGCCTAGCTCCCCTCACATGCATTCTACCCGTCTGGGCACCAATCCCTCACCTTCTGTGTGCTTCGCTTTCTCTGGTGGGTACCTATGACTTTCTTAGAGGACAGCCTCTGATCGGGGAGCGCTTTGCTTACAGAATGCCAGGAGTTATATGTTCCCCCAGTAGGCACTCCTCGCCTTCGCCCAGCCCTGAGCTGCTGAGCAGCATGGAGCCGAGCTGCCTTGGCTTCAGACGGAATGCATCCTGGAGGTGTAATCTATCTCCCCGTGCTTCCCGGCGATTTCTGGGACGGTCCCTGACATCTCAACCTCGCTTGACTTTTCCCCTTTCCAGGCCTTCTCACACTTTCCTGTTTCCCCAGGGAGTCGTTTCCTTAAAATCACTTGGAGAGAAGCCCTTATTTCGGATCTGCTTCTACGGAACCCTTCCAACCTCATCCTACTAGTGGTTCAAGTTTAAATCAATATTTGATCCACATAGACTTCTTGTCCCTTTAGTATTTTCATAGTGCTTTGATAATTGCTCAAGAAGGTTTATATAATTAGACTATACAGCTCTTCCGTCTACATGTCTGTGTTTGGGGGTGGGATTCAAATGAATACATGTTACTCTTTTGCTTTATAATTTTTACATCACAGCGATGGCATGTTGTGGGAAGGAATTATTGCATTTCATAGAAGAGAAAGTTGAAGCTCAGAGAGGACATGTCATATAAGCGAAATCCTGCGTTATGTGTCATTTTGTGATTAGCTTATTTTACTCAACATAAAGTTGCCAAGGTTTGTTCATGTTGATGCATACAGCAGGTTTATTTCTTTTTCATGGCTGAATAATTTTTTATTATATGTACCTATGGAAAGTGCCAGATTTTCTTGAAGTATCTAAAATAGCCAAACTCACAAAAACAGTAAGTAGAATGGTGGTAGCCAGTGAGTAGCAAGGAGTTGCTACTCAGTGGGTATAAAGTTTCAGTCATGGAAAAGGAATATGTTCTAGAGATCTGGTGGACAACACTGTGTTTACAATGAACAACACTGCCCTGGACACTGAAGAGAGTAGATTGCCCCAATAAATAGAAAAGTACACATGGGGTCTATACATCTAGAAAACTTGACTGTGCTGTTAGAACCCAAGTGTCCAAGCTCTGGGCTCAAAATTGCCTACAGACAAAGCCATAGGGAAATATCATCCTTGAAATGGCTTGATTCCCTCATTTCCCCATATGTTTGGCGCTATCTCCATGAACACCTCAGTATCATGATTAATTCTGCGAAAGTTTTCAAATGATAGCTAAGATGTTAGCTATTAGGGACTCGGTGAGTACTGATCATTTAATGAGGTGTTTTAACCTCTCTACAGCCTTAATCTAAGGAATCAAAGCTGAAATGATACTGAAAGAGATATTTACTCAAGTTCTTCTAAAATCACACCCTACCATATTTTTACCAGTCTTTCTGTTCAAATGAAGATTCACTCGTTGGGGAAAATCATTGGGAAACCTCTTTATGACAAACCCATGAAGACTTAGTTTGCTCTTCATATAGTTTGGGTCAAACATCCGTTTTTCTGAAGAAAAGGTGTTTGACACTTTTAAGAAGCTACTTTGCAAAGTAAAGAAATATTCATAAGGGAAGGATAGGAGCAAGTCAGTTCAGGTTCAAGGAGACCTTTATTTTAACTAAAGTCACACAGCAGGAATGCAGCACTCAAGGGGTTGAGGTTTTAGGAGGAAAAATGCAGCCTTTTCAGACTGAAAAGAGGACAAGATCATTCCAGAGTGATTCTTAGACTTGCTCAAAGGGATTGAATGGCTAATTAGCACCTTCCTTTTTGTGAAGGAGAGGTGACTGATTTCCTAATCCGCCCAGGTATTAGGAAAAGAGAAAGGCTTTAAAAGCATTAGCTCTGCTCTTAAGAAGGGAGATTACCCAGGCCAGCAGGTTTCTTATGCAGCTTCTTGGACTCATGTCTGCAAGTTCTGTTTTTCTCTTGTTGGGGGTAGAGCCCAGGAATCGGCATTTTATCATGTGTCCCCAAGTCCATGAACACAATTGGTGAAATACTGTTTAATATCAACCAGTTTTCCAATAAGAACTCCTTACAAGGGAGTCATCTGATGCTTTTCTTGTTATTTTGTCCTTAATGTTTTGTAAGAAAATATTTGCCCAAAGAAGACAGATGTGAAGTACCTGTGGTGAGAGGACTTTATTTTTTTCTGAGGAACAGATTACATAAATGAAGAAGCACAGAAAAGAAAGGATTTCTGAATAATTGCTCAATGCCATAAAATATTATACTTAAATGAGCTCCCATTAAAGGGAAATTAGCATTTTTGATTTGTTTTGTGTTTTCGCGTATTTTGTGTTCTGCACAGTTTGAAGAAAACAATTGAGGGTCAGTGAGTAGAAGTGGTGAATAGGCTCCTTAGAGACATGGATTTCTAAGAGCTGTCCCAGCTAAACTGACTCACATAGAGCAAGTTTCAAATTCCCAAGGATTTGAAAGCATCAAATAACCAACTGGGAAGATGAAGAGGGAGCCCCTGGAAGTCTTGTTGTCTTCCTGCATAGGCTTACTTCAAGGCAGCAAGACTGGGAACCTTCCTCAAACACAGGAAGAATGGTGGCTTCCTCCTACACGCACGCATGTACGCACGCACATACGCATGCACGCACGCCTCCAAAAGGCTGCTTTTTCATTCTTTCTCTCTGTTAGTGTCTTTTTCTAAATTCATGGAGTGATTATGATTCAAATCGATGGTGTATTTGCTTGTCTTCTTTCCTACGTCCTTCTTCATTTCAGTTCTGATGTAGTGCAACTTGCCATGAAAAAATATAGCAGAATCTGAAAAGTGATTGAGGCAATTACAGGATGGGGACTCGAGATGCATTTTCCTTTTTTTTTTTTTTTTTTTTGCAATTTTTAAAAGTAACAGCAAATCCTCACAGTGGGTATCTGACAAGTCACTCGTGACGGAAGGGTTTACGTGTCCAAGCAGAACGCCATCGATATTCTTATTGAGTTGGGTGCCTTGATGAATTTACCCCATTTACCTCTGCGACAGAACAAAGTGAATTCTTTCACTTGGACAAACATTACGGCTCTGTTGAATATTGTCAAACTCAATAAGTCAATGGTAATTTCCAGGGAGAAAAAAGTCTCTTTTTTTAATTTTAAGGTGTTTTTAAATTTTTTAATTGAATTTATTGGGGTACCATTGCTTAATAAAGTTATATAGGTTTTAGGTGTACAATTCTATGGCCTATCATCTGTATATTGTATTGTGTGTTCACCACCCCAGGTATAGAATATATGCACTTCTATGTTTATTGCAGTATTATTGACAATAGCCAAGATTTGGAAGCACCCCAAGTGCCCAGATGTAGATGAGTGGATAGAAACGCTATGGTACATTTACACCCTGTGGAACACTGCTCAGCCATAATAAAGAAGAAAATCTTACATTTTGTGACAGCATGAATGGACCTGGAGGGTATTACGCTAAGAGAAAAAAGCCAGTCAGAGAAAAGTCTATTTTAATTGAATTCTAGCTAAGACCTAAAAATGGTCTACAGGATAAAAGCTTTATCGCTTCAACCCTTCCATCTTCAGTTTTGTTTAATTTAACGCTTCAGTGAACTATACAGTGGTAACACACTGACTCTGGGAGCATGGTATTTTCTTGCTGGAAAATGATTAGGAATTGACTTCTTCCTAACTCTTAATTTCAGCCTCAGCCTGAATAGGAATCAATACCTCCTTGAGTGTATAAATTAAAAATTAAATCCAAAAACAAATGGGATGTTCATTCATGCCTGTGGTAAGCTGACTAATGACCCCGCAGATACAAGTCCCAAACCCTGGATCCTGTGCACGTGACTTTATATAGGAATGGGGTTTGGCAGCTGTGATTAAACCAAGAATTTGGAAATGAAGAGATGATCCTGGGTTAGAGTGGACCCTGTATATAATCATGTGTCTTTATAAGAGGGAGGTAGAGGGAGATTTAAAGGAGGTCATAAACCAAGGAATGCAAGAAACACAGGTCCAGCAGCTGGAGGAGACATGTATTATTCTATTTAATCCTTACAACAGCCATATGGATTTTATATAATTACTAGAGGCCCAGTGTATGAACTTGTGCACGGGTGGGGTCCCTCAGCCTGGCCAGTGATCGGGGCTGATCAGGGCCAATTGGGCCAGCCAGCTGGGAGGGGAGGAATCACGGGAGGTTGGCCGGCCACAGGAGGTTGGCTGTGGGAGCACACTGACCACCGGGGGCACCTTTTGCACTGAGCGTCTGCCCCCTGGTGGTCAGTGCATGTCATAGCAACCGGTCAACCGGTTGTTCAGTTCACTGGTCATAATGGTCGCTTAGGCTTTTATATATATAGATTATTTCCATTTTACAGATGAGATAACTGTAGGGCTGGCAGGTTAAGTCACTTCTTCCAGATCACACAGCTAAAAAATACTGGAACCAAATTCAAACTCATTCGGCTTCTCGGTCCTATGCTTGTCTCTGCTTCCCTAAAGTTGTTGACCACAGCTTTCTCATCTGGAAAATGGAGAGGATCATCCCACCTGTGTTTTAGGTATGTGTAATTTAATAAAAGGAGGCATTTGCATTTATAACTCATGGTAGGCTTATATGTGTTAGTTTTATTATCCCATAGTGATTATTGTATCTTGACTTTATTGGTGGTGGGGGGAGGAGAAGAGGCTCAGAGAATTTAAATAATTGCCCCAGTTAACATCATGAGGAAATAGAGATTAAAACCTTAAACCATGGACTCATTCTATGCTTTTTTTCTATTATGCACTCTCTCTCCTGGTAAGTGATTATTATACTAAAAATCAGGGGGCAGATCCTATCAAAATGACGTAGTATATCCATAGGTATAAATTAAAGACATAGTTTAACCCTAGACTCGTTAGAGATTGCTCACAGAAACCACTGATGGAAGAGGCCAGAGAAGCCCTTTGGCTCCAAGAACCAGGAGGAGTGCACGGCAGCTGTGCTGCCACTGGCAGAGGCGGGCGTCTGTTGATCACTCGCCATCCACCCCACTCCACAGGGAACTCTGAGTCAACAGCCCTCCTACTAAAGCAAGTGGCCAGAGTCATACGCTCCATGCTCCGGTGAGAGACTAGTGAAGGTCTCAGAACTAGAAGTAATCAGTGGCCTCACACAAGCCACTTCCACTCCCCGTGCCTTGGTTACCATAATCACAAAGGGAGGGAGTTGGGAGAACTTTTTAGAGAAACTCTAATATCCCTCAAAACTTAATAATTATATGATATTTTGAAATGCTTGATTATTAATTTTCTCACTAGTTTGGCTTTGTAGGGCAGGCATTTAGAAATCAATCAAGTAATAATTAATCTTGAGCTTGCTCTAGTGTTAAATATTCATGGGTTTCATAAATTAGGTAGAGCTTTTGGACCGAAAGTCTGGAGTTTCCAATATGATTTTCCCTGTGCTCACTTGTCATTTGGCGGGTTTCTTTTTGCAGTGTGCGCACTCAGGTTTTATCTGGCGGCTTGCTAAAAATGCCAAGTCATCTGTCTCAAATGACCTTGGGCTAGCTAACCTTGTTTACCATTAGATGAAGGTATGGCCCATAGGCATTCTCTGGGCTTTTAACATATACTGTCAACCTCCCCCAGTCACATCAAAGGGCACAAGAAATTCACATCAGTGTTTAGTAAAGCACCGTTATTTATTTTTATTGTTTTTAGATGCAAAGGTATGTTAAAGACCAAGAAAGAATACATTTGCTGTAAATTTTCCAACCATATGTCACACATTTTAACATTAAGATGGAAAAAAAAGGCCAACCTGAGTGTGAGAACACATGGATCTTTCTTTTTGTTCCAGCCTGTATGTGTCAAGGTATATTCCCCTGAAACCAAGGTCGAAATAATAATACCCAAATCCCAAATCAACTGGACTGTTTATGGTGTTTAATGCAGTTGGTCTATTGTTATATTCTTTAGTAAATGAGTTTAGTAAATAGTACAAATAATTCCTCTTTAATATGTCTTTAAACTTGAGCTTTATTCTAATGAGGTAAATTTTCTTCTTTATGTTAAATCTCCTGCTTTCTTTAATGGGAATTTTCTGTGCTCTTTTATTTTTAATTTTTCTTGTTTCATTTCATGAAGGCTGGTCAATAGTAGACTTTCCGAGGCTTATATGCCTCGAATTGATAAAAACTATACATTTTCATTTTTTAAACTAAGACCCCCTGACCTCATGCCCCAATGTCTTGAGTATTCTATTAGGCCTGGGCCCTGGGGGAGCATTAGGGGTGGGTTCAGAAAGCTCTTGTGCCCAATTTGCTGTCTTTCAGCCAGGGAGAGAAGAGATGCATACTCATTCACTGAATACAAAGTAGGGTTACTTTTAGAAGAAGATAAAACTGTCTTCACTGGCAGATCAGGAAAAACTGTGCAAGTGAGCTCATGATTGAGGTGGGCTTTGGAAAACATATGGATATGCCCTCGCCAGTTTGGCTCAGTGGATACAGTGTCAGCCTGCAGACCGAAGGGTCCCGGGTTCCTTCCAGTCAAGGGCACGAACCTCCCCAGCCCCGGGCCCAGGGCATGTGCAGGAAGCAATCAATCCATGTGTTTCTCTCACATCAATATTTCTCTCTGTCTTTCCCTCTTTCTTCTACTCTCTCTAAAATCAATGGAAAAATATCCTTGGGTGAGGAATAATAATAATAATAATAATAATAATAATAATAATAATAAAAAAGTAGAAAATATAAAGACTTAAAAACTTTCAGGGTGAGGTCACTTGAAGGATGATGGATAGCTTCAGAAGAGGCACGCTCAGGGCAAGGTGTGAAAATTATGGGTAGTTCAGCTTTATTAGAATTACAAGGTGTAAAGAGGAATTATAGGGGAAAAAAGTTTAAAAAAGTATATGGGACGAAACAAGTGGGTAGATGAAGTAAACTCTAGTTCCTAATTTTCTCCTCATCCCACGGCCCTGTGCTTAGCATTAGCCAATTAGGAATGTGGAACAGAAAAGGGGGGAGGCAGCACATGTAGAAACAGAGAGATGATGGAAAATAACAGCAAGACATACAGTTTGGGCTGCCTCAGTTTTTCCCCTAGAGCAAATTTCGTAATACAACTCAGGGAAGCAGAAATGCCTTTTTAATGCTCTCATAGGTGGAAAGAGTGCAGAAAAATAAAAAGCAAATTCTGGAATGGTGATTACTTGCAAAGCAATGTCAATGGAATGGCTTGGAGTGTCAAGTTTTTCTTCTTGAAAGATGCCCAAGGAAGGACCAAGTGGGAATGTAATTTCAAGGGGAGAATAGGTTTTGTGAACTCTGTCATCACTTCATTTTGCCTCTATGCAAAGAAAATTGTATCTTATGTTCCCAGTCACAGTACATTTGTCCTCAGATAGTTTTATGCCATAGTCACCACCACCAATTTTCTGTCAAAATGTTTACATTATCTGCGGGTCTATTTTAGCAACTGACAATATTTGTTAGTCCTGAAGGAATGACATTTCAGCGAGTTTACTCTCTACTTCGGCTTCCTTACCAAATTTAAATGCTGCTTGCAAAATTCCGTGGCACTGAAATATTAGGCCATCATTTGGGAGAATGTAATTGTTTTGTTCTTTCCCTGTTTGGGGACGTTGACTTTGGAGAAGGCTAATTGGAGATTTAACCTTCGTTAAATTGGGAAAGTCTTGAGGTGAGACGCGAAGCTTTTTCCTTCTCACTTTTTTTTTGTAGAGCCATCCCTGTTTCTGTTGCTCTTCCCAGGGGGAGTGCTTTACTTCCGCTGATTCGTGAGGAATATGCTTTTCATGATGAAAATGAGTACTTTTAACCTCAGGCTATGGCAGATGGGTGTGATATGAAGTAGAAACTGAGCTAAAGATCGACTTATTTACTTTTTAATCCTCTTACTCTCCCAATATTTTTAAAATTAAAATACTGGTAGTTCTCAAGAACTACAATTTTAATACGTCACGTTCCTTGGCTCCAAAGCCCAGTGTTTAATTTTGGAAATGGCATGTGCTATTGCATTTACTCAGGGTGTTGCTTACCTGGATCTATCCAGTGTGGGCCTGTTCTCATGCGAATCATTATAATCCTGGACCTGTATTTCTTCTTAGCAGTATCAGGAGGGACTCTTCCATTTGGAAAATTAAAAGGGAACCAGAAATATTTAAAAATAGCCTTTAGTGTTCCCTATGAGATTGGCCTCTGTTCTCTTTTGTGTACAATGTGTGCAAGTGGTTTTATAATCATAGTTATATGCTTATAGAAGGAACTGTGCAATGCTACATGGGTAATCTAAAAGCTAATTGTTGTCCTAACCGGTTTGGCTCAGCAGATAGAGCGTCAGCCTGCGGACTCAAAGGGTCCCAGGTTTGATTCCGGTCAAGGACATGTACCTTGGTTGCGGGCACATCCCCAGTAGGGAGTGTGCAGGACGCAGCTGATCAATGTTTCTCTCATCGATGTTTCTAACTTTCTATCACTCTCCCTTCCTCTCTGTAAAAAATCAATAAAATATATTTTTTAAAAAAAGCTAATTGTCTAGAATAGGAGATCTTTGTAAACACCATATTGAGAAGAGCTAAACTGATATGATAGAGGAGGGACACATGTTTTGAAGCACTAATTTATGCAGACTCATAGGACAAATGAGTGTATGTATGGGAATCACAGCAATGTAGTTCCAGTTTTAAATTTTATTCCTTTTTTTCCCCCCTCGGCTTGTTAACAGTGGTTAGAGCAGTGGCTCTTGTCTAGATCTTCTTGCACTTTTGCACTATCATTCAGCTTATCCTTAATCCTGGTCCACCTTAATTCCTCTCTTGTCACATTCTGGCGCATGCCCGATGACTGTTGCTGCTGCCATTGCATCCTGGATGCTGAGATCCCTCCAAAGATTGCTGAGGGTTCAGTAATTCGCCTATGGAGGGGTCTGCCTCTCATACAGTCTACTGCTCGGGTTCTCTCGGATCCAGTTCTGAATTGCTGGTGTAGGAAATCTTGCTATAAATCTCTTCAAACACATTCAAATGCCTGGGACTATAGACAGAAAAAGATTATCTGCTGACGGTATGTACCCCATGGGTGACTCTTCTTTATCCTTCAGAACCCTTTTCTCTGTTTACTTGTGTAGTTGTCATCACCTGAGTTGTGGAAGGCTGCATGGGAGAAGTGGGTTAGAGTTGCCAGATTTAGCAAATGAGAACCGCTAGGACAGTGGTTCTCAACCTTGGCCTCCCAGAAATCAGGATTTTAAAAAGATTCCCTGGTGATTCTAATGTGCAGCCAAGGTTGAGAACCACTGCGCTAGGAGGTGCAACAATGAGCTGCATTTTGTTTCCGGCCTGTCTGAGCTTTCTATTCCATATCCAGCTGGGGATGTGCAAACAAAATGAGACATCTGAGTCAGGCTGGGAGTCATTGGAATCGAGAGACTTGAAGAGTAGAGCCATGAAAATGGGTTTTACTTGTTGTCTAAAGGTGGGAGGTCTCCAGGGAGCAGCACACGGGAGGGAACATGGAAGAGCTCTCCAGGTGTGCTTTTTAACATGCCGATGCATCAATGTGAGCACCGAGGGGAGTTAGGAACATTCTCTGGTTAGCTTCGCTGCTGTACTTTTATCTTGAATTGTCTGGCTCTAATTTTGTTTTGTTCTGTTTTGTTATTTATTTCTTTGACTTCCCTTTGGGGTTTGGCTGGCACTAATGACACAAACTGGATCTCTGTCATCGTTCTCCCAGATCAGGGTGTTTTAAGCTACTCTCTCTCTCTGGTTGGGGAGGAGAGGTGTAACCATCTGCTCCTAAGTGTCCTTGGTCAGGGAAGATAAGGTCTGGTGATTTTTTAGCAGGCTGGTAATTGCTTGGCCTTGTTTAACTTTTTCTTTTCTTTTCTTTTCTTTTCTTTTCTTTTCTTTTCTTTTCTTTTCTTTTCTTTTCTTTTCTTTTCTTTCCTTTCCTTTTCTCTTTCTTTTCTTTTCTTTCCTTTCCTCTTTCTTTCTTTTATTTTTTTTCAGTTTTCCCATTTCACTTGCTGAAAAATTTCCCTGGCGCCTACCCTCCTGGCGCAGTCATACCAACCTTATCAGAGTGCGTTGTGTAGGGGGGTGGAACACAGGAGTGAGTCTTTTGTGTGCCTGAACCTGTGCAACAATGAGCTGGATGATAAAACATTTCCATTGAGTACCTGGTGCTTATTTGTATTCCACAAGAGAATGAAGGCTGGCTGTGCTAACTGGGACTTTAGGTAATTGTTCTGTTTTTGAAGCACCAAAGTCATCTTTCTTATATTATTCATTCAGTAGCTTTTCCTCCATCTGAAGGAAAATGTCTTGGCAAGTGTGAATGCGTTTCCATTTGCTTCCTTGTTAATTCCTTGCACATGATAAATTGCAGGGAACTGTACTGAAATCCCTTGAAATTGAAAAGTCCGCCCACATGAGTGCTCAGGAGCAAAGGTGTTAAACATAATAAGCCCGCAGACATTCCGCAGAGAGCCTTTCAGAAACATTTGCAGGAAAAGGCTACCTTTCATGGGGACATATAGACTGATTTGCATACATTTCAATACTTTTGATTGAGGTGGTCGATCTGGGTTAGCTAAAAAGGATTGCAAAACCTCCCAGGATTATTTGAAATAGTTGATATTTTTTGAAGATGAGGTCACTCGTAAGGTAGCCCTGCCTTTAAAATGCAGCAAGTATTTTTGGATTCCTTCTTATTTCCATCCACATAAGAGTGACCTGCATCTTTTACCAACCTGGCCTCCTGGCGACCTCCATGCCCCGCAGTTATAACAGATTTTCAAGCTATTATTTTTCATCTTCAAATGAGTGTGTTCATAAAACATTTATAGCAATTCAAACAGTTTCAGCAGTTCAGAAACCCAGCCAAAAACCTTTTCATTCATTCACAATACATTTCTATAGGATAATTTAAGATATCAATGTTACTTTGTCTTCTCATTTATCAAGAATTCAAGTCACAAATTTATACGTGTGTATGTGTGTATTAAACAATCAAAACCAAAATAACTTATACTAGTGAACGTATATCAGGGAAAAGAATATTCACAAAATCTCAAAGAAATTGCTCCCTAAATCATTATGAAGAGATAAAAGAACTTTAACAGCAAAGAGATCTGGCAGATACTCTATTAACGCAGGGCTACAAGGTCATATGATGAATAGTGGGCAAACTGGCATTGTAATCCTTCTGCAGAAACACCCTAGGAGGCATACACATCCTGGGAAGAAGGATATATGAAGAAAATGTGACAAAATGTTAGCAATTGATGACTATAATATTAGGAAGGATATGTGAGTATTCACTGTACTATTCTTTCATCATAAGTGTAAGTTTGGGGTCATTAAAAGTATTGGGGAAATAAATTATATATAATTGAAACGAAAATACATAGAATTGAAAAATATATCTGTCATCATAAATGATCCCATTTCAATGGGGGGAGGTACTTTTAATAGATATCATTAATTATTACAAAGGAATTTATTATAATTTATTTTTTCATATAGTGCTTTACTGTATTAAACACCCTTTTATGTCTCATTTAATGCTCAGAAACTCCAATGATATCATATTGTATAAGCAGTACTATTATTATTCATTTTTCCCATATGGAGAAACTTGAGTTTCTGCATTTAAATGTACTGTCCAAGATTTTTTTAAATAATATATTTTATTGATTTTTTTTACAGAGAGGAAGGGAGAGGGATAGAGAGTTAGAAACATCAATGAGAGAGAAATATCGATCAGCTGCCTCCTACACACCCACTACTGGGGATGTGCCCGCAACCAAGGTACATGCTCTTGACCGGAATTGAACCTGGGACCTTTCAGTCCACAGGCCGATGCTCTAGCCACTGAGCCAAACCAGTTAGGGCACTGTCCAAGATTTTATAGTGTTTTTTTTTTGCTTTTGTTTTTTTAAAAAGGGAAACTGTGGCTCAAACCCAGATCACTCAGTGCTGTGTTCTCTACATTTTTGTACTAGATTCATTGTGTGTATGTGTTTGTGAGTGCGTGTGCTTTTCCAATAACTAAAAACCTTTGAAAATGCATGGTTGACTGTTAGCTTTCGTGGACAGGCCATGGGGCTGATGGAATGTATAATGTAATCTCAATTTCTGTTTGGAGGGAGAAGTATCCAGCGTTCCCTACTACTATGCCTCAAGTGAATGAGATTAGTGTCTCAGAGCCAGATTACAGATAATTCTTGCTCCAGGAAAATGCCATCTCTGTAACTTGTATGTAGTCTTTTAATACTGGCTGAAAACTTCTCTTTTTATTTATATACTAGGGACCCAGTGCACGAATTCGTGCACCTTAAAAGGAACTGTGGGCCTGAGGCTGCAGTAAGCACAGGGGTGGGTCTTGGTCCATCCTCTGCCCCCACCCCCACCCCCCCACTCCCGTCCCCTGTCTGCCAGCAGCCCCACTCCTGTCTCCGCCACTCCCACGTGCTGATGGCGCTGGACCCGCTCACACCCACTGACAACATGGAGTGATTGGGGCCGGCGCCAGCAGTGGGTGCGAGCGGGGCCAGCACCATCAGTGGGTGCGAGTGGCAGCTGCTGCCCTGATCACCCCTCAGGAAGAGGGGGAGGTGGAGAAGCCCTCAGGGGTGATCAGGGCTGGCAGCCGCTGCTTGCACCTGCTGATGGCACTGAGTGATCGGGACTGGCGCCAAGCACCGGCAGCGGGTGCCAGCAGTGGCTCCAGGGCTGGCTGCAGGTGTGAGTGGAGCTGGCACTGGCAGCAGGTGCAAGAGCCAGGCAGCACTGCGGCACGTGGGAGCAAAGAATTTTCAGTAACCACCAGAGGCTCGCCCCGATGACAACGACTGGTGCTCCGCCTTGGTTTGGCGCCCCCACTCACCTGCTCCACCATCTCGCTGTGGCCAATGCCCGCCATGTTCTGCACATACCCCCTGGTGGTTAGCGCATGTCATAGCGACTGGTTGTTCGGTTGTTCTGCTGTTCGGTCTATTTGCATATTAGCCTTTTATGATATAGGATTATCCCCTGGTGACAGTTGTCACTTTATTCAGATACCTAAATATTTTCAATTCTTGAAAAGTCCACCTTTTTTTTGGCACTTGAAAAACATGCATGACTCTGAATTAAATAAGAACACCTTTTTAAGTTTTGAAAATTTGAAAAAGAAACTCTTGTTTCTCCCATATACTATGTCAGTAAAAGGGGGCCCAGGGGCAACTTTCCTGTAATTACTTTTATGATTATTTATTTTGTAGTTTCTTTAATGATAAGATGATAAACATATTTATTATGTGAGAAGGTTGCTATGATGTCTTTGTTTAACAGTTTTATCTGGTGCTTTTTATTACATGAGCAGATTCATATTAACAAAGCCAAACAAGTTACCACACAAGTAAGTGTTTTATGGAACCGAGTCAAGTGGACCTTGAGATACTGGTTTTCACTTTGTAATTCATCGTTGCACATCTTGACTCCAACTTCTATGGTTTTTGACTGATTCAATAGTAATTTACATAATTCCTAACCTTAATACACAAGACGTGGGGCCCTGAGCTGAGTTATACACGTGCTTTCTGGCTGTTGCCTTAGGCCCCCAGGAAGTTTTGTTCTCTCCTCCATGGCTGCTACCACTTAGCAGAGGGCCATTAATGGTGTGATTCATTTACTGACATGCTGTATCCATTCCTATCATTTATGAAGTGGTTATTGAATAGCTACAAACAGACAATAAAATGCTGAAAAAGAAATGTAAGGGGGGGAGGCCAGTTCTAACACATATTAAAATGTTATATAGCTATAATAATAAAAATAATAGGGTATTGATAGAAAAAAGAAAATCAATACAACCAGAGGCATCCTAACTCTGGAACAGGCTGTAGTTTAATAATAACTCAGCACAAGGCAAATAAATTTGACTAATTAATACATGAATAAAATACTCAATAAGTGTTAGTCATATAATTACAGTCTTTGGGAAATAAAAATGAATTTAGATTCTCCCAGAACAACACATGCCAAAGCCAATTCATGATGGGCTAAAGCAGTGGTTCTCAACCTTCCTAATGACGCGACCCTTTAATACAGTTCCTCATGTTGTGGTGACCCCCAACCATAAAATTATTTTTTGCTACTTCATAACTGTAATTTTGCTACTGTTATGAATCGTAATGTAAATATCTGATATGCAGGATGGTCTTAGGCGACTCCTGTGAAAGGGTCGTTCGACCCCCAAAGGGGTCGCGACCCACAGGTTGAGAACCACTGGGCTAAAGGGTTAATTTTTTTTTAATTACAACAATTTAGACAAAGATAATAAATTCATGTCAAATCTGGCAGGCACATGGGAATTTATATGGGGAGGATTTCTTTGGTTTAAAAGCTGGTGAAAGAAAAAAAAATACTAGGTAATATTGAAGACTTCTGAAAAAAAAATAGTATAGAACAAGTGAAAAGTTGCCTAAATGTTCCCAGCCAATAGGATAAAGAAAGAGTTAATATTATTAAGGCACCAATCTCTTAAGAACAATAGGTACCATGGAGCGAAGCCCTGATGAAGTGATTTTCATCTTAATCCTTAAAAGGAATTGGAATGAAGGGAAAAGTTCAGGAGTTTTCTTTAGCTCTTTATCTGACACAGCCTCTTCAGAGCTGGTGATTCCTAAGGGCTACATCTTAGCAAACAAGCTATTTAAATACTTATATTTATTATATTGTTATCTTTGACATTATGACAGATGTCCCCCATTTCCCCCCACCTTTGCCCACCTCTACCCACTCCCCTCCCTCTGGCCCTCATCACATTGTTGTCGGTGTCCATGGACTATGCATATATGTTCTTTGGGGCTCTTTCCTGTGTTCCAAATAACTAATTTTGGTCACCTTGGTTATTTACTAAATCTTTCTTATAGGGACCAACTCCGTTAATAATAAAATGTAGATTACCTATGCAAATGGTAATGCAAGAAAAAATGGGGGGGAGCTTCTAATGAGCATTTGTGTGAAATCTCTTCAAGCAAGTCATATCTGGAACAACTGTTCTTTCCTTTTTAATGTGTTGGAAACCAAAGGATACCAGACCACTGTGCAGTGGGAGTCCTTGTGGCGGTAACAGAGTTCAATGGCAAAATGAGCAAAGAGTCCCAAAGTGTGATTCACAAGGAAAAAAAAGAGAGATAAATGAACAAATAGAAAAATATTCAACCACACTATAATTAGTGAAACACATTTTTTTTTCTGGAAATGAGATATATTCTCAACTGCTTAATCAGTAACAGTTTTGAAAGAGTAATGCTATTTCTTTCTGGTCTCTGTGACAAGGGCATTATATATATTGCTTCTCTGTTGGGAGATTATTTGGAAAATATTTAAAAACTGTAGATATTTAAAATATTTAAGAGTATTTTAAAATTTATATCTTTGTAAACTCCAAAATTTAATTAAACATATCTACCCTAAGTATACAATCTATTCCTATATAATAAAAGGCTAATATGCAAATCGACCAAATGGCAGAATGACCAGTCGCTATGACATGCATTGACCACCAGGAGACAGATGGTTGACGGCTCCCGAGAGGGCACAGACTGGGCTGAGGGTCCCCCAACCCCCTTGTGCACAAATTTTGTGCACTGGGCTTCTGGTAATAGTATAAAAGGTTTTGTATACAGATATATATTTCATAGTTTTTCTCTGTATTGGAAAATGATAGAATTTAATAGTGTATCCATTGTTTGGAATGTTATACTGTGATTTTAAATAGTGAATGAAAACAACAGTAAAATGGTCAAAAGATTTAAACAGCAATTTACCAAAAATAAATAATACATTTGTGAAAAGACACTCAAACTATGTATTGTTTAATGAAATAAAAATAGAGTACTATTTTTAAACATTTTCACAGACCAACAAACAGAACATAATATCTATTGTTATTAAGGCTATAGAGGATTGGTACTCCCATATACTATAGATTGCAGTGTAAATTGGTACATTTGTAGAGAGCAACTTATCAGTACCAGTCATATAAACAATATATAAAACTGATGACCAGCAAATTCTGCTTCTGAGTTAACTCTCACACAGAAAAACTCAAATCAAGAATGTTTGTGGCAGCCTTGGAACATATAAGTAGTGAAGAGAACATAAATGTTCGTTAGTATGTCAGTTATAATACAACCATATTGAGGAGTACTGTACAGTCATTAAATAGAATAAGCTCAGTTTTACCTGAGTTTTACCTGCTAACTGTAAGATATCCCTGAATTGCAAGTTCGTATATATAGCATAATCTTCTGTTGTGCTCTGTCTATCTATCTATCTATCTATCTATCTATCTATCTATTATCTGTCTCCCCATCCCTATCCAGGAACATACACTAAGAATCAGGAAAGTTAAGAGGTGTGGGATTTCACATTGCAATTCTATACATATATTTACATACATCATTTTATAATTTAAAATATTAAAAAGAAAAAATAATCATGGCATTCTAAAGATAATGTATAATGTGACAATTAAAACTTATATTAAATATAAATAGAGAAGAATTTTAAATTATTAAGTACATGTAGAATTTACCATTCTACATTGCATTAATGCTAAAACTATGTAAAGTAACAATACAACTTTAAGCATAAAAATGCACAAGGATATACCTGAGTACTAAACATGCTTATTTTCAGGACATGAGTGATGGAAATTATGGGTGTTATTTTTTAGTATTTTTCAAATCTCTATATATGAAAGCCTAAGCAACCATCTGACCATTTGACTGTCCGACTGGTAGCTATGACGCACAATGACCACCAGGGGGCAGACATTCAACACAGGAGTGGTTCTCCGGTGATGCTCCAAGACTGGAGAGGAGGGATCCTGATTTCGGGGTGTGTCACCCGAGAACTGCCCTCTCGCAATCTAGGACCCCTCTGGAGATGTCAGAGCCGGTTTCGGCTCGATCCCCACAGGCCAGGCCAACGGACTCCACCGCACCGAGCCTCTAGTATTGTATAATTTGTAGAGAGCAACTTATCAGTACCAGTCATATAAACAATATATAAAACTGATGACCAGCAAATTCTACTTCTAAGTTAACTCTCACACAGAAAAACTCAAATCAAGAATGTTTGTGGCAGCCTTGGAACATATAAGTAGTATATGTTTTTACCAACATTTTATGGTGGTAAAAAACAAACTTAAAGCAGTGTTTGTAAAGCATTTATTTAATTTGATTCTTTCCTAGTTTACTCTCTTTCCATTTCTTCTTTCAAGTCTTAGCATTGAAAGATTATTATCTAAACCTATTCCCTCCTTTCAACATATTATTATTTTTTGACAACTCTCTCATCCAAAACTTAAATGATTCACTCTGACAACTTTCTTTGGAACCAAATGACTTTCTTGTCTCAGTGGGTGGTTCCAGCACCCTAAGGTTCTCAGATAATCTCCCGGAAATGCTTACAAACAAAATTCCAGGTTGCATATAACTTTGCACTTATTTTATTCTTGTGGATCTTAGGAGAACAATCTCGCAATTATAAACGATGTATTGATCTTACTCTTATTAAGAAGACATATTCTGATTCTCTTTCTGTAGAAATTAACTTCAAGCTTACCTGGAAGTGATTAATGTAAGGTGAGGCGTAATGCATGGTGAAGGGGAATAATTAACTTATTCTAAAGCATCACATGAGCCAAAATCGATCTTTATTTCTACATTGGACATATTTTTGTCAGTAAATAATGGGAAAGAGAGTTTTGTCACAAGTTAGGCTTAGATGATGGCATTTTCTCCTTAATTGATAGGAAGGAAATTGATGCATATATGGACTAGTCAGGGGTAGATGTCCATGAAGCCACTTCCCAATGACTGCGAAAGGGATGTCTATAGTCCACAGAAAAGAAGCTGGGTTTTGAGCGACTAGAGCTTACTGTCTTTCTGATCATGTCTTGATGTCTATGTCCCTTTAACCCAGACAAGTCAGCAGCCCCATGAAGACTACACAGGGGAGAGGGCGGGAGTGAATTCTTCCCAGGGCTCAAGGTGCTCTGAGCAGAAGGAGAAAGGAATTAAGCCTGTTTATTAGACCCAAGTGTTAGTGACAGGCTGTGCTAAGATCTTGCAATTTTTAATTTATCTTGACAAATTTATAAAAGCTGCATTAGCATTCACCTACTTAAATTATAAAGTAATAGATGGTGGTGAGAAAAAATATGGCCTCTACACAAATATAGTAGTACTAATATAATTTGGTACAATAAAAATACTTTTGTGATCATATGTATAATGTTTATGTAATACATTAACTCAACATAAAGATAATTATTTTAGTCGAGCTCTTTACAGTCTGAAAACATTTTCAGATGCATCATGTCACGTGATCCTCACAGCAATCCGTGACAGAGGCAGGACAGTGAATATCATCCCCATGCTACGGATGAGGCGACTGAGGGAAGGGATCAGCCGATGCTTCAACAACCCTCACACCACTAGGGTGGCAGAGCAGGCCTGAGCCATGAGTTCTGGTGTGAAGCCCATCCTTACAACCTGTTCTTACAGTAGCAGTTGCCTGGGCTGATTCTCAACCTCCGTAGCATGGCACTTAGGCATGCTGCCCTCGTTACTAACTGCTTCTCCAGGCAGCAGGCAGTGGCATGGAGGGGAAGAGTCACAAGGCCAAGTAACATTCCCACTGTGTGTACGTTTCATAAAGCAAAGGGGAGCCTGGGCATGTGGTCCAGAGCTAAGGATGGAATGGGACACTTTCGGAGGTGGATGTCTTTTTAAATACAGTAGTGGCACTGTGTGTGTGCATGTGTATGTGCACGTGTGCCTGTGTGTGTGTGTGTGTGTGTGTGTGTGTGTGTGTGTATCCTTATGGGTGGGTGTATATAGCAGTATAACACATAGGATCCTGAGGAAGGCCCCCCCCCAGCCTCCTTAAATGCAGGTTTCTGAAAAATAACAATGTGCCATTGAACACAAAATATTCATGTATCTCTGATGGAAAGTACCCTCCTTCAGAGCGTGTGGAATATGATGCTATAAATCCAGGAGTCCCCACGTAACATCGTTCCAGTGGGTTAGTAGACAGGAGCAGCATCTCGCCCGTTGTGATTTTATATGCTTTTGGAAATGGGAAAAAACCCCGAAATGTCTCTATTGCTCAAAGCTCTCGGGCACGCACACACAAAATGAATCACAGCGTGAGCAGTCTACGCAGGAAACTCACAGCCAGGTTCATAAAATAGAAATTCTGGCAGTGGCCGAAGAATAGGAAGGTGGGAGGTGGGTTGTTAAGGGCCGGAGGGTGAGGCAGGTGCCGGTATAGGCTTATGAGCTCGCTTTATATGGATTAGGGGCCGTGGCTGTGTTTTCCCCCAGTGGCATTGGCAGCTGCGGTTCTTAATGAGCTATTACATCCCAGGCTGAGCAGGCAACAGGGCACATTAGGAAACACGGTAAAGAAAGTTCACTGCCTCGCACAGTTTACATTCTGAAGAGGCTAGAAGTGAGCCCGGGGACCTTTCTGGAAGGAGGTGAAAATAGAGATATTTCCTGGGAAAAGCCAAAGTGATTTTTATCAACGATCTAGACCAGTGGTTCTCAACCTTCCTAATGACACGACCCTTTAATACAGTTCCTCATGTTGTGGTGACCCCCAACCATAAAATTATTTTCGTTGCTACTTCATAACTGTAATTTTGCTACTGTTATGAATCGTAATGTAAATATCTGATATGCAGGATGTATTTTCATTGTTACAAATTGAACATCATTAAAGCATAGTGATTAATCACAAAAACAATATGTAATCATATATGTGTTTTCTGATGGTCTTAGGTGACCCCTGTGAAAGTGTCGTTTGACTCCCAAAGGGGTCGAGGCCCACAGGTTGAGAACCGCTGATCTAGACACTGAAACATAGCTTGCCAACATGCAGAGAGCAGCAACCTGAGTCCTGCCCCCCCCCCACCCCCAGACAGGTTCTTGGGACAATGGTTGAGTGCGACTGCAGACAGGAACAGACTTCGTGTGCAACATAGAAACTTGTACGGTCATTCATTTGAACTTTTCTAGCATTGATGGCAGAAGACACTCCTGGCAGGTGTGTCAATAAAAGGACAATGTGAAGGCGAGGCAGGCTCTGCCTCCTGAGGAATCAGTGTCTTCACCTCCTGGGCCAATGCTGAGCCCTGACTCGGGAGGCAGGTAGAGGAAGGAAGTCACAATTTCTGATCACCTACTGGGTGGGAGGTACCGTGATTGTTCCTCTCACAGATCTTATCCATTTCACCCTCTCGGGAATCCTGGAAGAGGAATATTTTTAAGTCCTTTTTAAAGGAAGACATGGAAAAGACCCAGGTCTTGGTGACTCAAAATCTCTGTGCTATTTCTATGTCACCGTGTTTCTAGTGTTTATCTACTTCCTTTGAAGTGTTTTTGGTCTGTTTGGTCTTTTGCTTCTGTAACTCCTGCAGTCAGTAGCTTACTGTGTAGTGAAGCCATCTCTTCAGGTCCCAGGACTCGCCTCCAGGAGAGAGAGCAGGAAGCAGCTAATCCTTAGATGTGTGTCTTGTTTTGTTTTTGTTAGCATCTCTCTGTTTAGAGAGGAAGGGAGAGGGAGAGAGAGATAGAAACATCAGTGATGAGAGAGAATCATTGATTGGCTGCCTCCTGCACGCCCCACCCTGGGGATTGAGCCTGCAACCCAGGCACGTGTCCTGACCAGGAATCAAACCTTGTCTTCCTGGTTCATAGGTGGACTTTCAACCACTGAGCCATGCGGCCAGGCTAGATGTGTGTCTTGAACATCACCATGGCTTCCTCGCGCTCCATTCGCTCTCTCCAATTGCTGTTCTCTTCCTCTTCTTTCTCTTCCACCTCCTCCTTCCATCTCTTCGTGGTTCCAGCGCCATGCATTTGTGGGATCAGGCAGTGATGTGGAATCTGAAGCTACGGAGCAGGATAGTGACCTTGTGGAAGCAACCCTAGTCCATAGAAGAGTGCCTGATAATGTCTTCAATATTTTATAAACAAACCTGTTATCACCTTCTCCTTGTGAGAGGGAGATTAAATTTGGACCTTTTTGAATGGGTGGGAATTAGATCCCTTTAATCTGCCAGGTGCAAGAACAATGAAGGAGGAAGGGTGGTGCAAGCGATGTCCAAGTGGGGATTTAGACTGGGAGTCAAAGTACTTGTGTGTTAGCAACAATAGAGAATGCCTGTGATGGAAAGTGATAATAGAAATTGCCTTTAATGCTTACTATATGAGCGGGGCTAGGAGATTTACAGGACTGCTGCTCCTAATGCCATGTGCATGACCTTGGACAAATTAGTTTCCTTGCTAGTTCCTTGTGCTCCAATTGTCAAATGAGGTGTTAGACTTAATTACCGAGTCATTACATTTCTTAACTATTAAGAAAAAAATCTTAAAAATCTTCACTAAATTTCTTTATACCCGTTGGAAGTGCTTTAGTTGGAGCACATGATCTCTAACTCAGCCAACTATGTCAACTCCTAGGAACCCCCTAAGGAATACAGCTTGGCCACCTCAATGAAAAGTTGTCTGTTTCTTATTTTAGACCAGGGCTATAGGAATGCGTAGCATCATGTAAATTATTGAGAAAGCTCTGTGAGTTTTACAGTTAATTTCTGTGGCCCAACGGGATCCAAAGTCTAGCAGCCAAGGTGATCTTCGCTCCTATGGAGAATCGGTAAAGGTTCTGCTGCTGCAGTTCGGGAGTGGCCATTAGAGTCACAGCAGAGCGATTGGAATAACCCCCACTTTTCACATTTGGGGTACCAATTTCTGGGCTACCTAAAGCTACAGTGAGCCACTACAGCCTAATAGAATAGATTCCATGCAAAGATCCATAATCTTTGACTTGTCCTGATTTATAAGGAAATATTGTTGGCTGATAAATGTTGTGAACTTGGGTTTCAATTTTTTATCTTGCTGAGCCCTCCCTGCTCCCTGAGATACCATGAAATAAATTGTGACTTTTTGTCCTAGAGGACCCAGAGGTTTTCTGAATTATTTTTCTTAGAGGCTGGTGTTAAAGCAGCCAGATCTATCTGACATCAGCGTTCAATCATAAAGCCATCAGGCCAAAGAGGTTTTGGAAACCCAAACCTGAGTTTATTTTTTGTTACATTTATTGGCCTTCTCACCTCACAAAGGCAATGCCCACTCATTCATTGTAAGACCTCAGACAATACCTTCAACTTGCTGTACCTTGTTTTCTTCCTCCTCTGCAAATTGGGAATAATAACAATAATAATAATAATATCCACTTTGAGAATTGTGAGGATTAAATGAGTTAATACATACAATATGATTGACTAGTTCTTGGTACACAGTAAATGCTACATAATTACTTATTATTGTAATTATTGCCATTATTTTTCTTCCTTTGGAAAATCAAACAAGTATAAAATAGAAAAGAATAACCCTTTTACCCAGAAATAACTTGAACTAGTCACATACCAAACAATTCCTTTATTATTTTAGTCTGTGAATGAATAACTATTAATATCATTAACAATATTCTTACAGAATTAGCTTCATACTAATATACTCTAGTGATGTGATATTTTACCAGTTTATCATGAGCATTTTCTATGGCCAAGAGCCTCTTTAATCACATGCTATTTTCCGATTGTGTAAGAATAATTTAAAATGACCTCTCACGATGATAATGTGCTGTTTCTCTTTTCTGAAATAATTACTTAAAACGCTCTCATGGACACACTTTAAACTAGTAGCACTTATGATGCAGATGAAGTTCAGGTGCAGCGCGAGGGGTAGACCTCCAGCCAATGGCCAGGTGGCCCAGAGCCCTTCTTCCCCAGGGATCCCGGGCTCTCCTACTGTGCTGCACTGCCCCCTGCTGAAGGGTGGGTGCAGCAGAGCCCTGGAGGAAGCAAGCACCTGGCAATTCAAGTTTCCAGAATGATCTTGATTCACAGGGCTGATTGCACAGAAGCAGGGGGTCCCAGTGTCACTCAGCACTGTGGGCTGTCTTGTCACCTCTCCCCGCTGCCTCTCCTTGCAGATGGCTGAAAGTGAGGACAGGAAGCCTCACTCCTGCAGTGACGGGTGTTTCCTCTTCCTTCTCCTCACGGCATCTTCTCTGGTTCTCAGCGGGCTTTCCTCGGACCCACCTGTGCCTTCCTCAGAGGAGGCCCAGGCCCCTGAGATTCGGTTTCCATTTATTACACAACAGAGACGGAGACCACTGGTCATAACCGAGTGACTCCCAAGGCTGTGGTCTCTTACCCACGCGTAGGGAGGCAGCGAATAGGTTAGGGAGCTAATAAGATTCGGTGTGATAGTCCTAGATAGGTTGGGCTTGAGTCCATTGATCATATCTCATTCATTGACTCATTCATTCAATTAATATGTATCTTCCACCTACCCCTGGCCAGGCTCTAAGGATACAGAAGGGACACATTTCCTGCTCTTGTGGAGTTTACATTCCAGGGGTAAGAGAAAGGATTATAAAACATACAAGCATATCGTATGGTCGGAGAACAGCAGCGTAAGGGGGGTGGTAAGAAGAGAGTGAAAGTGAATGTTATTTTTAGTAAGAGAAGGTCTCACTGAGATGATATTTGAACTGATCTGAAAAGAAAGTCAGAGGACAGGCCAGAAGGACAGAGGAGGCTGCGCCCCTGAGCCCAGATGCTCTGTCCTGGTCTGAGTTTAAATGCCAAGGACACATTTGCTCTGGGAAAGGGCTGACAACCCAGCTGGTCCGAAAGCTGCTCCGCAATGAATCACTCTTGGAAATACCCAGCGGCCTGCTCCCTGGACGGGCCTTGGCGTGATGTCTTTGCAGCTATTCCTACACCAGAGGTTTCCTCTGAGCATGCGCTGTGCTGAGGTCTCCTCTGGGTTCCTGGTTTGCTCTGTATTCGCATCATATATTAAATACTATCTATTTTATCCATATATAGTCCAACGTGCTGGCATTTCTCTTTGTAGGATGGCACTCTTGTTTTCCAGTCCTGCTTTTTTTATAGTTTTATTTCTGAATAATTTCAGGGTCACCATGTAGTTGAAAGACTATACAAAGAACTCTCATCCTATTTGCATTTCTCCAGATTCACTTACCCTGTATAATTTTTTATGAACCACTGGAATATAGGTTGCATACATTTTTATAGCCTTTGTCATTTTATCACCTTAAGTATATTGCTTCTCAGTATTTTCCAGGAACAAGGTTATTCTTTAATATAAATACAATAGTTATACAATTCAGAAAACTTACCATTGATACAAAACTTTTATGTAATCTACAACCTACATTGCTATTGAAAGTTTCCCCAGCAAATTACTTTCATAGCATCCCCTCCACCGCCTGCCCTCCATTATAATATCTGGTCTGTATCAGACAGTACACTTAGTTTAGTTTTTTTGTTTGTTTGTTTTTAGCTTTCTTTAACCTGGAACAGTTTCTTAGCCTTCCCATATCTTTTGACATTGCCATTTTTGAAGACAACTCAGCAGTGATTTTGCAGACTGTCTCACAATTTGGATTGCCTGATGCTTCCTGATTGGATTGTATATCCCAGCATATTGGGGAAAGTGACATGTGTCCTTTCAGAAATCACATCAGAGGCACATGATGACCCTGTGTTATCTGTTTGCTTGTTTAGAGTTAACATTGTTCCTTTAGTTAAGCAATTTGCAGAAAGTGAACTGAGACTATATTAAACATGCACACTGTAAATAGATTTAGCATTTATTGGTGATTCATTCCTAATTTTATTATTATGGCTGATAAACAGGACTTTTCTAATTTTATCATTCTTGTGTATCTATTAATTGCCATTAATACCATCCAGCTTTTTTTTCTTATCATCTGCCTACCTATCATCTTTTTACGTCTTTCTTTGATTTTTATTTTATTTAATGGGTTGTAATCCAATACTGTTTTATTTAATTTGCTGCTAAAATTTTCTCAGAAACAATCAGTATGGGCTGCTTCAAGGCCACGTCTATGTCTTACTAATGTCCTCATCTGCTCTTTTAGGATCACTATTTTACTTTCTAGTGCAATAAGGTGTTCCAGGTTCATCCTGCATTTTCTGTTCCCCAAAGCTGGAGACAGCCATTTCTTCAAGGACTCCTGGTTCCTCTTAGTGGAGAATATTGTTTAGAAACCAAGATCAGAGCAGGAATTGTTCTCATCACTATGAGAGTGTTGTGATCTGGGCCCTTTCTGAGGACTGAGCTAGGAGAACTCCCTTCAATTCCAATTCAACCCTACAGGTTCTTCCTCATTCCATGTTGCTTATCTTCCTTCTCTCACAGTAAAAACCTTAACTCTCAAAAACATCAGCTGACTAAGGAATATATGCATTCCTTAGTTGTCATCTCATGCACTCAACATAATTTCAGAATTACTTTACTCATGTCAGTAAACAAAGCCAAATTACTAACAAGATTTCAGGCTGTGTTTGCTGTTCTTGTACTTCTGTTTTTGACCGAGCGTGTATAATAAAGTAGGAGTTCCAAAGTTATTTAGCTTAGTCTCCCCAACTCTGACATAGGGTGATGTTTTTCATTTGAGTTATGGGAATAGTCACAGGGATGTAAATACAACATAGGGATATAGCCAATAATATGATGATAATCATGTGTGGTGTCAGATGGGTGCTAGACTTACTGGGGAGATCACGTTGTAAAGTCTATAAATGTGTAATCACTATGTTATACACCAAAACTAATATTGTATGTCAACTCTAACTGAAAAATAACAAAGAAATAGAACTGATTCTATTTGAGCCTGCTTGTATCTAGTTTCAAGATTTATTTCCCCATTGTTTTTTATTTAATGTTATTGGCTCCAGAACTAAAAACAAAACAAAATAAAACTGTAAAAGCTACTCAGAGAAGTGTTTCTGCTTTTTCTATTCTGTTATGTCTCCCTCCTTCTGAGTTCCTTTTAGGTAACCAGTTTTATAAGTTTCTAGTTCATGTTCTCTCTCTCTCTCTCTCTCTCTCTCTTCCTCTCTTTCTGTTATTGTGTTTGGTCAAAACTAAGTAGTATATGTAGTATGATGGGCAGAATTCTAAGATGATACCAGTGAGTCAGTCACACCTGGTTTAATCTCCCCTCCTGAATATAGGTGGTAACTTTGAAAACATGGCATAGGTTCCTCCCTTAATTAATCCATTACATAAAACTGGGGGGAGAGAGAGATTCTCCCACTGGCTTTAGGAAGCAACCTGCCATATTGTGAGAAGACCTATGAAGGCTCCACATGGCATGGAGCAGTGGGGCCTTTAAGTGCTAAGAGTGGCCCCAGCTGACAGCCAGCAGGAAAGCAAGGACCTCAGTCCTCCACAATGAACTGAATTCTGCCCGCAACCATGTGAACTTGGAAGAGGAGTCCAAGCCAGAGAAATGAATGAAGCCCTGATGAGAATAAGCCTTCTAATACCCTAAACATAGGACTCAGTTGAGCTCTGGGCCAGATTTTCGACCCATGAAAACTGTGAGATAAAAAGAAAAATGCAGCCTGGCTGGTGCAGCTCAGCAGTTGAGTGTCAAGCCAGGAACCAAGAGGCCACTGGTTCGATTCCTGGTCAGGGCACATGCCCGGATGTGGGCCCAATCCCCTTTGGGCGTGTACAAGAGGCAGCTGATTGATGATGTTTCTCTCTCATTGATGTGTCTATCTCTTTAGCCCTCTCCCTTTCTCTAACACATGTATCCTGTATGTTCATGTAGGGTAATGTCACCCCAATAAATTTTTAAAAAAGAAAAGAAAAATGCAAGTTGTTTCAAGCTGCTAAATTTGTGTGTATCGTAGAAAACTAACATATATATTTCCTCTCTTCAAATACTTTCTTACTGAAAAGATAGCATTCTGTGTATATCTTGGAAATCTGTATACCAGTTACTTCATAGAGATTTTTCTTTTTTTTTTTCCAGAACTATTTTTTTAAGTATACTTTATTGATTTTTTACAGAGAGGAAGGGAGAGGGACAGAGAGCCAGAAACATCGATGAGAGAGAAACATCAATCAGCTGCCTCCTGCACATACCCCACTGGGGATGTGCCCACAACCAAGGCACATGCTCCCCACCGGAATCGAACACAGGACCCCCCAGTCCGCAGGCCGATGCTCCATCCACCAAGCCAAACCAGTCAGGGCTCATAGAGATTTTTCTCTCAAGTTCACAGCTATATAGCACTGCATTATTGTTTCAACCACTTTTCATCATTCAGACGGTTAGTTTCTAATATTGTGCATTTAAAAATAATGATAGACTTTTTAGAAAGCGGAACATTTTTTCCTTCTGATACATAAACTGTTTTACTGCTATTGACATGACAGTAATATTTGGTCTAATCTGTCACAAATATTTATTTTAATTTTTGTGGGGGGTGTATTTTTTTAAATAACATTTAAAAATATTCAGGTTTATTTTTTTTGTTGTTCTAGTGCTCATCTCTATGTTTATGCCTTTTATGTGTCCACAATTTCATTTTTTTCTTAATATTTTACTATCTCGCTTGTCAGTTTTAAGTGGTATTTTTATATCACTTATTACTTATAATAAATGATTTTATTTTGCTTTCCCCTTTTCCTCTCCATTTCCTCACTTGTATAAGTTGTAGTCTTTCTGCATTTTCAATACCTATAACATTTTTATGCTATCCATGCTTACATGGCCACACCCTTCTTAGGTCTATAATTAAATATATTACATCTTCCTCTATTAATACTGGTGAAAATGTGCATGCCCCATTTTATTCTTATCAATTGCTAATCCCATATGGAAAGATTTGAAATAGCCATCGATTTCCTTGGGTAGCTAGCCTAGTTTTCTTTTTTGTTTCTTTTTTTTTTCCTTTTTTCAATTTAAAAAGAATACTTTTATGGGCTTTGGGGTTGGAGAGAAAGCAAGTGCATGTCTTTATATTGCCAATCTAATTCCATACTTATAGTTCCTGGCTTACCCACCGCAGCTGGTTTCTGGATGAACTTACAGATTCTCTCTTGGCTTCTAGACTAAATGGCAAAACTAGCCTGTTGCAGTGTTTCAATCCATCAGCCAGCGTCCCTGCTCTCATTCAGTCACAGGCTTGGGGAAACTTCACGATAGCCTTGAGGGAATCATCCTAACAGGATTTGGCAAGATGGAGGGCGCAGTGCAATGAACTGCGTTGTCATTTCATCTCCACGATTTCCCTAAGTTGCTCACGGCTCTAGGTCTTGTGTAGGCCACTCAGTTAGAAGGGGGGTAAGGTGGGTCAGGAAAGTCGTCTGTGGGGAGCGGTGTGATAGGTTGGGGTTTACCAAGTGAGAAGGAATGGAGGTAACAGTTTAAGGCAATGAAACGGGTAAGACATGTTACATGGGGAGGATAAGGTGGTGAGGAATGGTTTCAGGAATGACGTCAGAGCTGGGACCCAATATTGAGAGGTAGCGGGCAGTGGGGGAGGGGAGGAGGAGGAAGCCAGGACAACAGGATGCTCTCAGTGCCCATGCTCCGTCTCACAAATGCTATCACGTGTAAGGAGACCAACTCTTTAATTAGGTAAATGTAGGCGATTGCATGGGGAAGGCCCGGATCCCTGGTGTAGATTGCGCCTGCCTTCATCGGGCGCCTCTTAGAGGACTTTCTGTTCCCCACGTGAAACGGGTGAGCCCCCGTCATGAATGTAGTCTCCTTCCTCCCTGCATCCTCACCTGGTTCTCAGCTTTCTTTCCCTGCGCAGTCATCCCGCTCAGCATTTGTTACTGAGGTTGTGGCCCGTGTTCACCCTGGGACCCTCGGGTCTGAAATGGCTTTCCTTCCCCAGTTGTATGAAGGGCTCAGTCCTCAGGGCAGTGAAAATACAGGCTGCAGGTGTGTTCAGGGCTCCCAGAGACTCCAGAAACAGCCTTCATGGATTTGATTAAGGACACGAAATGCAATGCAAAACATTTCTTTAGATGGCGTGTCTAATTCTTATAGATTGGTGTAGCTATGGAGAGAGAGAGAGAGAGAGAGAGAGAGAGAGAGCATTTCTTTCTGTGTAATATAGGCAGTATATTAACTCTATTTCTACATTTATGCAATTCCCAGATTATCAGACAAAACTTGCCTTTCACTGTAGAACTTGAAAATTCTAGATAATTCCCTCCCACCTTTTTTTTTGGAGCATTACTTGCAATGCTGACACGTAACCCAGAGTGTGTCAGACAGATTCACCGGACTCAGATTTTGAATCACCAGCTCCAGTTGACAAGGCCTGGAGATGAGAATGAATCTGTTTCCCTGATGACAGGGCAGCTGCCACGCCTCAGTTCCAGGGATGGTCATGGCTGGGACTCCCATGGGACCTGCCTAGAGCCCAGCCGGGGAGACAGGAGTATTCCAGTGGATCAGTTCTGCGACATCACCCTGACTACCCCGAAATGCCTTTTCTCCCTCTCAGAGTGTTGATCAAAACCCTTTTACATAAATGCCCTATTTGGCCTCAGTTGCTTTCAACTAAGCACCCTGATTAATATACTAGGTAAGTCCCTTCATCTCTCTCTCTCCCTTTTTTAAATAAATTGTTATTGATTTCAGGGAGGAAGGAAAAGGGAGGGAGAGAAACATCAATGATGAGAGAGAATCATTGATCAGATGCCTCCTCCATGACCTACACTGAGGGTCAAGCCTGCAACCTGGACATGTGCCCTGACCAGGAATTGAACCCTGACCTCCTGGTTCATAAGTTGACACTCAACCACTGAGCCACACTAGCTGGGCAGTCCCTTCTTCTCTTCAAGACTCAGTTTCCCTCTGTGAAATTGGCTGGTTGGTTTATATATGTTGGTAAGTCAGCTAGCAATAGTAAGAGGATTTATCAAATAATTTGTATGCTCAAAATTAAAGAAATAAGAACAAAATTTCTTTGAAATCGAGATAACAAACCGCAGAATGGCTCCTTTACGTGTTTCAGAAATGATTTCAAGCTCATTAGTTGTTTTCTAGTTCCAAAATGTTCAGTGACCTGGCAGTGGGTTTCTCACTCTGTGCAGTGAATTCCTGCTTCTGTTGCAAGTGGGCTGGTCACAGAAGGAAGATAGTTATGTTTTAAAAAGCACCAAACTAATTAGAGTTCTTTAAAATGGTGTTCTTTTCTTTGAAGGGGTGTGCAATATGCCAGTGTGGACAAAATAACACTTTCTGTGTGAATTTCAGTATTTAGACGAAGAGATAATAAAAGGAGCTCAGGGGACTGCCTGGGAAGGAAAGCTCTCCAGGCGGAAAAGGACGGATAGTCAGAACCTATGAGCTGAACATTCCTTTGTTTTCCAGGAGACGGAGAATTGAGAATTTTTTTAGAACAAAATAAAGACTTTTATCCGACTATCTGTTTCCTTTTGGAAAATACTTCAAAGTGTTTGACATTCCCAGGTCTTTATAGGCAACATTAGGCATTTGTCAGGTTACCAGAACGTACGTGTATTTCACTCACCAGTGAAGATGGCTGAGCTGTCAGAAGCTTGGGCATAGGTTTTATAAAGTGTGAAACTGGTAGTTGCTTGGAAAACATGCTAATTGAGAAGAAACATATTAGTTAGTGCAGAGTTCACCAGGAAGAACTCTTTGAAGTTTGGAAGAAACTGATGGTTCTTAACATAACATTTAAAAGGTTCATTTCCCTGGGGCGATTTTAGGGTTTCTCACCACAGGAGGTAACAAAACAAAAAGCTTCAAGAACACCTTTCCAATCACTGGAAAAATCACTCTGACGCTTTCACCATGAGCTGGTTTAAGGTTAAACCTTCCAAATGCTCTCTGACTCACCTGAAAATGTGGATAAGAAATGAGGATATTTTCTCATCAACTCACCTTAAACATTGATGATGAATACCTTGTCCCTTGGTATCTCGGGGGATTGGTTCCAGGACCCCAGTGGTTACCAAAATCAAAGGATGCTCAAGTCCCTCATATGAAATGGCTATTTGCATATAACCTATGCACATCCTCTGATATACTTTAAGTCATCTCTGCAGCACTTATAATTCAAGGTAAATGCCATATAAATAGTTCTTATACTGTAATGCTTAGGGGATAAAGACTAGAAACATGCCTGTACATGTTCCCACAGACACAGCAACCATAAGCCTAACTACAAAGCACATGTCAGCCACAACATAACATCTTGTTGTTGTTTTTTTCCAAATATTTGCAGCCCACTGTTGGTTGGGGATGCGAGGCCATGGATATAGAGGGCTTACTGTAGACACGAATTATTTTTGTTTATGTTACTGATGGGCCCTTCCTTAGATGTGTTGTTGGTGTGGCTATATATTTTATCTCTGATTGAAAATCCCTCAACGCTTTTGACCTCTTTTAGGTATTGGTAGGGAGTACCCAGGTCTTCATCAACTATTTCCTGACATCCTTAGTGTACCCCCAAAGTCCATCTCAGACTCTGCTTTGTGAGGAATCCAACCAGAGGCAAAGTGCAAGCTATCCCACAGGAGATACTAAATTAAGAGCATGAGATGAAGTGGAAAATGGCAGCGCTAAGGAAAGAAATTAAAACAGATTATGAGATAGCATTTAAACCACATCAGAAGCAGCAATGTACTGAATTGACTTGCAGAAAATAGTCAGTTTTGTGAAGGGCAATTATGAAAAAAACATACAGAATGCAGTTGAAATGGGCCAAGAAGGAAGCAATTAAAGATAAAATGAACTATTTGGAAGTTAGACGCTTGCACAACGATTGAGGTTATTGAGCAGAATAACTCAAATAATTATGGAATAGGAAAATATAAAATAGTAATATTTTTCTGAAATAGAGGAATATGTGACTCTTTAGGGTGCATCATGTTGCCTTAGTTTGAGACAAAAATGTGGGCGCACATTTGTTTGTGGAGAGGATCTCAGGACACAAGAGCAGAAGAGGGCAAAGTGGTCAAATTAGGGGGAAAAGCCAGTAACATGTTAATGAGCTGGTTTCTACTATCAACTCCTGGGTCAGGACTACAGGGCGCAGTTCACCTCAGAATAATTCTAACAGGAACCAGGGGACCGGGGCATTTAGTACCGATTCCCATCCTCCGTTGTTCAGATCGATTGAGGCGGCATCAACTCTGAGATGCCACAGGGTGGGCAGCCAAGAAAAGCCCTGGCACAGGAGAAAGCCTTCAGGAAGAGAAGAGGCACAGTCAGGGTGTTCAGGCGGGAACTGCGAGCATCCTGGGCACCATCTGCATCTACAGGTACATGGAGGAGAGTGGGCAGGCTGTCACTGGCTTTTGAAAAAATAATTAAAAAATGATCAAGATGAAGACAATTTAGTGAGGATGTTAAAATTTAAGAATTAATAAAAATTATACAACCACATAGAGGAAACGTACCACAAATAGAAAGGATAGACAGACCACCATTTGCACATGAAATGACAGAAAACAAAGCAACAGATTTGCAGGGTGTTGTAGGACAATAATATGTCCATCAATACAATGGCTGTTCTGTTGGATAAATCAGCCCACTCTGCCCATTAGAAAATAAACAGAAATGTACTGCAAACAAATGATAAAATTTAAATGTTAGATTTAATAGGTACATTACATTAAACTGATATATGTACAAATCTGTAAACATAAAAATACTGCCAACTAAAAAAATCTAGTAAATTCTAATGTCAAAGAGGAAATTAAGCATGCTGTAGGTTAATGTCCAGTTAGAAGCAATAATAAAAACACTCCAAATTCTGTAAGGTAGAGCTGAAACTATATTAAGAGGAAAAAATGTATAACATAAATGTTAATTTCATAATAAGAGATAATAAATATGAATTACTTAAACTTCCAACAAGAACTTTATAAGAGAATAAAAAAAGGACTAAGTGGAAAACAAAATGGAAATCATTAAAGATAAAAGTAAAAATTACTGTATTATAAGATATTAAAATAGTAGACTTGATAAATAAATCTCATAATTCAACAATTACACAGCAAATAATAAAATGGAAAATAGATAAAATTAAGAATTAAGTTCCGGGTTCTTCTAGCGCCACGGGCGGCGGTTGTCCACGGGGACGCCGGCGGCGACATGGCGGCGGCACTGCTCGTGGTTCTGGGGCTCGTCCTGAGCGTCGAGAGCGGCCCCGGGGCGGGGAGCAGTATCACGACTTCCAAACTTATTGTTGACTCCAAAACACGCCTCACCTGCACCTTGGATTCCAGTGACACTGCCATCCTGGGACACCGCTGGACGAAAGGGGACAAGGTGCTGCAGGAGGACTCGGAGCCCGATCTGGCAACGCAGTACGAGGTAGACACACACGAGAGCGCAGGACAGTACTTCTGCACCTTCCTCTCGGAACCTACAGGCAGAACCGCCGGCGTGAATGTGGAGGGGCCCCCCAAGATTAAGGCTGTGAAGAAGTCAGAGCAAGCCACTGAAGGAGAGACAGTTGTGCTGGCCTGCAAGTCTGAGTCTTTCCCCCCGGTTACCGACTGGGTGTGGTACAAGATAAATGATGATGGGGTCCAGATTTTCAACAACGCGTCCCAGAACAAGGTAGTGATGTCCTCGGAGTCCAAGACGGAGTTGCACATCCAGAACCTAGACCTGGAGGCAGACCCTGGCAAGTATGCCTGTAATGGCACCAATACAGAGGGCACTGACCAGGCCATCATCACGCTGCGTGTGCGCAACCGCCGCGCTGCCCTCTGGCCCTTCCTGGGTATCGTGGCTGAGGTGCTCGTGCTTGTCACCATCATCTTCATCTATGAGCAGCGGCGGAAGCCGGACGAGGTCCTGGATGATGAGGACACGGGCTCTGCTCCATAAAGGGCTTGTACTATGCGCTTTTTATTCATGAATAAATAGAAAATGTTAGCAACAAACCACAAAAAAGAATTAATAGAGAAAATAACTCAGTCACCTGAAGAATGGGTGATGGTAGGCATTTAAGGGAGGTCATGGCACATAGAAAATTGTGTAGGCATAATCCAAGCAAGACTGATTTTAAAAGGAAACCCATAGGCCCTGGCTGGTATGGCTCAGTTGGTTGAGCATCATCCCATGCACCAAAAGGTCACTTGTTGGATTCCCAGTCAGGGCACATAACCAGCTTGCAGGTTTGATCCCTGGTATAGGAGACAATTGATCCATGTTTCTCTCTCTCTCTCTCTCTCTCTCTCTCTCTCTCTCTCTCTCTCTCCCCCTCTCCCTCTCCCTCTCTCTCCCTCTCTCCCCTTCTCTAAAATAAATTAAAAATAAGGTATTTATAAAGAAACCTATATGTGGAATGGTGAGCCTGGGACTTAGTGATTCAGGCAAAAGAATGGAAGAGGAAGTTAGAATAATTGGCTCAGATCTCTGTAATCATAAAGTATGAGCTGTGTTGCAGAATGCATTATATTTAGCATACAAATGTATTAAATAAACAAAATATGTATATATACAGAAGTTTATTGCAAACTTTAATTTCCTGTCCCTAGAAAACTGACTAAATCATTTGTCAAATGATGGAATTGGAAAATTCTCTTTTCTTTCATTGCCTTGGCTATTTGATGTTACTGCTTAAATTCTGAGTGCAGTTCTGGTCCATGTCTCACACATTGTTCTGGAATTGTTACTTCTTTTCATAGGACTGAAAATACACTGCAAATATTCTATTCCTTCTCTTTGCACATGTTTAACATTCTAATTTTCAGTAATTTTTCTCTACTTCTTCACAGGAAACTTTGTGAAAGTTGGAGTTTAAGGAGGCTCAACCTTATTTACAACCTTATATACAGGCTCAACCTTATTTACATGCATGTTCTTCAAAGCAACAGGCTGTCTCATTATAATAATAGCCCTGGGAGTGGTAACATAAGCTGTCCTGTCCTGGGGATTGGCTAAAAAAATTTCCTATATTGAGCTCTTCTTACACCCAGCTGGCATGGCTCAGTGGTTGAGTGTCAACCGATGAACCAGGAGGTCACAGTTTGATTCCCAGTCAAGGCACATGACTGGGTTGCGGGCTCAATCCCCAGTGTGGGGTGTGCAGGAGGCAGCCAGTCGATGATTCTCTCTCATCATTGATGTTTCTCTTTCTCTCCCCCTCTCCCTCTCCCTTCCTCTCTGAAACCAATAAAAATATATGTTTTTAAATATCACCATTACTATTTAAGAGTAATGGAGCTCTTAATTCCCCATGTACACTATAAAGGAATATTCCCCTACGAACTTCTGCTCTCACTTTGCCTTCTCTGCCACCCACTGCCTTGATATAAGCCCCCGTGGTTTTACTGCCTTAGTTTCCAGCTCAGGGTCCAGATAGTGGTAGGGGCTGGAAATCAGAGTCATAACAGGAGGACTCTCATGGGATACATTCTACACAGACTCTTTGGCCATCCACCATTCTCCGAGGAAGGAAGTAGAGTCAGTCTTCTCATTCATCCATTATTCAACCAACATGCATTAAAGCACATTATTCATCAAGTGCTAAGATAGGTGCTAGGGAGGCAGGCATGGACAAGACAGAGCTGTTGCTAAGGTGACCTCACAGAAATATGATAATTAAATTGATTACAGCAATCGGCTGCAATGAGTGCAACGAAAAAAGAGTTTTCTGGGCACAGGGAGGAAAGGAAGCTACTCAATGGGGGGGGGGGAGGAAGACTTTCTGGGGTAGGACACATAGGACTTATATGAAGAGCTAGGGAAGGGGTTTGCTGTAAGAATATGAGGTAGGTGTGTGTATGTGTGTGTGTATGTTGGGGCTGATGGATAGGATGTACAAGTTGTGGAGAAAATAGTAAAGAGATAGCCTGGCATTTTCTGTACCAAAAGGTGCCTGGAGGGAGCGGTGCTTTTACCACCTGTATAACAGCACATTAGTTGAGCTTGTTGATTTTTTTTTTAACTTCAGACTTTGAATTTCTTAAAATTAAAGTCCTGTATTTTAATTAAGCATTTCAGAAGCAATTCATACAGAGTAACACAGCTGAGAAACAAATACTGGGCCTTAGGAATGTTTTCCTTTGCTCGCCTTTCCATAAAGCCATTTACATGATCAACGTAATTTCCACCTTTAAAACGGTGTAGACAGAAGAAGCTCCGCAGGCATTTAGAAAAGAGATGAAAGTAAATATTTATTGGCACAACTCATTTTCTGTTAGGCTTTCAGCCATGCCTCAGATAAAATGGAGTTAATGACTTCAAGGATCAAAGGGCTGAATGCCATAAAGTGGCCACATCAACTCCAAAGCTCTCCTTCATTTGGGGAACATATTAAGAGTGTCTTCAGTGACCTATAGAAAATTATGTTATGCTCTTCTCTCTATTTGAAATAAACTCTTCCTAGCACTCAAGAGACATTTCTAATTTGCTTAATGCCTGCCTTGTGCTGCAGGAAAAAAATAAAATAAAACCTAACAGATTGCAGAGGATAGGGAATTCTTAAATGCCTGCACTGTGGAGTCGTTTATCCATTTATTTGTTTATTCATTCATTCAGCAATTTGTTTTGTGCTAATATTGTCACAGTGCAAGGCCCTGCAGACACAGGTGGGAAAGTCAGGCCTGATCCCTGCCTTTGGAGCCTACATTTTTATGGAGGAGACAAACAATAGTGTGTAAACCCATGAGTAAATGCAGAATCTAATAAATGCTATAAAGCCAGCAAGTGGGATGATAGGATAGGGAATAAATTAGTGATGCCACATCCCATAGGACATAAGGGAAAGTCTCTCTTAACAAGTGACATTAAAGCAAAGGCTTGACTCTGGCTTCCTTTCATCTCAGTTACAGTAAGTAAAGTGGGATGTTAACAGACCCCAGGTGATAGGACTTCTGAAAGCATCAAATAAGATGGCAAAGGTAAAGAACCAAGCTTAGTCCTGACAGTTCTCAATAAATGTTATCAAATAGGCCTGTCATTTATAGAATACTAGAGGCCCGGTGCAGGGATTCGTGCATAGTGAAAGGAAATTCATTAGAAGAAATATTTTAGAGGCCCGGGTGGGATTGCGGGAGGTTGGCTGACCAGGGAGGGACCGCGGGAGGGCTCCAGGCAGTGTCCAGTCCATCTGGCCAGTCCTGATGGGCTGGAACCCAGCAGCAAGCTAACCTACCAGTCAGAGTGTATGCCCCCAGTGGTCAGTGCGCATCATAGCGACTGGTCGAATCGTTGAACAAATGGTCGGACACTTAGCATATTAGTCTTTTATTATATAGGATACTCCTGGACATTTTTTAAAATAAAACTTGTGGACACTCACAGAGATATAACCATGCTGTGAAGTCAGGCTGTGCATTTTTTAAAAAATCTACTTTTGTTCAGAATTCCAGGACATTGAAATCAAATTAAGACATAACCTACTGGTCCTTTAAAAAATTGCAAATTAATTTGCATCAGCTCATTTCAGTGCCAGAGCCAAGAGAAAGAGAGAGAGAATGAGAGAGAGAGAGATACCAGGAAAGCAGAGGCAGCAGAGAGACAGAGAGAGAGAGACACCAGGAAAGCAGAGGCAGTAGCAGGCTGTGTGTGGCTGTTCCAAATCTCATCTGCTCTCCATAAAAAACTGATTTACCAAAGGCCCTGCATGTAGCTGAAGGTTTTAGTGAAATACTCAGTGTGAGGCAGGCTGGAATCTGGGCTTCTGTGTGAGTGCTGAGGCACGTGTTGAATTAGAAGTGCAGGAGCAAAGCCAGCTCAGAGGACCCCTAACATCTGGGCCAGTTGTGCACTTGTGTCCAATTCCCTTCTGATCCTCCCAGACACATGCTTTGTATTGTCACCGCTGGTGACAGTAATGATAACTGACATCTGTATCAAACTTTACAGCCCATAGAGTACTACTTAGGACAGTGACATAATGGGTCTGAAAATAATCCACTCAAATGTTATTATTGCCCAATTATTTTTTAAATGCGGGTCGATTTTCCTAAAAAATGCCCAGGTTGTAAGGACAGAAGAAGGGCTTTTCTTGTGTCAAATTACTATTGTTTTGGGCCCAGCCAGCATGGATCAGTGGTTGAGCATTAACCTATGAACTAGGAGGTCAAGGTTCAATTGCTGGTCAGAGCACATGCCTGGGACCTCAGTGTGGGGCATTCAGGAGGCAGCTGATCGATGATTCTCTCTCATCACTGATGTTTCTATCTCTCTCCCTCTCCCTTCCTCTCTGTAATCAATAAAAAATATATGTATTAAAATTACTATCATTTTGGGAACATAAATTCTCATTTACTTACCAGTGTCATATTCTAAAGGGAAGGCTGGAGACAAGATTGACAACTCAAATTTGCCTCCGTACAGTCTGCTGGGCAGCCTGTTGGAATGCATCTGAGAGACCTCTCACTACATCATCAGTTCTCTTCCCTTTTCTTTATTTTGGCTGTGGGGGAATCCTGAATAAATTTCAAATTGATTTCTGATGCAGCTATCATCTCTTCTCTTCATAAATTCTCTTCTTTTTCTTTTTTTCCCCCTTTTAACTTTCCTGTGGGCATGTATATATCTACATTGATAACTATATCTCTGTGTTGTTTGCACAACTGCATTCACACGTATATCTCTGTGGCAAGCTGCCTCTAGTCTAGTATGAAAGCCGTCAAGACGTAAATTATAAATATACAGTAGGACTCAAAGCAATTGAGCAACTTGTGAATTTAGAAAGAGTATTTTGGCATTAGAAAGTAGAGCCATTTTTTAGCATATTAGCCTGGAAAAAGACACAAATGTAAGTCAGCCTGATTTTACATTAATTTCAGTAAAAGATCTCTCTTATCACAGTCTGCCTGCTCATTCTCAGCCTTTAAAAAATGCTGCTACTTTGTGTGAGCCCTGCAACATTCCAACAGAGAAACACATGAACACATTGGAACAGAGCTTCTCATTATTAATTTAAAAAATACGAAATTCCTATTTATACAAAACCTGGATGATTCATCATTAACTTGTCAAAACATAGTTGCACTGTACACAAATTACTTTTACTTTTGATTGACACACTTCGATGGCAAAGTCAGAAATATATCATGTTTCAAAGTCAATTGAAAATGTGCAAATCAAGGATCTAAATAACAGTTGTTTAACATATAAATAGGAAAAATTTGGAGTATCCTGTTGTTGGAGTGAAAATCTCTAAAGGATTCTTGTCTTTTAGCTTTGAGGCCTTTTGCGTGTGTGTGTGTGTGTGTGTGTGTGTGTGTGTGTGTGTGTATAATATTACTAGAAAACATACCTAGATCAAAGCATGTTGAGTGTGTTACTAGAAGAAACTTTCTGGGTGGGAAGAAATATCTCATTTACAGGGAGCATAGTTCATTGAACAAAAACACTCCCCAGGGCAGGAATTCCCTACTGATTTTATATCTGCTCGACCCAAATCATTTCTTTGTCGAAGGATTGAGTTAAATATCATGGTAAGCTCATAAGTCTCTATGTCTTCATTAATTTAATAGAATTTTGTTGAATACTTATCCTTAGAAACCATCCTTAGGACTATCATATAGTTTATCATCTAACCAGGACACTTAAGAGGGACGTGAATGTTATTAATAATCAGGCTAAGATACATGGGATTTGGAGATTTGGTGACTTTTCTCAAGGTCGCATAGATGGGAAAGCGCAGATAGGAAGCCTGGGTGCATGTTGAATGTCTTTTCCAGGACAAGGCAGTGTTTAGTGTATAGTAAGTGTTCAACAAATTTCTGATAATTTAATGAAGAAATGAATCATTATGTTAAGTGAAATAAGCCCGACACAGAAATATCACATGATCTCGTTTGTATGTGGAATCTTGAAAATAATTCGTAGTAGCAGAGAGTAGAATGCTGGTTACCAGGGAGGTGGAGTTGAGGGGAAGATAGAGATATTGATCATAAGGTTCATATTTTCCTCTATGGGATGAGTAAGTTCTGGAGACCTCATGTACAGGATAGTGATGAAAAAGGCCTTTGCAGTCATACACGGGCCCTGGTTCTGAGTTACATCTCAGTCAGTTCCTAAGTAACTCTCTTAAGTCTCTTCACATTTTGAAATTGAGCAGCTTTGTCTGTAAAATGTAGGTGGAAACGATCAGAGTACTTATATCCAAATAACAGAATCCGTATTTGCAATTTGAAGCAGAAAAATACATTTATTTAAACATATGTTGAGTAGTGCATAGAGTCCTTGGGAAAGTTACACAACTGGACCCAGTGGGGCTCCCACAGTCAAAGTTGACAGCAGTACCCCAGGGGCCCGGGCAGGAGACCCTGCCACAGAGTTTTCCGTCCGGTACTTTGCCAAGCTCCCAAGCATTCAAATGTCAGAGGCTTTAGGAGCAGTGATAAGTAACTCTTGGTCAAGAAAACCACATTTAGCAAAAACATATATATGTTTTTAAAATCCTGAGAGTCTACTAACTAAAGATCTCATCATTTCAGCTGTCTCTGGGTGCCCGTGTGGGGGGTTGTGGGGTGGAAAGGAGACACGGCCTATTTGTGTCCAAAGCAGGGCTAATCACACACCATATGTGTGGAAACACCTATTAAACAGAAGGAAAGTGACAGCGCCAGCCAGTCCCAGGGAGAGGAAGGACAGATCTGTCCTCTGATGAGTATGAGGGAGAAAATATTACAAAGACTCCCCAGAACATGTGCCTGCTCACCCCTGGCTGCCCCTGGAGACCCTGCTGCTTTCTTCTCAAGAAGGGATTCTTTGAGGAAGACTTGTATTCGTGATTCTGATATTCCTTTAAGGTTTAATCAATTAGATGCCAACCCAAAGGAGACTCAACAAATCTGTCTCTCTGTCTCTCTCTGTCTCTCTCTCTGTCTCTCTCTCTCTCTCTCTCTCACACACACACACACACACACACACACACACACACACACACACCAGTTACTACATTTGAAATTGAAAATGTAAACAAACCATGGCCAAAAAACCCACAAACAAACACAGGGACAAAACAACACAGAACACTGCAATTTGAGATTCAAGATATATGTGGAAAATATCTATTTAGCTATATTTAGCTATCATTTAAATTACATTTCTGCTATATTGTTTATTAGTAATACAGGAACTCCACCTCTCTCCCCTTAGCTTGTCATCTCTTCTGTGGTTTATTGCAATATCCCATAAAATTATTCAGTAGACATACATGGAGAGATGTTTATTACTTTATAGGAAAAAAAAACACAAGAAAAAAGGAAATAATAAAACTTTTTTTGGAGGGAGGTGTTTTGGCCATCAGTAAAGAATATCTGAACATATATAAAATATAATTTTAAAGGGTTAAGCTATATCCTTGACATTAATGGAAGTTTTTGAAAACCTGTGTTAAAAAAAGAACAAAAGTCATAATAGCCCAAGTCTAAATCTTCTGCACATGACTTTCAACATTTACAGGAATCATGTAAAAGCCTGTTAGAATTTCTAATGAAATGTATGCCAGATTAAAAGGGTCTGCCAATTTTTTTTCAATTTTATAGAAAGAAGAAAAGCATGGTGATAATATGTAGATTTCTCATTCTGAAATGTTTCCTTTTTCTGTTCATAACAGTTATTGGAAATATAGAGATTCTATTTCATAATTTACTTATAGATGTTTACCTTATACACTTTTGCATGGTATTACAATTGTTCTAATAAAAGTCTATGTTGTCAGCATGATTCCTCTAAGAAATACATGAATTTCATAGAGGGAACAAAAATAAATAGGGCTGTAGCCCATCATCATTTTCTAAGCTTGGATACTTAGATACACGTTAGCTGTTGCTGAATGTTAAACCAGAATTTTGATGGTTTGTAGCAATATTAATATTTTCTAAGTATATTCGTCTAGGACAGTGGTAGGCAAACTCATTAGTCAACAGAGCCAAATATCAACAGTACAATGATTGAAATTTCTTTTGAGAGCCAAATTTTTTAAACTTAAACTATATAGGTAGGTACATTGTTATTAACTTAATTAGGGTACTCCTAAGGCTTAGGAAGAGCCACACTCAAGGGGCCAAAGAGCCGCATGTGGCTCGCGAGCCGCAGTTTGCCGACCACTGGTCTAGGATATTCTTGTTTCTTGACTCCTTGGACTGATTCGATTTCTTTTGGCTCATGCTTTCCTATTCTTTCTCTCTCTTTACTTGAGTACTTATTTAAGTAGCTACCATAGAAGCATAACCTCTAACCATTAAGCAGGAAATTTAGGGGACAGTCAGCAAATGCCTTATAGTAAGTGCTTGTTCTCTGTATGGAATTTCAGCTTGTCCTAAAAGTTATGGTTAACAACTGTCGTGTTAATAATGAGTGTGAGTTTATTCATTGATTCATTTTTGAACTACTGAGCATCTATGAATGGCCAGGTAATGAGTTAGAGCCTGCAGATAATAAAGAGCTGAGTTAGAGATAACTCCTGATAAGCTCACTAACTCCTTCCCATGCATTTTGTAGATGTTCTTCTTCTATTTGAAAAGTTTAATTTTTACAATCTAGTTTTATTTCCCATCCAATATTAATGTTCATATAAAATTATATGTAAATATATAGTTAAAGTCTAGGTATGTAGATATAGATATTTTACAAAATATATGAAGATCCCTATAGAACTTTAAAATCTCTATATACATTGTATTACCCCTTATCAAGCAGACTTCTCTACCTTCATTATTAGTTTTCAATGGGCCTTTTCTTAGTGTCTGGAGATTCTTTTTTCAGACATTGCAAGAACAGAAACCGGGTGTCTTTGGTTTCTATGAATTCATAGTTCTCTTTACAACAAAAGCTCGTTGTTTTAACTTGCAGGCGCACGTGAGAACTTCATACAGATGACTAGTACTTATGGATATGATAGTTTTCCTCCCAGGCCTCTGAGGCTTTTTACACCTACAGTGCCATTGAACTTAGACACAATCTTTTGACACTTGAAGCCCATTATCCTAATGTTAGTGAGAAGGAGAAACTGAAATAGAGATGGATTAAGTGAATCGCTGTAGGTTACACAGTGCGTGCCGTATTCAGGTGAAAAAACACTCGCTACTCCTCCTAAGTACACTAGGTACTTAATTATGTGCCAGGGGAGGAATGATCTGGATGCTTTTATCTATCAATCAAATGCCTTTTGAGACTGGAAGACTAAGCTGCCTCCTTTTCAGAGGTGTCTTCATTGTAACCTCTTCATCTTTAGAACCAATCAAGAGGAAAGTCAGTCATGCCTGTTTCACAAAATACCTATAAACCTAAGACTCCTTTTTCATTTGTGCAGTCTTAAGAAAAAATTCCCCTTTTCTCAAGTCAGGCTTTTCTTTAAATGTTTTCCCTTAAAATATCTCTCCGTATCATTACCAGGGAATTTATATTAAGGTTGAAATTAATATTCTAATCCCAATTAAGATATTTTTCTCTGACCAAAGGTCATTTAGAATTATGTTTATTTTAAACATTGAATTATAATCTAGAGATTTTTTTGCATAATTTTATTATGTGCAGGGAAATCCATATAAATGTACCATTGTCTCATTATATTTGTTGAAAAGCTATCTTTAATAACCTTTTAGAAGATCATAGACCATATATGTGTGGATGTATCCCACCATGCATTATTTTATATATTAATGCTTATGCTGATACTGTATAATATTCTAATACATCTTAAGATCAGGTAGTGTGAATCCTCCATTTTTTTTCCTAAAGAAGATATATGCATACCCATGGACACCGGCGATAGTTTGGTTATGGCCAATGGAGGGGGAGGTGGGAGTGGGTGGAGGTGGGAAGAGTGGGGGAAAAGAGGGGATACCTGCAATAATGTCAACATTGAAAATTTAAGCCTGTCCAGAGTGGCTCAGTGATTGAGCATTGACCTATGAACTGGGAGGTCACAGTTTGATTCCCGGTCAGAGCACATGCCCGGGTTGCGGGCTCAATCCCTAGTGTGGGGCGTGCAGGAGGCAGCCGATCAATGATTCTCTCTCTCATGGATGTTTTTCTCTCTCTCTCCCTCTCCTTCCTCTCTGAAATAAAATATATATATAAATTATATATTAAAAAGACAAACAGCATACCCATTTAATTTATCTTTACAACAAAAAAGTGTGACAGCATTGTGCTCCTTTTATACATCTCGAAGTTGAGATTTATGCAGATTGAACAAGCTGCTAAGTTTAAACATTTACTGTATGACAATGTGAAATGTACCCAATAGTTCCCATTCCAAAGCCCATATTTCCGAGTCTAGTCTAAAATGAATGATTCATTTTTAAAATTTCTGTTGGCATGAGCCCCTTTAGCAGCATGTACTAGAGTCTAATTAGGTTTCTTGTTGAATATATCCATTGACCTGGATATAAATATTTCCCCTTTCAGGAAAGGGCCAAAGCCAAGAGCACATTTTCTAGAAGCAAGGGCAGACACTCATAATTTTCATTCTCTCTGTGTAGGTACATCAACATCTGTACCTATAGGTGTGTGTATACATTTTTAATTTACTTGAACAAGGCTCAAGTGGTACTGGCCACGGTGAAATGCTTTTATGATGAAATACGTGGTACCTGAGTTTCTACTTACCATCCCAGCAAAAACACCATGTAAATAAGCATGCTTGATGGGGAAGTTGAATCGAACATGTAGCACAGTTATTTAGAGGCCTTGCAGTTTTGTCGTGAAGACAGGTGTTCCCAGCAGGAAATTAGCAACTTCCCATTAAGAATTCCCCTAGGACTCAAGGGTGCTTCCAAGAGGGATGTTGGGATTAGTTTATTCAGACCCAAGTTATTAGAGGGAAAAGCTGGGCAAACTGCTCTTAGCTACAGTTATATTGAGAGCATGAGAGAGATATTTACTTATTAAGGACCAAAAGAAGGTTCCACAAAATCCTGAGTGCATGCTTATAAAGTGCCCTGTGGGGTAGCATAGAAGGAACAAAATAATTAACTCTCAAATTAACTAAATTTTGCTTCAAAGCTTTGATTCAAATAAGCATTTAATAAGCATTTCCTTTTTTTTCTGTAGCAACTCACTGATTTTTTTTTCTGAATGAGATTAGGTATTCATGTTAGAAGGATAAAAACTAAACCAACTAATCGGAAGCCAGTGGATAAACCACGTAACAGAAAATATACTGAAAATCAAAATGACAAAAAGTCCACTACAACTGTCCAAGTTTAGCAAATGATTGCATTTTATAACTTTCTCATACGAGTACTTGTCATATTTAAAGAGTAAAGCAACAACATTGAGTGTTTATCTTTTCCAAATATTTCCACTGCGTGAGAAGAAAAGTTAATTATTTTGAACAACAAACTAAAATGTATTCATCCAGACCCCTGTCTGATTCGTGTAATTTTGTCGTTATCCATTGGGCATCATTGTCCCCACTTAGCAGAATAAAACTGAAGCGCACAGAGGACTGCAGTGGTGCCACCTAAGTCTCCAAATTACCACGAGACAAAGCCAGGTTTCACATGATGGCCTCCTAACTTCCTACTACGCCGCTCGCTCCATCGCCACACCGTTCATCTCTGCTGGGCCTAAAGGAACAAGGAAATTAGTGCCTGAGTTACTTCGAGGTCAGAGATTCATACTCAGTGAAGCAGAGGTCTCTCCCAAGAGCCCAGAGTGCCACTTGGGAAATAATGAAACGACCAAATTGACAGATTAGTTTTCCATTAGAGGGATAATTACCCATTATGGTAACTGCCTACGTTAATGTCTCTCTTAATGTTGATTAGCACATCATCATTTCTCTATTATTATTATTATTTCTGTTCCAGGAAGGCTGTTGTGTTGCTTCATGTGAAGTCCAGCAATTTTGAGGACAGAATAGAGTCAAATTTTCTGTGTGTCCCAGCTCTGCTATTTATTCTGTGAAAGTGGGCGTGTGCATAGCCTCTCTGTGCCTCAGTTTCCAACGTGCAAACTAAAAATTAGAGCAGCATTTACCATAAAGTGTTGTGGTCAGAATTTAATGAATTTATAGAAAAGCTCTCAGAACTGTGCTTTTCCTAAGTCTTTCTATCGGCTTCTATTATTATGCATAGAGGGAATAATATAAAAAATGTGATGTAGACAAATGGATTCATTGGTAACTTCTTCCAGAATGTGTAAGTACATCCCATGAATATATTCATTGTTAACTATAGCTGTAAAGTTGAAAAGAAAACAACAACATATCTTCTGAATTCTCATGATAATAATTCTGTTTCATTTTCAGAGATATTTGGGAAAACAAAACCTTTACACATAATCTTTTTAATATTACAGGAATTCTTAAAGTTTCATCTAGGTCAACAAAATTATTCATTATTTACACATTGTTACTAAATTAGTTAATTGACCATGGCTTGTAATTAAATCTGAGGTGGATATTAAATTATTCATGCTGTAAATAAATTAATGCTCAGAGATTTTGCTTTCATTTTTGGAATCTTTGATTAATACTCCTTTACTCTGTAACTTAACTATTTTCATTTCTAATGGGCCATACTTTTTTACAGATGGGCATGATGAACCCATAAAAAGTGGGTGTGACTAATTTGAGTTTACCATGCTTTGTCTTGAAATCTTTTCAGTTGCTTTTTCTAATGTTCCTAATTGCCTCTGATGGACTGACATAGCGTATAGCTTTGAAGTGTGGCTTCAATTAATGGGCCTGTCTTTCCAACGAAGGCCTCACAGTGTAAGCATCAACATTACCTTTGTGTGTCAAAATTGCTTCCTCGTGAAGTTGTAAATAAGTCTATCAAATGATGGCCAGACTACAGTGACCCTTTGTGACATTAACTGTGACTAGTGTCATACAGTGTTGATAGTAGGTAATGGACTGAGATCATGGCTTCAAGGACTTGTTAACTTACAGTATCATCCTTGTGTGTATACAGCCCTGTGCACAGGTACACGCACAAACATACAACTCACACACAAACAGTATCATCGTCGGCACTATAAACAAATGATGCAGAATGGCTGGTATCGGAAGCCATTCACTTCAATTCAGTAAATACTATGGACCTCTCCTATGCGACCCTGACACTCTGCTTGGGCTTCAGAGCAGAAAGGCCAGAATTCCTTTTTCCCACCCAAACATGGGTTTACAAGGAGAACTGTTTAGTAAAACAAACAAAAAAAAACATATACGAAGGCCATGGCTGTGTGACATGGCATGTGGCCCAGTAGAGGCAAGCGCAGGTTCCACTGGAGCACAGCGGATTTCTAAATGGTCAAGGGAGTGTCTCACGGAAGATGCTGCCCAGGTGCCCAGGTGGTGGTGGTGGTGGTGGGGGGAGTTAAGGAAGCGATGGGGGCATTTCCATGGTCATTCATGACTCTCATGGCCTTGGTGATTTAAAGGGTTAGAAATAAACCGTCCTTTACTTTTCAATCATGTTCCTCCAGTTCTTAGCATACGGGGTGCGGCAAAAGTAGATTTACAGGCATTCTTATGGAAAATAATACAATCATAATAAATACTATTACGAAAATAAAGTCTGTTTTGCACACGTGTAACTGTACACCTACTTATGCCCATCCCTGTATATATAATGGCTATTTAAAGTCCTTTGTCTATTAAATTCAACTTCTAGTTGTTTTCAGAGGCCATTCCTGTTGCCTGCTTTTCATAAACAACTGGACATTGTAGCTAATATTGTGGCGGCTCTGGGTACTGGGCCATCATGCTGAGCTCCTTAATGTTCTTCGCACGCTAATTGTTTACCGACTGGCTGGATCATTTAGCCAAGTCTCCCAGCACTCCGTGCCTGCTCCGTGAGGGCTGTGACGATGGCTTCAGAGGCACAGCCCTGGCTATGCCCACAAACGCCAGGGAATGGCAGTGGGTGGGCAGGGCTTTCGTTGACCATCTCTTCCCCGGGCCACACCCAGCTGTTGAACTCTAACAGCAGGGTGAGTGCTGTCCTGTTTCAAACAATGTTCTGGGCTTTGAAATCAACCTTGGACCCTTCAGAGGATAGTGCTGGAGGTCCCTGCCTGATATTTGTTCTACCCCCACCCCCCACCAGTTCTCCTCTGTGCACATTCTTTTCCTGTTTCTCTCTGGTGACCTAACCAGCCTAAGTTAAATATGTTTCTTCAATAACCCTCTTAATCATCCACCCCTTCCTCCATTGCTGTCACTGTTTTTTGTTTTTTCTTTTAAGATATTTTTATTGATTTCAGAGAGGAAGGGAGAGGGAGAGATAGAAACATCCAGGAGAGACACATTGATCGGTTGCCTCCTGCATGCCTCCTACTGGGGATCGAGGGCATCGAACCCAGGACCTCTTGTGTCCTTGGGACAAATGCTCAATCCACTGAGTCACTCCAGCCGGGCGCTGTCACTGTTTTTAATTACAGTTTGAGGCTTGTACTTCTCTACACTGTTGCAAGTAAAGGTAGTTTCTTCGCGGGAAATTCATCTATAGCCATTTTCTACACAAGGCAAAGTCTCTGAGCCAAGGCTCCGCTGCTGGGGGCAGGGGCAGTGGCAGCTTCCCCTGAGTGGCACCCCAGCTTCAGGTCTGGGAGGGGCAGGAGTCCCAAGTCTCCCAGTTCACTTCTCCAGGTGGGGAGCCATTGCCTCAGGAGCTGGGACAAGGGGGATGGAGGCCCTGGCATTGTCAGCAGCCCCATCACAAAGCCCCTGCCCGGGGTGGGGGTGGGTGGTGGGAGGGGGAAGGGGGCTGGGGAAAGTAGCGTTTCCCCAACTTTCAGCCACACTCTCCTGGACCCTAACCTCAGCAGCAGGGAGCTTGGGCACCGTGAGAAATGTTTCCACGTGTCCCTCCCAGAAAGCTGGCCCTCCAGGTGGGAGCCGGGGAGGCTGCGGCCACCACGTGCTTGGCTGCCCTGCTGTGAAGTGGCCTTTCTGTCCTGCTGAGCTGGGGCAGGTGAGGGAGGGGATGAATCTTGATGCTAACCTCTCAGTCTCTCAATTTTCTTACTAAATTTAGAAAGAAACTTGGAGTATGTGTTTCCTTGCTTGACATAGGCCTGTAAGACCATTTGCAGAGACTTTACTTTTTTAAAATTTTAATCGTACCCATTTCGTGAGGCATCAGGGTCTGCACAACCCCCCAGGGATCAACAAGTATGTGTTTTGCAATCTCTTATTCTGTGTCATGTAACAACCTCTGGAATACCTCCTGTTAACGCTGCACGTGACCTAGTTAATTTAGCAAATACCATCTGTTTGATATCTACTCACCTGGATTGATAGACTGGGGTGGGGCATATGTTCAGATTCTATCTCTAGACTTGTCACTGTCTAATTGTTGCTATAGTGACTTCACTACTTTGAACAGTTTTTTTTTAACCTGGAAAATGTAGATATTACCCATTACCTATCCACAGAGGACTAAAGTAGAAGTAAATAAAATAATGTGTGAGAGTACTTCATAATACAATGTAAGGTACAATATCAGGTACCCATGTGATACATTCTGTTAAATTCTTCACATTTTTATTAGTATTGATATGACACCCCGATAACTTATTTAAAATGATATGGGCAAAAATCACATAATTTGGGTGGGATACTATTTCTGTGCTTCTTGATGACATATTTAAATGAGGTACAATTAAAATGAAGATAATTCCGAGGGATGGGGCCAAAATAGAAATTATTATAGAAACCATGTATAGGAAGTGTTCTAGAACCGAAAAATTTCCCATTTTTAGAAACAAATGTTCACTTTTCCCTCCAGAAGATAGAATGTAGGGTTGGTGGCTTAGGTAATGATTTAAATTCCATGTAACTTTCCAATGATGAAAACTCCACAGTAATGAAAATGCATGGAATATTGTGTGTTAGCCTTGAAACAGAGGCTGCACCGTCTTTGGTCAGGAATGATGTATAGGGATGCCTGAAATCTAGATTTTTCTCAATCAGCCGTTGGATGAACAACTGGAGGAAAAACTTTGGACTAAATGGGTGATTTCACAACTGTGTTCAGAGAAACCAAAGATTCCATGAAGCGGACTAAGAGGGTCAGGGGAGGGCAAACATGGGGTGACCTCTCGGAACGCCGTGGTTGTTTTTGCACCCAATTATAAGAATGCATTTCCTCTTTGTTCTTTATATTGGAAAATAATACAGGCCTCCTCAGAGGAAAACAGAAATTGCTGCGCCATTGAAAACCGTTTTGTGACACAGGGTTCACAGCTTAAGTTTGTGAGCCACTGGCTGGGAGGAACGCTCCGCCTCTTCGACCTTTAGATTTATATGAAATGCCGCTTTGGCTTAGAAGGCCAGTGGGTGGCAGAGCAGGTTTTCAACCTGGGCCATTCTGTCCTTTCTGGAATTTTTATCAATTTGGTCAACGTTTTACGTGATTTATTTCTCATTTCCTTTAACCTGACTTATTTCCAAATTCGAGTTCTTTAGATGCTTTTCGGCATCTCCTCAAGGGTAGATTCTCCCAGGAAGAAATGGCTCTTCACTAAAGATGTCTGGGGCATTGTTGTTATGGAAGAGACTGCACTCTGATAATTTCATCCCCCAAAGAGAGGAGATTTTAACCCAGCTTCACCTTTGCTAGCAGAAGGGCACAGATGCTGGATGCCTGGATGCGATGCGCATTTATGCCGTCATTTTCTTCCCATTCCTCCCAGGCTGACAGCAGCTGAGTGTGAAATAAGGGGTGCTTGTGGCCAGCTGGAAATAGAAAGGCCACAGGAAATGGCACACACTGCTCTCTTTCCCATGACACGGGGCCGTTTTTATTATATTTGATTTATAATAGAAATGACGATTGCAGGCATGTGTCTCTTCATGTGTGTACAGCATCCAATGCAGAGCATAAAACCTCCTGAATAACACAGGACCCTGCCATTAGGTCTAAAATTGAATATTGTTCCTGGAGTCTAAGAAGTTGAAAACCATTCTTGATGGGGTGTTCTCTCTCTCAATCTCTTTTTTTCTTTTCCTCTCTCACAGATGATAGGCACACAAGCTTAAATAAAAATTGTACCAAAGTAATAACCACAGCTTAGAATCCATTATGTCATTATTTTACACCTAAAATTATTTCCCATGAAGGTAATGAAAATATTTCTAGACTGTTTCTGGTAATTTATTTTCTGAGTACTTTGTCATATCCCCTAATCTATATAGATGAAAGGCTAAGTGACTAACTGTATGTCCGTCTGACCATCTGACCGACTGACCAGTACCTATGACGCACTCTGGCAATTTAAAAATAAACGTTGACTCGTGCATGCGCGATACATATAAAGCTCTTGCTGGCGCCAGTCACACACATGTGTTTCAATCTGTCATTGTTGATCATGAATTTGGTTATTTTTGTTGACATTCTGAAGTGAAAGAAAGCAGCTTTGTCAACAGAATATGTCTGAAGACCAACTATTGGCGCAAGGTATCTCTGAAGCCGAAAGAAAGCGATGGCGAGTAGCAATATTAAAATGTTTCTTTTAATTAATTTTCTTTCAATGTTCATGAATCTGTGCACTGGGCCACTAGTTTTAATATAATGCTACAGGGTAGTATTTCTTTTATTTCCCTTTTCCTTTGAAATCTTATGAATATAAAGATGCCTTCGCCCAGAATGGTCCTTTTCATCAGATAAGTGGAAATACATGCATTTTTACATACAATTTCATAGCATCCACAACATATATCCAGGGATCTCAGATCAAAGAGTCCCTTTTATAAGAAAATGAAGGGAAAGGAATAAATGTGTATTCCGCCCGACCTTACTACCACACGCCACTTCATATGGAGCATGTCATAGAGGCTCCCAGATAATTTTGGAACGAGAACTTGGAGAATCAGTGGGATAATGAATCCAGTCACACAGTGAGCACATAGACCAGCTGGAACTCAACTGATACCTTCTCCTGGCACATTTTCTATTTTATCACCTTCAATGTCAATCAAGAGATAATAAAACATTAGTCCACAAATCATGTGTATTCTCCATGAGCCAGTTAAATGTCCTGATAAAACATCCTGCATCAACAATTAGTAGTTGGATGAATTTGGTGGATTTCAATTCTCTGTGCCTCATTGTGTTCATCTGTGAAATGGGGAGATGCACAGCAATTGTCTCCCGTGGCTCTTGTGAGGAGTAAATGATTTACTGCAGGTAAAGAGCTTAGAATGCTCCTATAACACTCATTGTTTCATAGTATGTAACATGGAAATCTCCTTGTATATCCTAATAATCCTTATTATTTCTCTGATCCTGATACTTTGGTTCTTTTGCCTCTTGCTCTATGATTATGTGGTTGGTATTTTCCCCCTAGAATTTACTTTCTTTTACTTTTCTTTCTCTTTCATATAACTTTGTTCTGGTGTTTCTATAAAAAGACAATGCAAATATGTTAGCAAATAAGGTTAAAATGAGCCAGGGGAAATTGAGTGTATTAGCCTATTTTACTGTCACTGAAGACTTAATTCTCCCGCTAGACAATGTGTAGCCTTCTGTGCTCCCAGGATACTCATTGCCAGCCTGGTACATCCCTGGTAAATTCACTTAGTGGTTCTTGACTCACTTATACAGGGTTTAACTCTCTATTTCCTGGTGGTATTATTATAAGGCAAGGTTTCAAAAACTGATTATCTCCTATCACTTCTTTATATATTTATAGCTTATATTTGTTGCCTAGATCTCACTCCTCAGTCACAGATCTATATGTTCACCTCTCTATTAAATATCTCTTGGATTTCCAAGAGGCAACTCAAGCTCAGTATGATCTGAGTCTCTTTCTTTCCTCCAACTCCCCGTGCCCATTGTATAAACTTGATTTGCTATATATCTAGGCATACTGGTAGAAAACTTGCAGCCATCTGATAGTTTAGTAGTTTTTAAATTAGAAGAAAAAGTTGAATATTGCAACAGCTTTCCAATTAGTCTCCCCAACTCTGGTCTTTTTCTCTCTCAATACTAAACTTTCCATTACTATAAGCATGATATTCCTCATGAGCAAATATGGCCACGCCTTCCAAATAGCTATCCCTTTCCATATCCAGTCTTTCTAAAGAGACGTCAATGGGTCTTTCTTTCCTATTAGGAAAATAGCAAACTCCTCACCATGGCACTTAAAGCTCTTCATCATCTGATGCCCGTCTTCTCATCTCATTTCCCTTTCTGTTCCTATATCCGTCTCACTATACCCGATATTCCAGCACAGAGAAATATTCAAGTTTCTAAAGCCCAACACCATGTACTTTCAGCCTCAGAAGCAGCTTCCTTTCCCTAAAATACTGGGGTTCCATTTCTCTCACTGCCCAGCTCCTTCTGATCATTTAAGACTTGAGCAGGACCACCTCCCCTGTGAAGCCTCCTGACAGCTCAGGGTTAGTGCCAGGAACCACAGGACCTGTGATACCTCGTACAGATCTCTGTGATTTGTGTGCTTCAGGTCCCAATTTGTAGCTGTGGATGATAATGATACTAAGCACAAAGGGTTGTTAGAAGGATTAAAAGAGGTGTAAAGGCTACTTTTAAAAATATATATTTTTTTATTGATTTCAGAGAGGAAGGGAGAGGGAGAGAGAGACAGAAACATCAATGATGAGAGAGAATCATTGATCAGCTGCCTCCTGTACACCCCTCACTGGGGATGGAGCCTACAACTCGGGCATGTGCCCTGACCAGGAATTGAACCGTGACTGCCTTGTTCATAGGTCAACACTCAACCATTGAGCCATGCCTGCCGAGCTAATGGCTGCTTTTATATGTGAACTTGGCTAGGCTATAGTGCCCAGCTGTTTGGTCAACCAACAGTCTAGATATAGTGATGAAGGCATTTTTTAGATGTGAAATACGTTTAAATCTGTGGACTTGAGTAAAGCAAAGTCCTTCCACAATGTGAGTGAACCTCATCCAATCAGCTGAGGGTCTTAAAAAAAAGATGGCGGTCCCTGAAGGAGAAGGAATGCTTTCTCCAGATTGCCTTGTCACTAAGTACTGCAACATCAACTCCTGCGGGAATCCCCAGCCTTCGGTCAGCCCAGCAAATTTCAAACTTATTTGTCACCATAACCCTGCAAGCCATTTTCTTTAAAATCTCCCCCTACTCCCTCTCTCTCTCTTTCTCTCCTCTCTAAAAGAAGGCACATGACCTAATCTAGTCTCCTGTCAACTGTACCTGCAGTTAAATAGAGTAACAGTATTTGCTTAAAGGACGAGGCTTTGTCTAGTAAATGCCCTCAGCAGGATCTTCCCTGTAAAGGACTGCACATGGTGAATAAAGTCAGAACTGAAGAGGCACAGCTCCCTGGAGAAAGTCACATACGCGATACAGCTCTTTGGGGCATGAAGTGGAGAGGCCTCATAGCATAAAGGCTCTTTACCATGTTAGGGAATAACCTTTAATCCTCACTTGGAGATCCTGTCTACACTAGTCCTGTCTCGTCTCAGGACTCTGCTTTGTCAGAGTTTCTTTGTTGCCCATATCCTTGAGATTATTAGGAACATTTAATGCAGATAAGATCTCTGGTGTGTTCCATTTTTAACTTTTTGAGGAAACTCCATACTGTCTTCCATAGTGGCTGCACCAGTCTGCATTCCCACCAGCAGTGCACAAGTGTTCTTTTTTCTCCACATCCTCTCCAGCACTTGTCGTTTGTTCATTTGTTGATGATAGCCATTCTGACAGTTGTGAGATGGTACCTCATTGTTGTTTTGATTTGCATCTCTCGGATGATTAGTGACTTTGAGCATGTTTTCCTATGTCTCTTGGCTTTCTGAACGTCCTCTTTTGAAAGGTGTCTATTTAGGTCCTTTGCCCATTTTTTGATTGGATTGTTTATCTTCCTTTTGTTAAGTTGTATGAATTCCCTATAAATGTTGGAGATTAAACCCTTATCGGTGATAACATTGGCAAATATGTTCTCCCATGCAGTGGGCATTCTTGTTGTTTTGTTGATGGTTTCTTTTGCTGTGCAGAAGCTTTTTATTTTGATGTAGTCCCATTTGTTTATTTTATCTTTAGTTTCCAATGCCCTAGGAGCTGTATCGGTGAAGAAATTGCTTTGGCATATGTCTGAGATTTTGTTGCCTTTGGATTCCTCTAGTATTTTTATGGTTTCCCATCTTACATTTAAATCCCTTATCCATTTTGAGTTTATTTTTGTGTATGGTGTAAGTTGGTGATCTAGTTTCATTTTTTTGCATGTATCTGTCCAATTTTCCTAACACCATTTATTGAAGATACTGTCTTGACTCCATTGTATGTTCTTGCCTCCTTTGTCAAATATTAATTGAGCATATTGGTTCAGGTCGATTTCTGGGGGGGGAAAAAAAAGATCTCTGATGTGTTTGAGTCTGACGTCACAAGCTAGTCATTTGTGTCAGCTCAGATAACAATGAGTACTTCCAGCTTTTTGGTTTGCCAGCCTAAAGAGAAAGATTGGAGATAGAAAAATGGACAAAATTTAATTTTATCCTAATGACTAGAGATGATAAACACTGGTACCTAGATTTGTATAAGAAGTCAAAGGGACAATTGGCCTAGGAATCAGATTACCCATTCATTCCCTTCTTGCAGAGAGAGAGAACCTTACGCATCAAAATGAAAGAATAGCATGTTCATCATCTCTTTCTCATGACATTGACACGGTAGACATCTGTAGTGATAATAGTTGAGTTTTTAAAAACCTGCCTATCCCCAGTGGAATGTGCCCTTCACTTTACGTCCTATATCTCAGGAACAGCTACTACGGGAATCCCGAGGAAGAATATTATCTCAGGAATCCAAGGCAATGCCCTGGAGTCTCATGCCGATCAACGGAAACAATTTAAACAACATGGTACCTGTTCCCAAATTAGGCTGACAACATCTGCTAATGATCACTGCAGAGATGCCATAAGACAGTCCATCAGGAGATCTCACAAGTCCTCTGAGTGCTAATGAGACTCCTAAACTCCCCACAGTGACAGACAGAAGCAGGGAAGTTCCAGGTCATGAGTTGAGGGATCTACATGCAACACAGGTCTTCCTTCTCAGGGGCAGGGAGTATATTTCAAGCACCACTTTTCTTTCATGTTATACTTATTTATTTATTTTATTGTGGTGGAACACTTCACATGAGATCTACACTCCTAATAAATTCTTAAGTGTGCAGTACAGCGTTTTAACTAGAGGCTCAATACCTTGCTTAACTGAAACTTCATACTTGTTGATCATCAACTTCCCATCCTCTGCCCCATTCTACTCTGTTTCTGAGTTTGACTGTGTTTGATACCTCATTTAAGTAGAATCCCTTATCCTTCTGTGACTGCTTGTTTCACTTAGCATAATGGCTCCCAGGCTCTTCTATGTTGACCAATACTGCTTTAATAACCAGAGCTTTGTAACATATTTTAAAGTCAGGAAGTGTGTTACCTCCAGCATTGTTTTTTTTAAAGACTGATTTAAATATTTGAGCTATTTTTTACTTTCATATGAACTTTAGGTTGTTTTTTACTATTTATATAAAATTATATTCGAATTTTGATAGACATTGCATTGAATCTACAGATTGTTACATAGAGTATGAGCATTTTAAAAATATTAAGTCTTCCAGTCCATGAACACAGGATGTCTTTCTATTTTTTTGTCTTCTTCAATTTATTTAATCAGTGCTTTATAGTTTTCAGTGTATAGACCTGCCACCTTCTTGGTTAAGTTTATTGCTATGTATTTTGTTTGCTTTGGGGATATCTGAAAGGGCATTGTCTTTTTTATTTCCTTTTAGGAGAGTTTATTGTTAATACAGGGAAATTCAACTGATTTTTGTATGTTGATTTTGTATCCTGCAACTTACTTAATGTGCCTGTTCTTTCATATTTTAAATGTTCCTTATTACTGTACTTACTTGCCATGATATATAACAGAAAGAATTACTGAAAAAAAGGCCTTTTCATTTTTTGAAAGACATATTGATAAGAAGGTTAACTGGAGTGACAAGCTTCAGGTCAGTCAAGTGCTAGGGATAATTTAAAGAGTTGTGGCCTAAAAGTGTGCAGACCTGACCTCACCACTTGACTTTGAAACTTACCAGCTATTTACGCAGGAGCAAGTCAATAACTTCTCTGAGCTAGACATTCTACTTCCAAAATATAAGATCACTCAACTAGATATGGTGTAAATTCTGCTCTGGTCCCACTTATTTTGACAAAATTCATCTTTAACTCTATGATTTCTAAGTATACTTCTTCTTTTCTGTAAATTATGGAGAATTAGAGAGTATAATTCATAATCCTAATCTTATTCAAATTTTTCAAGCATCTCAATCCAAGTGTCCAAACGCTCAAAGGATAATCCTCAGCGATCTGGAGACTTTTCAAGCAGCAGCCCGTGAGAACTTGCTTGGAAGTCCTGGTTTTAAAGTGAAAAATTGATGCAATGTGCTTAGTCTATGCTACAGTTTATTCCATTGTTTGTATAAAATTATATGCTTTCCCACTTAGCTATGATTTTTTAAAAATATGTTTTTATTGATTTCAGAGAGAGGAAGGAAGAGAGAGAGAGAAATAGAAAATATCAACGATGAGAAAGAATCATGGGTCAGCTGCCTCCTGCACCACCCCCACTGGGGATCGAGCCTGCAACCCACGCATGTGCCCTGACTGGGAATGGAACCATGACCTCTGGTTCATGGGGGGATGCTCAACCCCTGAGCCACATCGGCCAGGCTTAGCGATGATTCTTTAAGTAAAAGTAACGTGTGTTGTTGTTTTTCTGGCCTGCCCATTAGGGCACACACGAGGCCACTTGTGGTTATCTAAATGTACATATAAAATAATTAAAATTACATACAATTAAAAATTCTTCCTCAGGTGGGCAAGCCACTTTTCAAATGCTTCCTAGCCACTTGTGGCTGGTTGATGCTGTATTTGACAATGCAAATATGGAGCATTTCTATCCTCACAGAGAACTGCCCATAGCACTAGTTCAGAAAATAACCAGGGGTTCTTCTGAGTACTTTCTGAAATATGGAAACCCAGTTTGAGAATTACAGCGAAGGGATGTTGATGTTGATATTGAAGCATGCCAATCTGTGATAGAGTAGAAATAAAGTGCAAATTGGAAGTCAGAATAGAAGATGCATTTCTAGTTCTGCAACTTATGAGGTGACAGGTGGGATTTAGGAAATTCACTTACACTGGGTGGCCAGATTATTATGACCACCTGACGTTTGTAGGCAAATAATCTATAATTTCGTGCTGATATTCAAAGGCTGTTAAATTGCGTTGTTTACCTATATCTTCAGAAAAAAATCACTTCTACTGTTGTGGTAAACAACCTACTTTCCTATTTATAATGGTCTGGCCCTCTAGCAACTTCAGCGTGAAATTATAGCTAATTTGCCTACAACCGTCAGGTGGTCATAATAATCTGGCTACTCAGTGTATATTACTGTGTCTGGACACAGTTGCCTTATCTCTATTATTAGAGGCCCAGTGCATGAAATTCGTGCATAGGTAGGGTCCCTAGCAGCTGCCGGCTGCCAGCTAGGGCCTCCCTTCCCCGGCTGCTGGCTGCTGACTGGGGCCTTCCTTTGTTCTGCGCTGCCCCCTGCTGGTCAGCACACATCATAGTGAGCGATCAAACTCTCAAGTTGGTCGAACTCCCAAGGGGACACTTTGCATATTAGGCTTTTATATACATATAGATGTTATGTTAACAAAAATAAATGCACTTCCTACCTCACCGGGCTGTTCTGAGGATAAAATACTATAGTGCACAAATACAAGCATTGTATCTCATTAATATTTGTATATTCTGAAGCTGGCAGTGTGACAGACATATCTAGGTGTTCAAAACATATTGAATGGCAGGTGGACTGGATGAGGGTATGCATCCAGTTGTATAATCATTGGCATGAAAAAATTTGAAAATAAACCTATTTACAAAATTTTATATATACAGTTTTGGTCATTAAGAAAAAATATTTACCCTGTGTTTAAACTCATTCTCAGAGACTTATTTCTAAATTTAATCTGTTGAAGGGAAAATATTTGCAGCTCAGTATTAATTACTCTAAAAGTTGTGGGGATTACACCAAATTTAGTATTTTTTTTAAATTGATTTTCAAGAGAGAGAAAGAGAGGAAGGAAGGGAGAGAGGAAGGGAGATAGAAACATCCATCGGTTGCCTCCCATATGTTCCCTGATGGAGAATGGAACTGGAAACCTGGCTATGTAACCTGACCTGGAATCAAACCCATGACCTTCTGGTGCATGGATGACACTCCAATGGAGCCACACTGGCCAGGGCTAAACTAAATTTAGTTTTAAAGTTTTGGTCAATATTTGTATTTATTTTAAGGTTAAAGGGATGACTACAGTTTTTTTCACAATGAGATCATCTCTGAACATTTTCCATTTCTGAAACCTTTTTAAAAATGCCAACCTATCTTCGGGGTAAGGCATTGCTATTTCAAAGTTGTTCCTCCAGACCCTCATGATTGCAGAGTATTGAACCAAGAAGCTGTAGAAGAACGGCTGTGAGAGGGAGATAGGAGTCAACTCAGCGCATTAGTTCCTCCTGAGCTCGCTGGGCCTTCAAAAGCGCCTGTTTGCTCTCAATTTGTAGAGAATTCTGTCTCAGTGACCTGGTTTTCATTTACAGCAGATTATTGCTTGTAGATTTGGATATAGCTCACTGGAGGGGTTGTTTGTAAAGCAGCAGTGACTTCTGGCTGTTGGTTATTTAGAGAAATAACACAACATCTGTGAGAAAAAGGGCAAAGACATTTTAAATATCAGAGCAAAGGGAGGCCGTTTAACATTACAAAGTAACAGGTCACAAGTCCCTCCAAGTTTACCTGAGTCTCCAGTGCTTCTTCAAAACTCATTCTAATATTGGGTGGGAGTTGAATAAAATAAGATAGTGCACACTTACAGAGTTTAAGGAACTGAATTCTAATCTAGGCTTTGTTATTAAGTGTTTGCATAAACGTTGGCAAATGCTTCCCTTGCAGTTCTAGTCTCTATAAAAGGAAGGATTGAGGCCATATGATTACTTGAGTTACTTTTGGTCTTGAGTTAGTCTGTGACGCTCTACTCGTGATGGTCCTGCAATTTTTGAAGAACATGTTCATTCATCATGCTTTCTTAGCATATATGCACATGTGTGCATGTGTGTATATATCACTCAGTTACTGACATGATTCCAGGCTCCAGACAGTAGCTAAAAGAACACACGCGACTCTAGAGCCTCACATGTCAGGGTTCAGGTCACAGCATAACAATTCTCACGTATGTGATTTGTGTTAACTATTGTATATTATTTAGGAAGTCATTGTCCCTTCTCTGTAAAATGGGAAGTATTTTATACACATTTTGAACCTTTGTCATGGGTTAAAAGGTAAAGGGATTAAAAGTACAAATTGCAAGTTATAAAAATAGTCATGAGGTTGTAATGTACAGCACAAAGAATATAGTCTAATATAATTATTGTGAATGGTGTCAAATAAGTACTAGACTTACTGAGATCATCATTTGGTAAGTTATATAAGTAATCACTATGTTGTCCACCTGAAACTAATATAATATTGCATGTCAGCTTCAATAAGGTATATTGGAGCCCAGTGTCAGACAGCATAAGATATAGACTGGTGTAAAATACAGACTTGGGGTAGTTGGAGTTTAGGTGTAAGTAGGAGTAAAATCATATATAAGGAGTGCCTGATGGCACACGGAGTCTTTTTATGTGCCAAAAGAAAGAGTTGATGGCCTGGCCAGCATGACTCAGTGGCTGAGTGTCAACCTAAGAGCCAGGAGGCCATGGTTCCATTCCTGGTCAGGGCACATGCTCGGGTTGTGGGCTCCATCCCCAGTAAGTGGCATGCAGGAGGCAGCCAAGCAATGATTCTCTTTCATCATGGATGTTTCTATCTCTCTTTTCCCCTCCTTTCCTCTGTGAAATCAATAAAAATATATTAAAAAAAGAAAGAGTTGAATAATAAGAGGTTGTGATTTAGAAGGAAAATGGTCCTGTTAATCTGTGTGCTCACAGAGGCATTCAAGGGAGAGTTGGGACTTGAGCTTGGCATTGAAAGATAGTCTATCAATGGGCTTAGGCTTGGTTTCTTTAGCCAAATATGGTAGGAAAAGTGGGTTAACAAGAGGGGAATTTGATTCTCTCCCTCCCATAAAATCTACTAGGCACAGGCAGGCCAGGACCAGCACGGGGCTCCATTGTTTTGGGGACACCAGCTTCCTTCTACGTTGCTGCTGCACCATCCCAATGCCTGACTTCTGGCCTTACGGTGACCTCACGAGGCATACGTGATGCTGAAAATCTACCTTTACACACAAATGCCAGGAATCAGAAGGGAAAGAAGAAAAGAAGAACAGCTCATTCCCTCCTTTGGAAAAGCCCTTTGAAAGGCCCACGGTTGCTTTTATCTACAACTCACTGGATGGAACTCAGCCATGTTCTGGCCACGCCTAGTTCCCAGTAGCACCAACAAAATCTTTCATATTCCAGCAGGCAACGTGTTTTCCCCAAATGTGGGTGTTTCTAAAGAAACAAAAGGACGAAAAATAGTTACTAGGCAACTGGCTGTTTCTGTCACAGCCCCCCTTCAGACAATCTGAAGACCTCTACCTGCCTTTTGTCTCATATACAGAGCGCCTCCTCCCTGCCCTCCTAAGAAAATATCCTGTGGGCTCATGCCATTACTTCATCCACTCAAAGTGCACAGTCTCTGGGTGAGATCCATTCCTCTAGGTCCAGAAGTGCCATCCAGCAGTTTATAAGCTGGAAGCAATCTGTCTGCCCCTATAATAACCACAGCACGACACAACATAATAAGAATTGCCATTCACAAAAGGAGACAATTATATCACAGTGTAAGTGATGTATAAGAGGTGCTGCGTGCTATGGAAACATAAAATAAGAAGCAATTATTTGGAACTGGGAAGGTCCGGAAATGTTTTCCAGGGAAAAAGCTTATCTGAACCCCAATAAACAGAAATTCCTTAACAGATAAAAATTATAACTCAAATGATGATAACCATATTAATAATATTACTGAAACTATGAACTAATATTTGCTAACTGTTTTCTATGCTCCATGCATCCTTGCTATTTGTGTTCATGCTAATCTATTGTAACCACCCCAAAGTACCAAATGCTTATCCCCGTTTTACAGAGAGATTAAATATCACCTTCCTGCTCACCAGTTAGTAAGTGGCAAGACTGTGATGAGAATTCACGTGGTTGGATGCTGTGCTCCTAACTATAATTGACTTCTTATTCTGCTGTTGACATATGTAGAAGGAATTCTCAATGAAAGTTTTTTAGACATTGCAAAGAATGTCACAAAAATTAGCAGGTGGCCCTGGCCAGCATGCCCAGTAGTTAGAGACTCACTCTGAGCACCAGAGGGTCAGGGGTTCGATTGCTAATCAAGGGCATGTACCTGGGTCACACTGTTGATCTCTGCTGCAGGTCAGGGCAAATGTGGGAGGCGGCCAATCTATGCGTCTATCTCACATCGATGATGTTTCGCCTTCTCTCTCTTTCCCCCTCCCTGCTCCATTCCACTTCTCTCTAATGGGAAAAAACAACAACTAGCAGGTGGTTTTAATTCATACTATCACACAAGAGTGATGCCACACCGCTGGTGAGGGAGCTGATGCTTGTGCAGTGTCTAGGCTTTACTGTTGTTGTAAACCTATCTTGCAACTCTGTGTTCTAATGCTGGTGAGATGGCTATGATATTTAGATCAATATTTAATTTTACAGACATGCAGTAGAAAGAATCCCGTCCTTCAGACAGGCATACGTGCCAGTGCTGAAAGGCAGTAAGTATAGGTGGGGATTGGCTAGGCATGGGATCGGGACCATGTCTATGTGCCTTCAACAAAAGCTGGGGCATAAAGGAAATGAGAAATGGGATGCTAACCATACGCTTGCTCTGTGCAGCCTCATTATTTATTTACCATGTTTTGTTCAAGGTTAAATTACCAATTTGTTAAGGAGGAATATTCTGAAGTAACAATTTAGTAAGTTTATAACTGTTCATGTTTTTCACGTTAATGTTGCTTTGCTTGGAGGAATGTGTGATGCAGGCGAAAGGAAGCTTTGAGAGATGAATTCACATCTGTGGTTCCTGGCACAGCAGGCAAGGAAGGCTTTCTAGTTCGATGTAAAGCTTACATGTGTTAGGTCTAGTGGAGGGTACGCTGTCTAGAGCATCATTGTCCAGTAGAACTTCCTGTGATGCTGGAATGTCCTGTGTCATGCAGTCTGATGTGGCAGCCACTAGCCACCTGTGGGCAGAGCAAGTGAGGAACTGTGTTTTAATTTATTTTTGAGTTAACTTAGATTTAAATAGATACACGTGACTAGTGGCTATGAGATTGTTCAACACCGTCCAGAAGCAGGAAATTCAGTTAAATATGGTACAAACATAAAAATGGTGCACAATGATATTATTTAAAACCATAGCCAAAGAGGACATACAGACGGCCAATAGACATATGACAAGATGCTCAAGCTCACTAATCATCAGAGAGATGCAAAGGAAAACCTCAGTGTGACATCACTCACACCTCTCGGAGTGGCTCTCATCAATAAATCCAAAATTGGCAAGCATCGGCGAGGATGCGAAGAAGAGGGAACGCGCTTGTACTGTTGGTGGGAATGCAGAATGGAACTGCCTTATGACACAGCAATTCCACTTCTGGGAATAAACCCAAAGAAACCCAAAACAGGATTCAAAGGATATAGGCACCCCTGTGTTTATTGCTGCGTTGTTTACAATAGCCAGGCCATGGAATTAACCCAGTGTAAAGTTATGTTTCTTCCTATGCACCCTTTTAGCTGCATCCCACAGGTATGTTTGTGTTGCATTATTGTTATCATTTAGTTAGACATATTTCTAGTGACTCTTGTTATTTTTATTCATAACTTATTTACAATATGTTTCAATTAAAATATTTGCAGGTGCCTTATTTCAGTCAATTTATAACTCAGTACCTCTGTGGTCAGAGAGCATATTCTCTGTATTTCAATATTTTTAAATGCATTGGCATGTTTTTACTGGCTTAGTAAGTGGTTTATCTTGGCAAATGTATCACAAGCAATCAAAAAGAATGTGTGTGTTGCTGTTGTTGGGTGTAATCTATGTGTATCTATCTTCTCAGTGGTGAAGAAAGCTAAGACTCAGGGAGGCTAAGACCTGGAAACAGCCCAAGTGCCTATCAGTAGATGAGTGGGTGAAGAAACTGTGGTACATTCACACCATGGAATACTATGCAGCAGTAAAGCACACGGATCTCTTACCCTTTGAGACAGCATGGAGGGACCTGGAGGGTATTTTGCTAAGCGAAATAAGCCAGTCAGAGAAAGACAGTATCACATGATCTCACTCATATGTGGAATCCAATGAACAAAATAAACTGGTGAACAAAATAGAGCCAGAGGCATAGAAGCCTGGAACAGATGGTTGCATTTCAGAGAGATGGCGGGGGTGGGTGAGTGGGAAGAGATCAACCAAAGAACTTGTATGCATATATGCATAACCCATGGACACAGACAATAGGGTGGTAAAGGCCGAGGACCTGGGGTGGAAGTGGGCTAGTAGGGGACAACGGGGAAAAATGGGTCATATTAATACTTTCAATAATAAATAGTTAAAAAAAGACTCAGGGAGGGAAGATAGCTGGACCAAAATCATGCAACATGATGGTGGTACCAGCTTATTGATGATCAGTACAGTGTTCTTTCCTCTGATAGATGAGACATATTTTGGAATCTTCTTCTATAAAGCTTGCTGGTGTTAGATTTAACTTCTTATTCTTGACATTATTCTTCATATTTTCCTCCATTAGATTATGTTCCACATGTTGGATCTGTGTCTTTTAACGGGGTCACACCAGTGTATCTCCAATCTGTTTTGACTGACAGATAAACTTGAGCTCTTTGGTCCTCTAAAAATGTTCAGTTACATGTTTCATCTACGCTGGCTTTATCGGCTGTAATGATAGATAAAGCTCGCTTCAAAGAGTGTAGACACATCCCTAGGGCAGTGTGTAAACTAGAAAATAATGTCTCGATTGTCAGCCTTATAACACCTTTAAGTTCTACATTCCTATTCAGAAGACTTATAAGAGGGTTTGAATTCAGGACAATGTAAATTTTTGGGCAATTAAAATTCCACATCATTATTAATGTCAAAGGAAGACAGAATATACTTTCTAAGAATGTATTGTCCACAAATCAATTGCTTTCCACCGCCAAATGTATAAAAATGAGAATGGTTTTTGAAAAGATTTTGAAGGTTGTAGGCGGTGCTTTGCTTCTCCTGGGAATCTGATAACCCCTGGCTGGCTGCGTTCTGTGATGTTTAAATGGATTGCAGTCTATAAAATAGCCAGTCTAGGACCAGAGGGATATTGAACTGGCAATTCTTTCCTATTTCCTCCTCACTTATCTAAAAAAAACTCCTCTATTGATTCACTGGTACCTCTAATGCTTTCAGATTGGGAAATGCCATGTATGATGTGGTTAAATGGACACATGAACAGTCATGCCCGTGGCTAACTCTGTGTCTGTCTCTGGCCTGGATTAAGGTGGTTGGGATAGGGGGGTAGATATGATCAGGGAGCCAACATTGCTGTGATGCTTCTTCACCATCCCAAGCGTGTTGCTCCCCATTCAGGCTACAGTAGTAAGAATGAGAGTTAGATCGCCTTCATCATGGGCATCACTGTTTTTCTAGAACCTTCTGGTAGAGCCACCACCATCTTCCATATTGTTCTGTGTCCTCTGAGTCCAGCCATCAGCAACACAGCTCCCACTCTGGGTGAAGTGAAGACCTGGAGTGAGTGCCTGGACGGCCATGCTCTGTGGGCAGCCCTGAGTGGACTTTGTCCTTCCTCCCTGCCTGCTAGCATCCCCTGGGGCAGTAGGAACCCAACTCCCCCCACAGAGCACCTCACCCCAGACTCCAGACTTCCTGCTGTGCTATCAACCATGTGAAGTGAAGATCTGCCTCATCTTCTTTACAATTACCTTTCTCCATGACGTTCTTTAGAAATCTCTTGAAGGAAGGGGCGAAGCCTCCCACTCTCTTATTACAACAGGGTAACAAAAAAACGGTAACAGTAACATTGACTTAAAATGTCTGTAGTAGAAAAAAACCCTAAATTTTACATGTGTTAGGTATGCATTTTAATTTACATTTGACTTAGGGTTTGGAATGATTCTGTGAGGCCATTCTTATCGTTTCCATTTTATAGATGAAGAAATGAATGTCGAGAAAGGTCGATTTCACTGTCCAACTTAGAATGCAAACGCATGTCTATCTTACCCCAACATTGCATTTTCATTTAATTTCCTACCTCGCTCTCATCGTCAGCTTGGGTGATGCTTGCTTTTTGGAGAGAAAAAGCAATGCGTGTGCATTTTGACTTACTTGATTAAGAAGTTTCTTCTAATAATGTCATAATCCTAAATTTGTAGGTTATGGAAATGTCAAACTGAGTTAGCTAAATTAGACTACTTATTTCCAATAAAAATTGTCTTCTCTTCTAAGATGAGGCAGAAGGACAATGGTAACCAGAAGGAGAGATAAGTCGAACAGAAGAAGTTAAAGAAGCAAAGATGAGCTTCTCAGAATTGCCATCAGCCAGCCTTCCTCCCTCCTCTCCTTTGCACATAGAAATAAAGGCTCCTTGGACCCTTCACTGAATGCATACATTCATCCCCTCTTTGTGTGTGAGGCGCGTAGGCCCAGTGACCTTGAGTCCAACTCCCGCTGCGCACACTGCACAGCCGCTGGCAGGGTCCGTGTCCCTCCTCCTTCCCACCCCAGCAGTGAGGTCTTGGAAGCTCAGCTCTTCCAGCCCAGCTCTCCCCATCTGCACCTCGCGTGTGCCCAGCACAGCTGGCTCCAGAATCAGGCCTGGCGCCAGTCCTCTCCACCTCGCCAAGTCTTCAGAAGGGCAGCTGCGACACCAGAACTTTCCTGGGATTTCCCGGCCGCCAGCTCAGATACTGTATCCTTGTTTGCTGAGCTAAAGCTATTGAAGATTGGCAAAGATAAATTAGCAGCCAATCCGGAAGGATTACACGTCTCGTCCAAACATTTGCCCAACACTGATTCCAAGTAGCATGCGCCTTTGTTTCTAACTAGCTGACAGATGTGGGCATTGCGGAGGGAGTTAATATGGCATCAGCCACCCAACCGGGGCTGGATGAGTTTTCTCGCTAAAAGATGTTTTGGAACAAGGGGGTAGAATGTATCATTCTACTTTGGCAATCCACGTGAGAGAAAATCTCTCTCACACACACACACACACACACACACACACACACACACACACACACACACACGTTTCCTTTTTTTCCATCTCCCCAGGCTAGATGATTCTCTGGCTTGTGGTTACCAACAAATAGCAAGGGAGGCACCGTGTTCTGCCATTGCTAGCATATAGCTGGGGGAAAGGAATCTATTCCTGGTCTGAGGTTCATTACCACGGGCTGACCAGCCACAGCTACAAAGTCTGGCTCTGCGGGGAGAGCTGAGCAGCAACATCTCTCTGTATCAGAATTTCCTTTCATTCCTCAGAGTCAAAAACCTTCATCTGAGGATTTTTTTCTTCAGTGTATATTTGTGATTTTGCTTATGTATATTATGGGTCTCCTTTTGTCTTATGTTCATTTTCGTCTAATGACTAACAGTTTTGCAAGGCTCCTGCTGCCCATCAGGTACGGTGTTAAATTCTACATATTCACAATCTCCTAGGCCCATGGTCGGCAAACTGAGGCTCGCAAGCCACATGCGGCTCTTTGGCCCCTTGAATGTGGCTCTCCCTAAGCCTTAGGAGTACCCTAATTAAGTTAATAACAATACCTATATAATTTAGGTTTAAAAATTTGGCTCTCAAAAGAAATTTCAATTGTTGTACTGTTGATATTTGGCTCTGTTGACGAATGAGTTTGCCGACCACTGGCCTAGGCTGTGTGCGGAATCAATCCAAGAGGTAGATTTATCCCAAGTCCCACGTTAGAGATGAAGATCTTAGACTCCAGAGGGTGAAGGGACTTGTTCGAGGACTCTTGGCTGCTACGTAGCAGATATGTGGTTTGATCCCAGACAGGCTGACTCGCATCCATGCAGCACGTACACCATCTACCTCTTGTTATCTTTACTGTTCCTGTTCTGTTTTCTTCAACCTGAACCCTCTCTTCTTGATTGATGTGAGTTGCCTTTATTTTTAATGTATTGTCATAATGTGGCTTTCATCTCTCTCTATATTTTTTAATTTTTCTGTTCAGTTTCCTGAACTCTGCCACCAAAAAATTGCCTATCTTTCTCTTACTTTATTCTTTTATTTTTTTTACTAAGTTACATGATCTTTTTAATATCTGTGAGCCCCTATAAAACACTTTGCACGCCCTCTACTTCTTGTTTCATTCCATTCTGATATCTAGTGGCTGTCTTGTATTCATGTCCTATGCTTTTCCATTTCCTGCATTCTTTACACGCACAAGTCTTAGGCTGTCGCTTGTCAGGCCCTTTCTTATTTTAAGTGGCATTCCCATTGGGGTCAACTATTTATTTATTTTTTTGATGAATGCTGTGGTAAGTAAAATGGAGACTGTCCATAATTTTGACTGGAGCTTATAACTTTAATATGTTTCATGAAATATAAACTTTTGTGTGCCTTGGGCATTTTGCATGCCTTGGGAAGACACCTGGAATCCAGTAATATTTTGCTGTTTACAGCAAAGATCCTTAAGTTTCATGATCTCTATATAAACCTAAACCAATTGTCTTTAGATGACATAGTCTTTTCACCGGGCATAACAGCCATGTGCATCTGTCCCATCGTGTCTGCGTATTCTAGAATAAGAGGCCTGCCTGCCCATTGTACAGATGGCAACGCTGATTTGGGCATGCTTGGGATCTGAAGGAAGAAGTTGCAGAAACATATCGAAGTCAGCCAGCACGCCTGTGTTGCCAATGAAAATTGGCATCCACAATGCATGACAAGGCACTTGTTGGAAGGGGAGATACATGGAGGGGTTTCCAGGAATAGGGATTAATACCAGTGTCATACAACTTTCTGAATCCTGTAGCTAGAAATTAGTTAGCTGTGAGAAATTCGGCTGGGCTAAGAGGAGCATGAAAGTATTTGCAGGTTCTCAATTTACCATAGTTTTTGTAAATCCATAATTCTCCTGTGGGGTAGCATATGGCTATGGTGGGAACAAAGGGTGTAACAAGGTCTCCCCCAGAGTGTGACATACCGAGGGTTTTTTGTTTTGGTTTGGTTTCACTTTCTTACCTAGGTCAAGTCCAAAAGGTTCTGCAGCCCTCGTGTGTAGGAAGTGGCTCTGTTGTTTCATTTGAAGGTTCGCATTGCCAACAACAGATGATTCATTCACAATAATGAGATCTCATATGAAAAGGGGACAGCTGGTGTCTAGGGTTCTGATGAGGATAAAAGGCAGAGGGCTACCCGGCAATCGTGGGTTATTGCTCTTCACATTGTGAGAGTCCTGCCGTCATTGCACATTTAGAAACGATTCAGATAAAAAGATTGTCACCTTGGAGTCCTAGTGGCCTGTCCCTGGAGCTGGCTGCAGTACCATCAAATGTGGCCCCTCCCAGCTGCTTCTCAGGAACCATAAAAGGAAAGAGGCTCACAGTAGCTTCTCTTTATGACTTTTCAATGACAATTCAGGGTTTTGTACTTAACTGTCAAATTTTTCAGTCAAACATGCAAATATTTGCAAATAACACCCTATGAGTCTATCTCACTTTTACTATAAATTCATAATCTGGCTGGTAGATCAGTTCATTAGAGTGTCATCCCTATACACCAAGGTAGTGAGCTCCATCCTTAGGGCACATACAAGTCAACCAATGAAAGCATAACTAAGTGGAACAACAAATCTCTCCTCTCTCCCTCTCCCTTCTTCTGTCTCTCTAAAATCATTAAATAAAAATTTAAAGAATTCATTTTTAAAATAATTTTTCATAGAGTATCATATGAAAAGTACTCCAGGGTAAAAGGCAATAAATTCCTTTGTTCCTTGATTTTTGTTTTCTTGCTGCTGTTAGTTCTCAGTTTTTATTGAGAGCCTGTTGTCTTATAGCACATAGTTAGCGTATTTAAAACACTTTGCACCTTTTAAGCAGCATCAGATTAAAGCACATCAATAAATATAGGTTCAAGACACAGGCGCTTTTCTGATTCAATGAGAGCTCTTCATTCTAAACTCTTCCTGGATGTGCAGTCTCTTAATTCAAAAGATGAAAATAAACAGTCGTGCGGCTATTAGGGGAGCCCATGGAGGGCTCATTAGCGGGGTTCTAATTGGGTTCTTTCACAGAGCTGTCACTCAGATGGAAGGCGAATCCGACGCCAGCAGCAAATGAGCGCACAGAGGCCTGGAGTGGGGCGCTTGAACGCACTTCAGAGAAATGCCGGCGATGAAATGATTCCAGGACGAATGAAATGCACTTTTAATATGGGCACAAGGCAGGAGGTAAAAGTGAGGAGGCCTTGGGAAGTTAGTCTGGAAAGACTGATTTCATTAGACTCTTGTGTGCTTTTCCTTTACTTCCATTAGTGGGAGAAGCGATTATTTAGCTAGTGATGCTATAGGAAGGCCTTCTCATCACAGACCCCAGTACATGCAGCTGGCCACACCTGGGTTGTTCCCCCCCACCCCCCCTGCTATGTCATGGGCATTCCTGGCAGCAGGGCTTGTCTCTCCAATAGCTACCTGCACAAATTCAGCCCAAAGGAAGTCCTAGGTTCATATTTATTGAATCAGTGAAGGGATCAATCAGTTGGTGAGTGAGTGACGGATGGCCTTGCCTTTGCTTAGTGTTTCCTTCTCAATTTAAAGGTGAACTTCATTAAGAAGCTTTTCCCAGTTTTCTGCCACCCAGAAAGAGATAATTACTCATCCTCACCTCCCCAAAAAACACTGGTGCCATGCCGCACATGCGTCTGTCACAGGGTTAATTGTGGTGTAATGGGGTGACATGCTAATGGGTCTATTCCACAGGCAGATCATGGGCCAGCTGGAGTATGGGACCGAGTATTAATCATCAGATGAGCGTCCCTTTGTTCTCCTTAGCCCTTCAAACAGACTTGTCACATAAGAGGTGATAATATGTGTTGCTAGGAATGACACTAGGGCTGTCTTTCAATCAGGGTGGTCACAAAATGTCCTAAATCCAGCGGTGATCTCCTCTTACAATTGGCTTTATTAATCTCTGTAGGACCAGTCTTTCAGTCCCAGAAATCAACCAAAACAAAGCACTTCTGGATAAAATATTACAGTAAATGGAAATGGTAAAGCAACAAAGCCACGATGTGAGATAAGCTGTGATGCGCATGAGGAAAGTAAGAGAAATGTCTCTCAGGTTAAGAATAACGGAAACTCTCCTTTGGTTCTGCAGGAACGTGGTGTGATTGATATTTTGAACAATTTCTCACACTGGCAAGAGGCTGAAATCCATTGGGTGAAATCCTAAACACACATCTAGGAATATAATGAATTAATACAATAATTTTTGTTAATTTTTTTTATTTTTCAATTACAGTTAACATTCAATATTATATTAGTTTCGGGGGAATTGCACAGTGGTAGGAATTAGTAGTTACAAAATAGTCATGGGATGTAACATGTGGGAATCTAGTCAATAATATCTTGAGAACTATGTATGGTATCAGGAGGGTACTAGACTTATGGAAGGGATAACTTCTTAATTACAGAAATTACCCACTAGGAGATTCATAAGCTTTTATCACCAGTTTGTTATCAGAACTTAATAATAGCAACCAGGTATAGTTGGTCTATATTACCAGCCAACCTATGTTCTCTCTGAGTTTAGTTTGGGAGTGTAGAAAGGGAAGGCAAAGATTTTCTCGCACATTCTTACATTCTTTCCAATGCCTGAACAAGTTACTTATTGAAATTTTAAATGGCATCATCTAAGTCTAAAGCAATTTAATTGAAAAGCTTACACTAGGTGGAAATGAATTATACTCCGCTTAATATGATATTCCCTGCATTTATCTCCCTCCTAAAGCAGTATTTAATAAGCCACATGGAGCATCACCAAGCAGAAAGGCAGTGCTGGCATTGTAGGAACAGACCTGCTTGGAAGTTACTGAAATTAAAATGTAGCAATATTTTGTACTTTTACAAACTGCAAATTCTCTGCTCCAAGGGCACATTCAGGGCTGAACTTCCCAGTTTTGTGGACAGCTGAGAAACCACTATTGGTAAATGACTACTACATATTATTCTAAAGCCCGGCCCGTGTGGCTCAGTGGTTGAGCATTGACCTCTGAACCTGGAGGTCACGGTTCCATTCCTGGTCAGGGCATGTGTCTGGGTTGCTGGTCCAACTTCCAGTAGGGGGCGTCCAGGAGGCAGCTGATGGATGATTCTCTCTCATCATTGATGTTTTTATCTGTCCCTCCTCCTTCTTCTCTGAAATCAAACTGGGTTTTAAAAAAATGAACGCTATTAGCGATCTGGTCTAGTTAGGAAGCCTCCTGCATATCAAGTTCCTGCAGAAAAAGCGGAATGTTCAGCTCCGTCCTGGAAGCTGCAAGTGATTTGTCATCTAGCAAAATGCAACAAGCAGATCTGTAATCCCAGAGCAAGGCTGCAGGCTGCTCTTTCCTTCCCTCTCTGCACAATGAGCAAGTAGAAATGTTAGAACACAGTCTTGAAACGAAGGGAATGAAGGTGCCGGGAACTGGGCACTAAGAGATCTGAAGGGAGGCTGAGCCCAGAGCTTTATTTGGTTCTGTCCAGGGGACCTTGGGGGCTACCTAAATGTTGTTTTTCTGTCCCCCCCCCACATTCTCCTTCTCTCTTGGGCTTGGGTTTCCTAACCACGTGAGCAGGGGGCCGTGTATAACACGACAGGAGGCAGGGCCTGGGGGTGATGCTGAGATCTTCTTCAGGGAGGGTGTGAACTTCCTTATTCCTCAGCGAGGTGGTATGTCTCAGTTACCCAGGACAGAAAAAGTGGTAAAATAAGAAATCAGATGCACGCAGCTGACTGGAGCTTTCCTGTATCTCATCTCCTGGGAACTGTGGATGGTGAACTGTGTGCGGAATAATGAGAAATAGCATCGGCAATGACCTTTATGTCTGCTTCCAACCTGGAGAGTGAGAAACACCGGAAAGCCATGGAGGTGCCCGATTAGACAGTGCTGCATAGGATTCTTAGACTCACATGTAACATTTTTCATTTTCCATGTTACATTTCAAGGAAATATAACCTCTTCAAACTTGTCAGAAGCACTTGGGGTTTGGGCTCTGTGGTACGGCATATAACCTGACAATCTAACTGAACCCCAGGGTGAGTTTGACGATATGTCACCCATGTAATATCCTCAACCAAGCTATTAGCAGAAAGGAAAAAGAGAACAGGATGGGAAAAAGACAGATACCTGTGGAATATAATCCTTCTTTCCTCCTATTTAGTTGTTTTCTTTTTGGCCATTTACTTTTTCTTTTGAACTCAGGATTAAATTACCGGGTTCTATTTATAAATTAACAACAAATATATAGAGAGGCATATAGTATGATGTTAAGAAATTGAGATTTCTTATCATGAGCATGTCATTTTCCCACATATTCAATTTTTTTATGTATGTCAGATAATCAAGTAACCTATTTCTGGTTTACTAATTATTTTTCTCAAAATAATTTCTATTTTGAATATCTTTTTAGCATCTATTGGAATATTCAAATTATTACCCTTAATCAGCCAATGTGTAAGTTATATTACTATATCTTCTAATAGTAGAAAAAAATATCCTTGCATTACTGCAATAACTACTTCTTAGTTATTATGTGGTCCATTTATACTTTGCTTAATCTTTTTTATTAGAGATATCACCTAGTAATCATCAGCAATATTTTCTGAAAATTCATTTTTATTTATAACAGCATATTCTGGAATAATATTTCTTCATATTAAAATTTGAAAATTACAATGCATAATACTTTATGCCCAAACCCACAACCATTTTTCTTATAATAAAACATACAGTTGCCTGCCAGCATGGCTCAGTGGTTGATCATCAATGTAGGAACCAAGAGGTCACTGTTTAATTATTGGTCAGGACACATGCCCAGGTTGCAGGATCAATCCACAGTGTGGGGTGTGCAGGAGGCAACCAAGCAATGATTCTCTCTCATCGTTGATGTTTCTATCTCTCTCTCCCCTTCCCTTCCTCTTTCAAGTCAATAAAAATATATTTAAAAATATATACAGTAAAACTTCTCTTATTGAGTAAAAATCTTTCAGTTTAAGGCATACTATTCTTTTAAAAATTTTGTTTTTAAATCACCAAATAATTGCTTATTGTCTTTTAAAATTGAATTTATTGGGGCAACTTTGGTTAATAAGATCACACAGGTTTCAGGTGTACATTTCTGTGATGCAGTATCTCTGTATCGCACTGTGTGCCCACCACCCCAAGTCCAGTCGTCTCCTGTCACCGTATATTTGACCCTCTTTACCCTTTACTACCCTCCCACTCCCCTCCCCCTGGTAACCACCATACTGTTGTCTGTGCCTATGCGTGTTTTTTTTTATTTGTTTATTTGTTGCTTTCAGCTTCATATCCCACATGTCAGTGGAATCATATGGTTCTTAATTCTTCTGTCTGACATATTCCACTTACCATAATACTCTCAAGTTCCATCCATGTTGTTGGCAGTATTTCATCTTTTCTTATGGCCGAGTAGTATTGCATTGTATATATGCACCACATCTCCTTTACCCAATCATCTGTTGAAGGACACTTCAGATGTTTCCATGTCTGAGCTACTGTGAACAATGCTGCAGTGAACATAGGAGTGAATATATCTTGGAAAATATATATTTTGAAAATTTTGGGGTTCAGCTTCAAAAATTGTTTCAATGATGGATGTATAGCCTCCAACAGCTGCTGGGGGGTGAATTTCCTGTTAGATCTACCTCTTAGGCATTAACTCCATCATTTTAGGTTGCACTGTAAGCTCAGGGAAGCTCTGGTTCTGCCATATTTAACATGCACCACTAGCTCCTTACATGAAAGTTTTTCCCAAAGCAAATAGGCAATCTTTATTATTATTATTATTGATTAAGGTATCACATATGTGTTCTTATCCCCCCATTGCCCTACCCCCCCCTCATGCCCTCACCCCCCTGGTGTCTGTGTCCATTGGTTAGTCTTATATGCATGCATACAAGTCCTTTGGTTGATCTCTCCCACTTTAATTTAGTTGCCCTTAGTTGGACTCAGGCAACAAGAATTCTCTGGCTCAAGGTCTGGACAAATGACTATTTTAGAACCAAGCCTCAGGGTCTTCTCTCAAGTGCAGAGGCTATGCCTACACTCAGATCCCTAGCCCTGTTCACCCAAGATGGACAACTCCTATCATTCCTTTTTGGCTAATCTATAGATCTTGAAACCACCAACTACCTATAAAAATACATTTTTGTTTTTTATTAAGCCTTCAGGTTTTTTGAGCATTGTTTTTTTCAGAGCTAAAGAGAATAAAACTTGTAGCCGCTGCCTTAAGGTTGGGGCTTCTACTGGGAAGCTTTCAAACACTAACTCATGATTCCTGGGGTGTGTGATGCTGATTTAGGGAACTAGCTCTACAATTCAGACTCACAAACAGAAGCACAGCCTTCCCACTATCAATGTGGATTTATTAAAAACTGTTGCAGCCCTAGCTGGCTTGGCTCAGTGGATAGAGCGTTGGCCTGCGGACTCTAGGGTCCCAGGTTCGATTCTGGTCAGGGGCATGTACCTTGGTTGCGGGCACATCCCCAGTGGGGTGTGTGCAGGAGGCAACTGGTTGATGTTTCTCTCTCATTAATGTTTCTAACTCTCTATCCCTCTCCCTTCCTCTCTGTAAAAATCAATAAAATATATTTAAAAAAAATAAAAAATAAAATAAAAACTGTTGCAGACAAACCAGTAGGAGTTCTTCAAAAGTAAAAGAAATAATAAAATCACTCCTAAATTCTCACTCATAATTAAGCATGGTTAGCATTGTAGTTTGTGATATTAGGTTATAACTCTCCATAAATCTATATCTATACACAGTGACACATGAGTATATATATATACATGCATATGTAAATTATTTCTTCCCTCCCTCCCTCCCTCCCTCCCTCCCTCCCTCCCTTCCTTCCTTCCTTCCTTTGTTTCTTTTTCTTTTAATGCTCACCAGAGGATATTTTCCCATTGAGTTTTAGAGACAGTGAGAAAGGAAAAGAGAGAGAAATGTCAGTGTGAGAGAAACACATCCATTGGTTGCCTCCTGCACAAGGCCCAACCAGGACCAGGGCTGGGGAGGAGCCAGCAACTGAGGTATGTGCCCTTGACCAAATCAAACCCGGGACCCTTCAGTCCGCAGGGCGATGCTCTATCCACTGAGCCAAACTGTCTAGGGCTAAATTATTTTCAGTATTGGTCTATACATTTTCATTTTTTATGTATATACACTTTCATGCATGCATATAATATATCCATATATTAAAATCTTATTTTCAATATTAATGATATCATTTTATATGTATTAGTATATATTATACTATTATTTAATATGCCTTCATCATCTCTTATTTTATGCCAATATAAGAATTCAGTTCATATAATCTGTAATATTCTGTTGAACATTTATGCTGACTCCAATTTTACTTTGCTACTCTTAAAAACATTGGGATGGAAATATGTATACGTATACTCTATTTTCCTTATCAGATAATATCATAAGGAAAAATGTCTGCAAGTTTAATTATTAATAAATTACATCCCTGTGGTGTACAGTCTAAGATATGTTTTCAAATTATCCTTCAGAACAACTCTATTACTGATTTATAACTTCTAAAATAAATGGTAACCAATCTTCTTATTTTATACGTGTTGAAATATTTTCTTTTAAATTACTTTTATTAGATGTTCTTAATTTACCACTTTTATTCAGTTTGGAATATTTATCTCTGTTTTAAAAAAATACCTATGCATTTGAATAAGCTTTTCTTTTTTATGGTTTCTGCTTTTACTGATGTATTTAAAAAGCATATGTGTTCCAAGACTATAACAAGAATACACATTATACTTTCTTTTGCTACTTTTATGTTTTTTAAAATATAAACTATATTTAGTTTATTTTAGCATAAATGTTAAATGTATATCTGGCTTATTAAATTCTTTTTCTACTAAACAGTGAGAGATCTAGCATCATTTTTGAATAATTCATTACCTGACTACCATTTTTAAATGACATTTTAAAACTTGTTAAATTCAATATATAATGTATTTTTAAGAATTTCCTATTTTATTTCATTATGTGTGTGTCTATTCTCATATGGCTATGGCCAAGTAAGTTATTATATTTGTTCAATATAACAAAACTCATAAATATATTGATATCCCAGTTACTAGACTACATTTGTTCTTATAGACATATGTGCAATTATTTTTTCTACATTAAAACATAGTGTTTTGAAATTTGATTAAGATTACATTTGCAGACTAATTTCAAAAGAGTTGAGATATGTACAAAATTAAAGCTTCCCATTTTTAAAAAGCCATTTAACTTTCTAGCAAATGAGTAATCAGGCTGTTGTAGAGAAATGCACAAATTAGGATTTTGTTGTAAATATGTTTCATACATTAAGTCATCACAAGGGCAACGATCTTTTCTATATGCAGTTCCTTATTTATGCCTTTTATATAACAGACACTGAGACCAGCAATGGGGATATAAAGATTCCTAGATCAATACATGCTTTGGAAACTTGCAGTACAACAAGGTAAACAAATCTGCAATTCATTATAATTTCCCGTGATACATGTCTCACTAGGAGTATGTCAAAGCGGCAGAAGATTATCCAGAAGGGAATAACTAGTATGGGTTGGGGAAATCTTTGATTATAAATACCCCATGTCTTCCTGTACTCCTGTGCTGGGGTCCAATCCCAGCGGGTCCAGGGATCCCCAAAGGTGTGGACGGAGTCGGCGAAGAATGAATGACATGGAAACTGGGTTCAGTTCATCAGCATAGTGAGGTTCTCCCTCCAGGATCTCCAGCCAGGTTCTGTCCAAGATCTCCAGCCAAGTTCTGTGTACAGGTTCTCTTGCTAGGTTCTCCATCCAGCTTCTCCAGGTTCTCCAGCCAGGTTCAGTCACCAGGTTCTTTTGCCATGTTCTGTCTAGGTTCTCCAGTGAAGTTCTGTAGCCAGGTTCTGTCCAGGATCTTTTGCCATGTTCTCTGGCGAGGTTCTGGTTAGGATCTGATGAGGTTCTGATGAGGAGCTGATGAGGAGCTGATGAGGAGCTGATCAGGTTGTGTTGAGGATCTGATGTGGATCTGATGTTTATTGTCTTGTTACATCCGTATTTATACCAGCCGATTTTAATCCTGTCAATTTCTATTACAAAGGTTAGGGCGTTTCTTATCTCCATTCCAGGGAGTAAAGATTATGTAGCTTAACTACCCGCCTGGCACTTAATTAAGGGGTTGTATCCCCTCCCTAACCTCAGGGAAAAATCTCCACCTGGGGAAACAACCTTTCTCGGAGAGGTGACCTTGGTTAAAACACATAGTGCTAAGGGGAGCAAACATATTAAGAACAGTATGCTATATACGCCAGGTCCCTTGAAACATATGCTGTGCAGATGTTTCTTTCCTGCAGCGACTGTGTCAAGCAGCAAGGATGGAACAGCTCCCGGCACTCCTGTACGTAAGCCTTCTTTTCAATTTTTCTTCTTAAGCAGAACTTACATCTCAAATTTCTCCATCTTTTCTGCTCCCAAGATAGTCTAAACCAGTATTGCTTCTCCCTTATTTGATACAAGACTGCTTCCAATCAAGGAAACTGTTTTAATTCAGGAAAAAAACAAAATCCAGAGAAGTAAGGGAATGATAGCCGTAATAATCCCATAATAAGCTCTAAGAAAGACAGTGGTGAAACTCTTGCTCCAGAGGTTCCACCAGGTGGCAATGAGTGAGCCAGAATGCCAACCCAGTCATAAGATCTTCAGGCCCCACTGCTGGATCACAGTTGCTTTAAGTTAGTGGTGTAATGTGATGGTCTCTAAAGAGTTTTAATATACATACTTTTTGTCTTAAAAATGTAAATGCATTTAGCATATTATTTTTCATTATATTGATACTTCATTTAATTATAAAAATACTACGGAGTACTTGGTTATAAAAATCAAACAATTCAGAATTATGTAGAGGTAAAGCCGACCTTTGTGGCTAAACCAATCTATAATAATAAAAGTGTAATATGCTAATTAGACCAGACATCCTTCTGGACATCCTTCTGGGACGAAGCCAGGGTTGCAGCCGTGGGATTGAGGCAGCGCTGCAAGGGAAGGATCCAGGCAGCTGTGGCTGTGAAGGCCTACTCTTGCACGAATTTCATGCATCGGGCCTCTAGTATATTTGTATGGATAAATATATTTATAATGAATGGGTTTATACCAGGCAAATTTTCCTGCAATTTGCTTTCTTAACATAATACTATGGTGTTGTTATTTTTCATGTCAGTACTAGATCTAACCTATTCTTTTTATGGCTCATAAAATCCTGTGTTAGGAATACAGCCTAGTTTATTGAACCTTGACTTTCACATGGACATTGAGTTGGTTTTCAATGATTAGCTATTGAAATTTAAACATATATGCATATCTCACACCTGCTCTCACCACGTGTGTATTTATAAATACATGCACATGAACCTCAATTTATATATTTATGAATATATATTAAATTACAGTCCCTGTATACATATGCATTTATGTGTGTTCACTTATGCATATGAGTGTGTGTATATGTATGTCTTTTTGCCATTAGTTTAGATGCCAAGGAAGAGTATGAATGAGCTGATTTAGGTAGAATTTAAATGTTGATAAACATAGCTAAACAGTTTGTAAAATAGCATACATCAGCAGTGTCAGCCATGTATTAGAATGTTATCTACCCACACTCTTGCCAACACTGATTGGTAATTCAAGGCAGTATCGTAAATATAATGGATATAATGGGAATAATGTGTTATCTTGTGGTTGTCTTTCTTTTGTAAAAAGAAAAATAGCTTATTGTTCTGCTTTCAGTTGGGAATATGAAATTGATTTTTGAGTCTGTGAACTAAGTACTTGAAATGTCTTTTATCCTCTATAGTTTTGTTGAGAGGAATAATAATGACAATAATAGGAATAAGTTATAGTTTTGCACGTTTGTATTAATCTTACAGTTTTCAAGCTCTTGAATTCATTATATTCTGTAGATCCCCATAGCAACTGTGTCCAGTTAGGGCAGTGATTATCATTATAGCTTTGTAGAAAATGAATCAAAACCACAACTCAAAGAAATAAAATGACTTTACCAAGGTCACACAAGATCAAATACGATAATCTTTGAAAATGATTTTAAAACTTTTAAGTTCCTTATACAACTTAAAACATGGGAATCTGAAGGTAAGAAACCATTTGCCTTATTGAATAAAAGAGAATTCATGTTTCTCAGCTGGAAAACTGGGATCTGCCAAAAAATGGGAATGCATGTTTGGGGAAGATTTCCCTGTGCTTAGAGACTACAGCGACACAGGTGCACATGGGACAGAGTGCCTCCTCCTGCCCAGCGGCATCTTTGGTGCGTTTCGGGCTTTGTAAGAGCTGCAGATGAATAGGCCACGGGGAGGATTCAGAAGCAAGAATTCTTCAGACAGTCCTGGCAGCATCAGGTTCTATGAAGCCCGAAATGTGAGGGATGAACATGGGAGTGAGCTAGAGCAGCAGATAGCTCATATTCAGAAGGACAACTTCCCACTTTGAATTACTTCTCTGAGGTGGGAAGTTAATTTTCACTCAGGGAGGTAGGTGGTACACCAGACCTAACTTTCAAATCACATGAAAGTTCATAATATAATAAACATGCATGATGCATGCACACGATTACAAGAATGAGCACACACATGTAAATGCACACGCACACACTAATGCGTTCTCTCAGAATGGAGACATGAACACAGATAGGGAAGGTGTGCTATATTCATGTTGGCTGGTATGGATGGGTTGCACTTCACTAAAACACTCAAAAGTGCACGAGATCATACCCAACAATACATGTATACACACACAAACAAGATCAACATGTTCATAGAGTACATGTATGTGTATGTAAAATATTCATGCACAGAAAGAAATACAAGTGCTCACTTCTTCAGAGATTTAGAGGTCTTGAGGTCGGTATTACTCTGCTACCAAATCCTATCACAGATATTACAAGCAATAAAAGTAGAAACTAATACTTCTTAAGAACATACCTATGGAAAGCTAACCTTTTATGTGACCAAATCAAATCCAGCAATAATACATCATAAAGGTAATACATACTAGTATTGGAAAAGTTAGGTTTATCCAAGAGATTTACAAATATGTTTCAATTCCGACCAGTGGAAGGATTGAATGGAGTGAAAGACTGATCCTCTCCCAAATAAAAGAATTCCCCTGCCTGCTGGCATTTGATCTGGGACATCACTCTCCATGAATGTTAATCATTATTATCGTTCATGCAAAAAGTGGAATTGTTTAATTCTTTCATTTTCTTCATTTAATGTCATTACCAGTATATACGTTTTGCCCAGGCTAAAGACTCCAGTGACCACTTAAGTCTCCTCTTCCATGACCCCTCAAATCCAAATTATCCACCTTAATAATTCCTTCTCAGAATTGCTTCTGATATCCACTCCTCTTTTCAGTTTCCACAGGACCAACCCAGGTCCAAGAGCTACAGACCTAGATTTTTAAAATAGTTTTCCCAGCCTAGATCTTATCATCTAAAGGACCAATATAATCACATCACGCCCTGTGAAACCCTGCTTTTTAAATTGCTTACTAATTAAATGTTATGCTTTATGATATCTACAACTTTAAAATTTAAACCCAACTTTAAGATTTAAAATCTGATTACATGTCATTCTTCCTTATATAATTTTCAAATTTGTCTTAGTCCCCAAATATGGCCATAGCTTATCATGAGAATAAAATTTCCAGGATAGTTTTTATTTTCCCTTTCTCGTTCCCTTCCCTTTTATTTAAAAATACAAATGTCATGTTCCTACCAAAGGCAAACTAAAACAGAATTGAGATCTCCATGGTGAACTGTGAAAAATCCCTGGTGTTCCTGCTGGCCAAGCAATTCTCAAGCATCATTTTCTAAAATGTGTCTGAATAACACTTTTTGTCAGTGGTTAATAGAGACAATGAGGAAAAATAACACCGCTGCCAAATAAGTTTAAAGACTCCTGTTTCAATGGAACCACATAGAATTATAGGACTTTTGCTTCCACATTTTTCAATAGAATATATTCTTCCGTTCTCTTAGTTTTCAGAATGTCACGTATATGCCGTATAATTTCAATAATTTTCTTTTGCATGCAGTTATTTAACCCTTTGCCATTCCTAGTACATTGTGGACATGAAAGAAAGCGCTAAGTCCCAATGGTCTTTATGTAGCACCCTGGTCACACTTTTCCTAGCTGTCCCATAAATGCTCATGGAATGAATGCAAAAATGGTGGTCAAGACTTTCCAGAGCTCAGGAACCTGAAAATCATCATCTGTGAGTGGAGACATCCTCCAATATATTCCCAAATGTCCCTGTTAAACCTTTACTGATGGGATGACTCCTTTTTTTGAACCCCATTTTATCTGAAGATACAACAGCTTAATGAATATTAGCAACATCTCTATTCCACCTTTAATTTTCATCCTCATTCACACACCTAAAGAATACATTAGATTTATGAAATGTATTTTTTGGTGATAACACCTTAGATTAAAGGAATTAATTCAACCTCCTTAGTTTCTGTAGGTCATTTCAGTGGGGGTTTAGGGATTTCCATATCATCTTTACTTTTTACACTTTTTCCTTTTTTTAAAGGAAGTATTAGCAATATATTTAATTGAATTCAAATTTATTATAGAAGAGGTGGGATCAATATAAATTAATAATACATATAACTTTCAGAAATGTCTTTTATCTTTCAAGATTAAAGTTTTATGTTAAATATGGGAAATCTTTTAGTCATATCAAGGAAAATTAATTTCTGCAACATTTATGCTTAAAAATAATTCAATTAAAAATTGATCATCATGTGACCTTTCTATAAGAATATGAATTTTTATGGAAGGTTAAATTTCAGGAAAAGTCTTAGTGTAATAATGCTGCTCTCTTCCTCCACTTTCCAAGTGTGTTTTCCTCCTCCTTCTGCAACATTATCTCTAAAATTTCCATTAGTCTGGAGAGTCTTATGACTCATCTTAATATACTTTAATGGCTATGTACTTTGTAGCAAATTAAACCTGATTAAATGAGAATTTTAGATGAAAATAATAATTCCAGTTAAAATTAGCACATCTGATTTTTACATGTCCTTAAATCTTATTTTAAAAGCTTTATAGTTTAATTCCTTGTATCTCATTTGAATGTGGAACTGTGAGCATTAAAAATAGAAGGATCGTGTCAGAAGCCAGGGCATTAGATATGCAGCCCCAAATGCAATGAGGAATTTAGGAGGCACAGATATTTTTGGCATTTATTACGCACTGTTGGACTGCGTCAATGACTCATTAAAGTTCATTAAAGTAATGCTGGAATTTAATGGACAATTTGAATGTTCCTATTAGAGACAGGGAAAAAATACACAATTTTTTTCTTTTGTCTTATGAGAAATTCTGGACAAGTTAGATTTCTTTCCCTAACATTTATACTATAAATCTTTGTTTCTTAAGTAATGAAACCTCACCGTTTTTACTTATGCTGATTACTCAAATGATCAAAAAAATTAGAATCCACTATAAAATAACTTATTTATTGAACACATTAAAATAAAATAACATGTTACTACTTAAATATTTAGTCTTCTACTTATAGTTATTGGTTGGTAAATAGAAACAGAACTTTAATAAAGAAAACAGTTAACATTTTATGTTTTTTAAATTTTCAGATATGTTGTTTATTTTTATAGATATTTCTCAAAATAATTTTGAAAAATAAATTTCTGAATGCAAAATTATTACAGATAATCATTGAAAAATTATTAAAAGAGGAAATTGTATAAGGATAATGAAAATTATCCATATTGAATTAGAATATAACATAACAGATTCTTCTTATTACTTTTTAATTTATTTTATGTCTTTATTCTTTTTAACTTTTATTTGATTGGTTATTTATTATAATCTTGTTTATTTTATATTGGCATTATTTTTTTGTCTGATAAGGTTGGTTGCATGGGTACTGATGAATCTGGTGCAAAAATTATTTGAATGTTTTGTTATCACATAGTTGATGTGATATTGCATTTTACTTTGATAAATATAAATTGATTCAATCAAATGATTATATCTTGAAATGGAACATATAGGTGGTCATTCTGTTATGAAACATTCTTAAAACAGATTGTATCCTGATTCTTGGTCCCATCTCCTAAATGAAACATTTTTAACTTGATTTCTTAGTCAAAAATATTTATTTTAGATAAGTGCTTAAAGAAACTAGTTGTAATTATCATCTTTTTATGACTGGTGATTATGATCACTATATAAATAAAGAATGAGAAGAGGGAGAAGGAGGTGGTGGAGAAGGAGAAAACGAGTCAGTCTTGTTGCTTAATCCTTCTTGCCCAAAGAGGGGGAAGAGTGTTTGGGAAATGTCTCAGTATGCATTCAGGTTGTGTTCCTTTGTTGTCATGGATACACTGCCAAGAACCCTTGACTGGCATATTATTAAAGTGTTTAGAACTTACCAGGGCAGTATTTTAGCTCTCAATTGCTTTGTGACACATTCTATTAATATTCAAGATCTTTTGGGCAAAAATATCATCAATATTCTGAATATTCTGAATACTTCATTTATTTTATTGCTTTCATAGTATTTTGATGAGACTAGATGAAAACTTACTTGGTTCATCTCATTATCACTGGCAACATACTTATTTTCTGCCTAAGTAGAATATTCAATTAAATAATTATTTTATTATTTTCTTTATTTTATATAAATATGGAACCATAGACTACTAGATTCGGCAGAACTCCTAAAATCACCCAGTCTATATTCAAGGAAATTAAAATAAGTATTCCACACTACTTAATTATTATATTTGCAGTTATATTGGTATCTTATTTAATAGCTCTGAAGTATAAATCACACAGATGTCCATTAGTTGATGAATAAAGATAATTAATATTTGCTTCTGCGACCCTAAGGTTCTCTTGTTACTTTTGCTTTGACAAGATTGGAAAACAAAATAACTAAAATTATAAATGACATGAACCTTAGGGTATTATTTCTCTAAAAAGGGAAAATAAATGTTTCAGGGAGATTTTCTACAAGAGAATAATAATCAGCTCATCTGGGAATGAAGTCACCAAATCCCTCTCAAAATATGCAACAAGTGTATGAAGACTGAAAAGATTCATGGATGAAATCAATTGATCATTATTCTCCATCTTGATTGAAAAACCAATTTGGAATATTCTGCTCATCTTCACATAAATGACAAGCACATCTAAAAACTTAAGGGAACTGTTTCATTTTTCTTAAGGAATAAATATGCTTATGTTTTAAGCTACTTCCTCCTGCGAATAATATTCACTTCACATCCACAAAACTCCGGATTTCATTTGAATAAGCTTTATGCATTCAGCTCTGATTTTCTCCAAGCTTAAAATGAATGCTATTAAAAGACCAATTAAAAGGATAAAGTTCACCAGTGTATAAATTAAAGCTGGCAGAATTAATATTTCCTTCAGGATTTCAACAAAGTTCCAATTTAATGGGGAGACTCCAAGGACAGATTATAATTAAAATACCTGCTTTTCCCCGACAGAAACTAGGTTTCTTTTCTTCTTGATTTTATGTTTTAATGCATTGATATTTTAAAAGCATTATGGTAGGATAATGTCTACGTAAAGGGCACTGAAGCTGATATGGCATCAACTTGAGAACTTCACTGCTTTCTTTCCTGAAAAGTTAAATCCCCCACCTGCATCTAGGCTATGACACCCATTTGTAGAACACTTCTCAAACGCTCCTACTGAACTGTAATTATTTGATTGAGCTACAGGAAGCATATACTTTTGAGTTCTTAAACTTTGAAGTTAAATTTTATTCTTAAATTATTTAAACTTTTTTTTTCAATCTGTTTTTTTATTAACAGAAATTTTTTTCATGAAGTCCTTAGAATTCATGATGCTTCATTTTTGTACACACCACTTTACCTCTAGGGTTTCCCCCATGACCCCATGTTGCCACTAATTCATAAACAATATGCTCAGCAAACTCACAGATTCTTTGCTTCTGAGGGGATTTGTTAATGAAATCCACAAGGAAATCAAAAGTTATTAATTTTGATGAAGTCTAACTAATCTATTTTTTTAGTTATTGCTTGTGTCTTGGTGCCAGCTATATATAATCTGATTTTTTCTGGGGTTATAAAGATTTATGTCTATTTTCTCTAAAAATGTTAGTTTTAGCTCTATTAATGAGATATTTGATCAACTTTGAGTTACACTTTGTGTATGGTGTGAGGTAGGCATCACACTGTATTTCATTGCATGTAGATATTGAGTTGTCAGAGCACTATTTTTCCCTTTGAAATTTCTTAGTACCCTTGTTGAAATCAATTGGCCACTGATGTATGGGTTTATTTCTGCACCATCAATTCTTTTTTAAAAAATAAACAAACATGTTTATTGATTTCAGAAAGGAAAGGAGTGGGAGAGAGAGATAGAAACATCAATGATGAGAGAGAATCATTGATCGGCTGCCTCCTGCACACCCCTCATGGTGGATCGAGCCCACAACCTGGGCATGTGCCCTTGACTGGAATCAAACCTGGGACCCTTCAGTCTGTAGACCAGTGCTCTGTCCACTGAGCCAAACTGGCTAGGGCTCTGAACTATCAATTCTATCCCAATGATCTATATTACTATCATCATGTCACTATCTCATTGTCTTTATTACTGTACAATTTTAGTAAGTTTTGAACGGGGACATGTGAGTACTCCAACTTTGTCTTTTTAAATAATAAAGGATATACATATTATTTTATATAATTTTTAAATCAACTAAAGAAGGAATATGCATTTTCATTGCCATTGCAAATAACACAGCTTTACCAAATTTTTTCTATGTGAATTTTAATTGCTGTTTTGCATCAAATATTTTTCCTTTAACATCGCTTTTAAAATTGGTCTGCTGGCAAGGAATTATCTTGAATTGCATTTACCAAGCAATGTTTTTATTTTTTGATGGACAGTTGTTGACTTTTCCTTTTATCACTTCGAAAGCAGTCCTCCCACTACTTCCTGGCCTGCACTTTTTTCATGAGAAGCCATGTTCAACCTTGTACATGACAATTAATTGACCTCTTCTTTCAAGATTTTCTCTGTCTTCTGATTTTAGCATTTTTACTATGATGTGTGAGCATATGGATCTCTTTGTGTTTATCCTAAATGGGCTCTGTTGCACCTGCTGGATGTATAACAATGGTTTTTAAAAAATTCCAGTTAGTGAATATCCAGCCATAAATTTTTACTGCTCTCATTCTGGTACTCCCACAAATATCCAGTCATCATTTATTTGAATTTTTTACTGCTTTTATCCTGGTACTCCCACTATGCTTCTATTGCTGATCTTTCTCTGCTGATGCGTTCGTTTTTGTTCATTGTGTCTTTCTCACTGTTTTTGGATTGCATCATCTCTTTTAGTGTTTGGCAAATTTACGGATTCTTTATTCTGTCAGTTCATTCTGCAGCTGAGCTCCTCTAGTGAAATTTTCATTCCAGTTATTACTTTTAAAACTCCAAGATTTTGATTTGGTTCTTGTTTAAAATAACTTCTTTCTCTTTATAGTAATCCTCTATTTGGGTTGTCATCGTCACTCTCATTTTCTTATTCCCTAAATCGATTTGCAATGGTGGTTCTGCATCTCTGTCATTTCTGAGGTCTGTCCCAGGTTGCCTATTTCTGTTTTTTTTGTTTTGTTTTCCTGTGTTTAGGTTCACACTTTTCGGTTCCTTTTTATGTCTGTGAATTGGTTGAAACCAGGACATTAAAAACGATGTCTGGATACTGCCTCCTCCCTCTCATCGGGGCTTGCTGTGTGCTTGCTTATTTGTTTCCTGTCTCGGTTGAACTGTGTTGGTGAAGTCAGTCTCTCCTGTGGTGTGGAACCTGTGGTTTCGCTGCTCAGCAGGCATAGCCTCCGGAGTGGGCGTAGTTACCAGGGTTTTCTCTGTCCTGGTGTCTGTTCTCCAGGTTAAGCTCAGCTGCTGTTGCTTTTCTGTCCGGCCCTGCCCTGGGGAAAGTTCTGCTGTGACCGAGCTGGGGTGCAAGGGAGGATATGAACAGACCCAGGAGAACAGCATAGACTGCCACCGTTTCCATACCAGGTTCATTCGTTTTTCTTGCATAAATGTGTCTCAATTCATGTGTCTTTGTTCTGTATTGAGAATTCTGGGTGTACTGTTCGGTATAGATGTTGGTTGTTTTCAGTAACTTCGTGCGGGTTTATATTTTTGGGTAGGAATCGTGCTGAGCTTCTTACTGTACAATTCCAGAAGCTTCACCGTCACAGACACATTTTATAGACCACATTCTCGAATCATAATCCAGTCCTTTGTGTCTGTTTCCTTTGTTTGATATATTAAAATCTTTCATCTGCATGTTTAATATGTAGTTGTACTTTTGTCCTACATAAGATTTATAAAAATTTTAACATAACCAAACAATATTTAAATATCTTTTGGATAAATACCATATATGGTATCATCTAAAATAAGAGTACATTTTGGAGTCACCATGCTTAGAATAGCAGTTACTCCTAGTAAACTGAGGAGAAAATATATTGTTGCATCTTTCTGTGTAGTCTTTTATTTAAAAATATGATACTAATAGGTGAAATGTTAATAGCTGTTAAATTGGATGATGGTGCATAGTATTTGTTTTGATGGCTTTTTTCTTTAACCAGACTGCATTATTATTCTACAATAATGATATCACTAAAACAACCACACAAAATATTTAAAATACAAATAGCACATCTGTTGTTTAAATACATAAACATTTAACTTCCTAAATATATAAAATTGTAAGCTAATTAACTACATGTCTCTCCAAAGATTCAAAAGAATTTAGTTTAATTTAAATGTTTTCATTTTCCCCAAAAAGGAGCAAGTATTCACAGAAACACATACACACACACACACACACACACACACATAACACTCCCTTAAAAACTGGTCAAATGACTGATAACCTTTCTCTTGCACTTCAGTGAAGCAGCTACTTCTGAAACATATGAAACATGAATTTGGTCTGACATTTCACAATAAATATCAAAAATAACAACTTCATAGGATAGAAAAATGGGTTTTATTAACCTAGTCTCTAGAAAATTTATCACAGAATTTATTGATTTTCTTGCAAAAAAACAGAAACCTAGCTCTTTGTTGAGTTTCACATATATACTAGTTGAATAAAACCATAAAACTCACGTTCTCAGAGATTTACCTTAAGGTGCACGAATCTCTTTTACTCAACTTTCATTATATTTTCCTAAGCTCCAATACTTTCTGCATTTCTGGGAACCCAACATCTGATCACCTCACCCAAGTTAGGTAACAATGACCACACACTAGGTTGTCTTTCAGGATATTTCTCAGAGAAGCAATAGTGAATGGATTCTAAAGGTGAAGATAAAATGATGTCAAACTAGACCATCTAAGAGACAATGAACCAAGTTTGGTGCAGATCTGTGGGGCAGCCGTGGGCAAACTACGGCCCACGGGCCGGATCTGGCCTGTTTGAAATGAATAAAACTAAAAAAAAAAGACCGTACCCTTTTATGTAATGATGTTTACTTTGAATTTATATTAGTTCACACAAACACTCCATCCATGCTTTTGTTCCGGCCCTCCGGTCCAGTTTAAGAACCCATTGTGGCCCTCGAGTCAAAAAGTTTGCCCACCCCTGGACTAGAACAAAGTAAAACATGTAGATGGCAAGTTCCCAGATCACTCAGAGTGAATGCAAACACTGTGTCATCTTTACTCCATGCAGATTGCTGGCTTATGCTTAGTTTTCATGTCTCCTAGGAAACCTTGCCCAGCACTTCCTAGGCCATCTTAATTTGTAGTTGCATTTACTCTGCTAACTTCTTGTACAGCTTCTATCTTAGCGTGTATTGCACTCGGTTTTATTACATGTTTATTTTCCATCTTTTCATTTAAAATGTTTGTTCTGTGAAGTAAGTACCCTGTGATTTAAAACATAAGTCAGTGCCTGCTTCCTGAAGAGCGCTCATGAATGCATGTAGTCAAATATTTATTGAACATATAGTAATCTCCCGGGCCGTGTGGACGTTTTAGAGTAGCAGATGATGGGGAGTGTTGTCAGCCAACGGACACCGTTCAGCTCCTCTAAAATCTTGGCAGGTAGGCAGTGATCCCCTGTGTCTGTGTCTGAGACATTCCTTGGGGACAGTCCCAATTATTGTAATAACATAGTTTTCACCCACCCACACACCCTTTTTCTTAGAGCAGAGTTCTGTTTTGATAAATATATTGGAAGACTGCTGTTTTCAACTGGCAGGTGGCTCTGTGTTTATGTCAGACAAGATATTCCACCACAAAACCTATGTTGACAGGCCGATGGCCCAAATAATCAGCTTGTTAGGGCTGAGGACAGCAAAGATGTTAGTGGTGTTGTGACAACTCATGGCTCAATCCCCTGAGTCCTGGACAGCTCTGCTTGTAGTGACAGCCCTGATGAGCAAATGGAGGGACGCTGTTTGCTTTGCTGGGGGATTATTTCTCCAGAGTGCGAGGACTATGGGATGGGCATTTCCCCCTTGCATTATAGGTGTTCTAAAAAGAAAATTAAAATTCCAAATTTTCATATGATTTTATATAATATTTCTATATTTAAAGATTTTCCAGTTTGTGATACAATACACACACACACACACACACACACACAGACCATGAGGTCAAGAAAATGAAGTCACAAAATGGGGTTCTATAGTCTGCCTTGGGGACTTTCTAATCTTGGCTAAATCAGATCCCTTTTCTAGTCCAGTTTCCAAATTTCTAGAATTAATGGGTAAAGCTCTATGTTCCTCCCAACCCTATCCCAATAAGAGTTTTTTTTTTTAATTTACTATAATTCATCTTTTAAAAAATTTATTCATGTATTTTTTCAGTAATTTTTTTTCTGTTGTCACTTAGTCTTTATTCTTTAAATATGTATTGAGATCTGATTTTGCCCATCAAGAGTTACCTGTTACTGGAATTTCCTTTATATCGTGAAAAAGTAGAAACTGCCCTGGCTGGGTAGCTCAGTTGGTTATAGCGTTATCCTGATAGGCCAAGGTTGTGCGTTCAATCCCCAGTCAGGGCTCATACAGGAATCAACCAATGGTAAGAATTGCTTCTTTTTTACCTCAGCATAGAAACCTCAGAGGGAAGGTAGGGGAGGGTGGGGGTAAAGGGGAGAGATCAACCAAAGGACTTTTATGCATGCATATAAGCCTAACCAATGGACACTGACAGTAGGGGGGTGAGGGCATGAGTGGGGGGGCAATGGGGCAATAAGGACACATATGTAATACCTTAATCAATAAAGAGAAAAAAAGCACACACACACACACACACACACACACAAAGAATCAACCAATGGATGCATAAATAAATGGAACACCAAATTGATGCTCCTCTCTCTCTCTCTCTCCTTTGGGAATATGTTCAGGTGGTAATGATGTAAAGGATAGATAAGTTTTATTTCTTCCATCACTTCAATGCCAGAGAGAGCCCTTTGTGCCAGATAGGGTCAATGGAACCAAAAACAAATTTCCAAAATCAAAATATTGAGTCCTCAGCTCTTCCCTTTCTCTCTCTCTCTCTCTCTCTCTCTCTCTCTCTCACACACACACACACACACACCAGTGTTCCTTAATCTGACCACTGCTTCATCATACAAATAGCCATTGCTACATTGCCATGACAATCCCCCATGTTCCTTATCTCTCCATCGTGACTTCTTATTCCTGCTGATCCCCAGGCCACATTTCACTCCCTCCTGACAGTCACTGTGTGGGGATTCCCACCTTCCCTGGCCAGTTTCTCCTCTGCATCCCCAGTCCATCCAGCCTGCATCCCACTGATGGAGCAGTATGGACAGCTCCGGCATTCTAGTTCTGACCCTCTTGGAAGGGAGCAGGGCTCAGCTTGTAGGACACACTATCTACACATCTTCTCAGTGTGCTTTGGATCCTGGGACAGGATGGTTACATGCCTGGTAGTGTGCATGTTTCTACGTGTATTATATAATTTAATCCTCACAAACTCAGTGAGGAAAATGGTGACATTTTCATTTCTAGGACACAGAACTGACTCAACTGTTGTATGTAATGAGACCAAACTTAACAAGCCAGTAGGTGGCAGAGGATAATTCAAGTTCATGTTTGACTACATACCCTGTTTACTTCCCACTGTTGCAGCTGTGTCCCAGAACTGTTACTGGAATGTTCTTTTACTCGATTGTTCTTTTCGCCTCTCCCAGTATATGCTGTTGTTTTCCACACTGCATATCTGTGACCTCTCAGTTCAAACAAACCTTTCCAACACCCCCCGGAGGCTCCATCTCCTAAGTGTTCCCTCAACACCTCATCTCACCTTATGAAGACGAACTGAGCCCTCCATGTGGCCTATGTTCATGGATGAACGGATGGACACCTGTATCTTTAAAAAGATCAGAATGGCTTGTGCATATCAGCCTGGGGCCCCTGCACATCTAGGCAAGGATGTCACCATGCTGAGGAGTCCTCAGAGAGAATTTGTCTCTAACCCGAGTCAGGGGTCGCCTGCCCTCTGACCCGCAGCTATTTTGACGCCTGCCTGTCACACAGGAGTGGATTCCCCTTGCTCGCTGTGGTTCCACCTACAGCCCCTCTTCTGAGCCCTGCCTTTTCTGCCTGTTAGGTCCCATCCCTACGTCTCTACTAACAATTGAGAGATCCTCCTCTCTCTTAAAATGAGTGCTGTCAATTTTCTCCCAGGCCATTTGTTCCTTTTCTCAAGACTTCTGCTCCATTACTCACAACTCTCTCCTTTGGTGCTCAAAGCTCTCTGGCTCCTTAATATCTGCACTTTTCCCTTAAAACAAATCTCAGTCCTGTCACTCGCACTAAGTACCCTCCTTCTCAGGCGGAGGCAGGGCCTCTCATGGCAAAGAGCCCGTGAAGGATTTCAGTCCAGGTCTGGCTTTGGCGCGCGGGGCTTTCAGGCCGCAGACAGCTGTCTTGAAGTTGATGGCCAGTCACCTTCCTTTGTCAATCTACCCCTGACTCAGCAACATAGGGCCTTTGTAGTTAAGTCAGTCACAGTCTTAGCCCCTGCAGCCTTGTTTTTGCTTAATGGCTCACTGTTTGTCAAACTCACAGCTCACCTCTTATCAGGATCCACGACTGCCCGCAGAGTTTAGGAGGCGGCGTGGTTTAGATCTCAGGTAGTTGTAGAATGGAAGCCCCTATCCTTTGGCCTTGGCCATTACTCTGGGCATCATGGTTTCTATTGGCTCCGACGACACCTTCCTATTGGATATGATGACATCACATCGTATGTACAGTGGGGCCTTGACTTACGAGTGTCCCGACTAACGAGCTTTTCGAGATATTGTTTGCTTTGAGTTGCGAGCTAAAATTCGGGTTATGAGCCAGCTTCAGATACCCCACCGCTAGTTGGCGCAGCGAACGTCACAGTGAACGCCACAACATCAGCCCAGCATCACGTGTCTCACTTGTTCACTTTATGATTTGACATACGAGTAATTTGAGTTACGAGCTCCGTCACGGAATAAATTAAACTCGTAAGTCAAGGCCCCACTGTAGTTGATCTGTATTCAACTGAAGCACTAGGAACATTTTCAGGTTGTTTCTAAATTTGGAAACCTCATCCACCTCTTTCTTAATTTATTTTTTATTTTGTAATTAAATGTATTGGGGTGACACTGGTTAATACAATTACATAGGCTCTGAGTGTATACTTCTATGATGTATCATCTGTGTATCGCATTGTGTGGCCACCACTCAAAGTCAAATCTTCTTCCGCCACCATGTATTTGACCCCCTTTACCTCACTGCTCCCTTATCCCTTCTGATACCCAGCGCACTGTCTGTGTCAGAGTTTACCTCTTTTAGTATCTCAGGCCCATTAACATCCAACACGTAACAACTGAGTTCTTTGCCTTGTCCTTAGGGTGTCCTCCCGCAAGCCTTTCCACATTTCTGTTTTGCACAATATGCATTCAAATTTAATATCCTGTGGTTTTATCTGCTAAATATATTTTAGGTTCATCCACTCTTCTTTTTATTCTGTTTTCCTTTTCTAATAGTGCAACCCCATCATGATTGCTCTCCCCGATTCTAGAGTTTTCCCTTCCAATATGTTACCTCCATTGCAAACAGAGATCCATGGAAAGTGGAACTATGAACATGTCAACACTCGCTTCATATCCTGCCGGAGCGCCTCACTGCCCTGCGGATGGGGGGGGGGGTGTCACTGTAAGGTGGAGAAAGGTTTGTGTAATGGGCCCTTCCCCCCTGCCACAGCCACACAGCCGTCCTCATGGTTTTGTCCTCAGGTCTCCAACTTCCCTGACATTCTTTTATTCCTGGGAAGCTCAGGGCACTTGCCTTTGGAAGGTTCGCTCTGCCCCTTCCTCTGCCTGTGATGCTGCTCTCCACTAACTTCACCTGCAGGTCTCAGCACAGATCGTGGGCAGAATTTCATAACCCCTTGGATCAGCTCTCCACTAACTTCACCTGCAGGTCTCAGCACAGATCGTGGGCAGAATTTCATAACCCCTTGGATCAGTAGTTACCAACTTAATAAAGGTATAGAATTCTGAATCTTCCTTGACATCAGTTTTACAGGAAATAAACACATACCTATGTCATTTTTTTTGGTGTGTGTGATGTCTTGTTTTCCCACTCAAATGTGATACTTTAAAAAACTCCTGGTAAGGACACTTTACATGAGTTCTACCTTCTTAAAAATGTATGTGCACAAGCAGTATTGTTAAGTGTAGGTGTTATGTTGTACAGAAGATCTTTAGGAATTTGTTTTAAGTAAGGATACTTTACATCCATTGAAGAGTAACTCCCCACGTCCCCTCCCCACCACCCCTGGCAACCACGTTTCTACTCTCTTCTTCTATGTGCTTGACTATTTTAGATGCCTCCTATAAGTGGAATCATGTAGTAGTTATCCTTCTGTTACTGGATTATTTCACTTAAGGTAATGTCCATGACAGTCACATTTTGGCTATTGTGAATAATCCTGCAATGAATGTGGGAGTTCAGGTATCTCTTCATGATCCTGATTTTAATTATTTTGGATATATACTCAAAAGTCACTCCTGTCAAATGGCTATTATCAAACAAACTTACAGAGAGTGTTGGCAAAGACACAGGGACTTTGGAACCCTTATTTATTTCTGGTGAAAATGTAAAATGTTGCACCCACTGTGGAAAACGGCATGGAGGTTCCTAAAAATAATGATATAATATCTTAAAATGGGAATGGGGCATTTCTATTTTTTTTTTTAAATCTCCAATGAGTAGCCCAGTACCTAGTAAAGACTAGATACTCCATAAATATTAGATGAGTGAATTAATTAAGGGATGAATGATTATCATTTTGACCTCTGCCCTCTCATATCACATTTTGATTTCCATTTTTAAAGGTTTTTAAAAAGAAGATAAGAAAAGGAGAAGGAAAAGTAAAATAGTAAAAGAAGTTATAGAGACCACATGTGACCTAAAACATCCTAAAATATTTAACATTTATAGAAAAAGTTTGCTGACTCATGGAATAAAGGATGAAGAATCTGAATCTCTGGTTAAAATGTTTTTGCATTTCGTAACTTTACTAATGGGCTATGGAAAATTAATAGTATGTGCTGTAATTCCTAGAACACACACACTAAAAAGCCAAAAGAAAAAGAAAAGGCATGCAAGGAGTACCGTAAAAACAAAATGTATGTGGGAAAAATTAAGATGGCAGACCCAAACACAACCATAGCAATACTTAGAGCAAGCATTATTCTAATAGACTAAATATACAAATAAAAAGAATATTAGCAGAATGTATTTTAAAAGCAAGACCCAACTATACATTGTATACAAGACACTTCTTTATACTTTAATAGCACATTTATATTGTAACATCTCCCTCTCAAGAAATGATAGAGCAACTAGGAAATAATAAAGATACAGAAGTTTAAGAATATGCTATCCATCTTGATGTAATTAATATCTGTTGGTCTCTAAATCCAGCAATTATATTACATATATTCTGTACAAGGTCACTTGTATGTTAAAGAGGATAGAATATACACTGGACCTTAAAACAAATCTTGGTACTCCCATTTGACCCAGTGATCCCACTTCTAGGAATACATCCCAAGAAACTAGAAACACCAATCAGAAAGGATGTATGCACCCCTATGTTCATAGCAGCACAATTCACCATAGCTAAGATTTGGAAACAGCCTAAGTGCCCATCAGCAGATGAGTGGATTAAAAAACTTTGGTACATCTACACAATGGGATACTACGCTGCAGTAAAAAAGAAGGAATTCTTACCATTTGCAGCAGCATGGATGGAACTGTAGAGCATTATGCTAAGTGAAATAAGCCAGTCAGAGAAAGATAAATATCACACAATCTCACTCATTTGTGGAATATAATGAACAACATAAACTGATGAACAAAACCAGAGACAGAGAAGCATCGATCAGAAGGAAAGGTAGGGGAGGGTGGGAGTAAGGGGGAGAGATCAACCAAAGGACTTGTATGCATGCATATAAGCCTAACCAATGGACACAGACAACAGGAGGGTGAGGGCATGAGTGTGGGGGGTGGGGGTGGGAGGGCAATGGGGGATAAGGACACATATGTGATACCTTAATAAAGAAACAAACAAAAAACAAGTCTTGGTAAGCACTCCTTAAATGCACTTTCCCTTCCAACTGGGTCTCCTGGAAGAAATTATAACCTCTCCTCAAATACCTTTTGAATGTTTTTCTGTGATGAAAATTCTGTGAATGAACATTCAAAAGACATTTTTTTAGTTCATGTGACAACCACAAAATTTTGCCTCCTTTTTTGGGCTTAAAATTTGTTTAATAGGCACACTTTAAAAAAATACATTTTTAAATTAGTATATCTTATGTTTGCTTATCCTCATACATTTTTTTCTGACATAATAATGAACACTAGCCTATCAGTGCTAGCAAGGTCTCCTTCATAAATCCCCAGAGAGTCACCATCTCTCATGTCCATATGGTTAAGGTCTACAAGTGTAATCCATCATCCCCGCACTGACAGTAAATATAGCTGCGGCATAAATATTCATAAAGAAGATCAGAAACATTTCTTTCATCATCATTTCTTACACTGTCATTACTTTGATTATGAGACTAATTTCTAACCTTCCTTTTGCTCAGCGCTACAATTTCAGGAGAGTAAATACTTATCTTTTCAACTGTTCAATGGGTGATCACTTTGGGAGAACTATCATTATAATTTATTTTAGAATTTAGGGGGAAAAACAATTGCAGAAAGAAACACTAGTTCACAGGGCACTTTCCTTTTACATTAAATAGTTTCTTGCTTGCATTGGGGTGTTGGGAATTTGGAGCTATAAATTCACCAAACTCTCAGGCGTATTAATGTTGAGGTTCAGTTGTCTTCATATGGTTATAAAAAATATTTACTGTGCAAGGATAAGGGGATGATTTCATTAACTCAATTGACAAAAACGAGGAAAGGTCTTACAAATAGACTCACACCGTTATAGGTATCTTGGATTGCTACAGAATAGAAAGGGGGTAATTCTTTGCTTTTTTACAGCACAGGAACGAAAATACGTGTTTGCAGGCAGGCACACCCCAGTGGAAAGAGGTGGTATGACAGTGGCTGCCCTTTCAGAGCTTCCCTTCTGCTCCTCTCCCTCCCCAGGATTTCCAGGATTGGATTCTTCTGTTCTATCCAATGAAGCCGGTCTCACAGGCACCAGTGCAGTGTGGGAGGCATGACTCTGCTCCTTCTCTGACCTTCCCTCTTACTCCAGCCTGGACAAGGACACCCTTTTCTTCATAGCCCAGATCAGTTAAACTATCATGACCCCAAAGTACTTGCTCTAAATACTTGATATATAGGCAATTCTTTGCTCTCATCTTGCCTTCAGAAATAAGGGGAAATACAGGTTTGCTTATATTTAATAACTGTTATTTTTATAAAGCAAATGTAATGGTCTTGATCTGCTCAGCGAGAGCCGATAGTAAGTTGCTTTAGTTTGTTGGGACTGTAAACACTATTTAACCTAAGGAAACAGAACCTTCAGGGTTGCCACCATCCCCTACTTCTAAAAATTAACTTGTCTTCATGGAAAGTGAGAACCACCACCTTTATTCCTGTAATAATTTTGGGAGAGATGTTGTGATAGATAGTAATTCTTAAACTTGAGCATGCATCAGAAGCACCTGGAGGGCTTGTAAAATTACTGATCTCTACTCCTCACCCTCATGGTGTCGGATTGAAATACTTCCAAGTGATGAGGATGTTGCTGGTCTGCAAACCGCTTGAGAGCCACTGTGATAGAGGACATATTCCTCATTTGTAATGCAAATCCCTTCAACTGAGCCCTGGGCGCCACCATTTACCATTGTTAGTATTATCAGAATACTCAACTAGCCTCATTCTTTCCAACCCCATAACATTATATATGCTAAAGTTTGAAACAAAGTTTTCTATGAACCAAAAACTCTTCATAACTCTCCTTTTCACAGGTAAATATCTTGAAAGAGTTTTCAATGTAATGTCTGCATTTATTCATTCATGACCCTCTTAACTTTCAACTCATTCCAATGGACTGTTTCCTCAGTCCACTGAACTGAAACACATCTTGGTAAATTCATCAAATACCTCCAGCTTGCTAAATCCAAAGGGCGTTTTTTTTTTTTTTTACTTTTCTCCTATTGCTTTTTCTGTTTTCTTTCTTGAAACAGCCCTGGTTTCTCTGACACCCGGCACTCCTGGTTTAACCCCTGTGGACACATCACTGGTTTACCATCCCCCCTTGGTTCTCTCTTTGTCGTTATCTTCACAGGCTTCTCCGATATTTTGCCGTTAGACTTTAAAGTTCCTTATAATTTCCCCCACAAGCCTTCAACTCTTCTTATCTATAATATCTTTCCAGACCATTTCATGCATTTCCAAGATTTTTTTTTACAAATTTTTTCTTTATTGATTAAGGTATTACATATGTGTTCTTATCCCCCCCCATCCCCTCCCAACCCCATTCCGGTTCACACACACCCCTGGTGTCTGTGTCCATGGGTTAGGCTTATATGCATGCATACAAGTCCTTTGGTTGATCTCTTCCCCTTACCCCCACCCTCCCCTACCTTCCCTCTGAGGTTTGCGCATCTGATCGATGTTTCTCTGCGTTTCCAAGATTTTAATAACCACCTTGATGCAGATCGCTCTCAGATTTACCCACTTAAGCTCCGATGTGTTATTCCTTCTATGTATCTCAAGGCCTACTTGCTCTCTCAATTTGGATAACATACATAGTGACCACTCTTTGCATTCCAGGGCTGAGAACACAGTATCCTCAGACCCAGTTATCTGTCTGCCCTCCACTTCTATTCTATTCGGTCCATTTACAGTTTTCCCAATCTCAGAGCATGGCTTCCTCATCCCGTCAGTGATGCAAGTTAGGAGCCTAATTGTGATCTTCGACGCCTCACTTTTCCTCACACCCTATGTGCAATTCATCACAGGGTCATGTTCACTTTACATTTTTAAACATCTCTCAAACCTATACTTTTTTATATCAATATTGACAGTTTTAGTCTTTATTCCTAAAGGATACTATTTTTTCTAGTCATGAACTTTTATTTATCTCTCTTAAAAATTTATTAGAATTAATGAGTCCTGGGACTGCATATTTTTATCAGCTGTGGAATATAGTAATTATCTATTTGTAAATTGCCTCTGTATAGTCTTCCCTTCTGGATTTTGCTGACACTTAAATCTATGTCTCCCTGATTCCAAACTCATATTTTTAAATTACATTCTATGTTTAAGATTTATTGCAAAAGGAGGGGTGATTTAACGTGGATAGACAAAACAAATCAATTGATTTTCTCTATATAAAGATAGCTAGTTAGCACTACTAATGAAAAGAACCATTCACAGTAACTATGTATGCATATATAAAGAAACTTACAATTTTATGGGAGAAATATTCCAGTATCTTATTGTTTGGAGCAAAAGAGATAGTGTGTGGCATAGATGCATATTGTAAAATAAATGAGTAATCCAGACTTTAATATTAAAAATATCTACATTCTATGTCACTAGCATTATTTTAATACATTCTGTTTTCAAAATACTAGTACACGTGGGATTTAAGTTGAGCCACTAATGCAAGTACAGCGATATCTGAAAGGGTTTCTTTTCCATCGCTCAGTCTCATGCCGAAACGTTTAGTAAGGTCCCTAGTTTTGACACGTGTTGCTTTATAAGCCCTGTCTCCTTCCTACAAGAGGAAGATGATATGTTTTAATGAAAACACTATGAATTTAGACAGACATGTTTGTAATTGCAGGTTCCCTCTATTTTCCCTATGAATATAGTCTAACTATTCAATCTCATTGAGCCATAGTTTTATTATGAAAATGTCATGGAATAGCCCTGGCTGGTGTGGCTCAGTTGGTTATGTGTCATCCTGGCACCAAAAGGTTTCCGGTTCGATCCCTGGTCAGGGCACGTGCCTGGGTTGCAGGCTCGATCCGTAGTAGGGGGAATGCAAGAGTTAGCCGATCGATGTTTTATTCTCACATCAATGTTTCTCTCTCCTACTCCCTTCCTCTCCATCTAAAAATCAATAAAAATACTTTAAAAACACAAGCAAACAAAAAACATCATGGAACTAAGGATAGCAGAGTAAATTCATCATAATTAAAACACATCTAAAACAAGGATGTCCAAGATTCAACGAAATATCCAAAAAGGGCAGACTATGCCTAAAGCAATCCAATCACAGAGGGTGGTAGGAGCGCTGTGATTAAAACAATGGCACCCACATTTTCCAAGACCTCCGGGCTGCTTGAGGCTGCTATGGGTGAATGGGATTAAGGGTGGTGCATTAATGTTGTTCAGGCAGGACAAGAGAACTACGCGAATTACTCTTTTTTTAAAATGTATTTTTTGTACTATTTTAATTTGTAATTGCAGTTGACATACAATATTATATTAGTCTCAGGTGTACAGCCCAGTGTTTAGACATGGATATAACTTAGAGTGATCACCCTGATAAATCTAGCCCATTGGACACCAGGCACAGTTATCACTCTTCGCATTCCAGGGCTTAAATTAACATTAAGGGAGCAATGTTGCCACTGAGTCTCAGTGTTATTCACCTATAATTGGTTTGCTAAGTCTTAGCCTTGAGGCCTGAAGCTGGCTTCGTGGGTCATATAATCATTCCAATCTTGTCCAATTTTCTCCTGACCCAGTTTTGTATCTACATTTGTTTGTGGCCTGATAATTCTAGGCTGCCGTCTGCTCTACCCTGACTTACTTGAACTCATAAGGTCAATTTTCTGATTATCTTAGCTACTAGCTATGATGTCCTGTTTTTAACAACAACCTTGATTTTCTATATTTTAAATAATTTATTTTTAAACAGAGGATAATACTTTTCACCTACTTTTATTTGTGGTTTCTATTTTTTTAACTCTTTTTCCTGATTCTGACCTTGAAATTCCCTAGAATGCTGTTTTCCTAAATTCCCCTCTGCTCCAAAAATTTAAATCATAGGTGAGAAGCACCTTTTTTTCTGTCAGTTCCCAGGTCCACACCACCTTTTGCCTTTGCTGGTAAGGAGAGCCGTCTCATTCTTAAGTCATTATTAAAATTACCCTAAGCCCTGACCAGTCGCTCAGTAGTCAGAGTGTCAGCTCTTAGACAAAATGGTTGAAGGCTCAATTCCCTGTCCAGGGCATGTACCTGGGTTGCAGTTTCATCCCCACCCTCGTCGTGTTGGAGGCAACCAATCAATGTGTCTCTCTCACATTCATGTCTGTCTGTCTGTCTGTCTGTCTATTTGCCTTTTTCTCTCTCTCCCTTCCACTCCCTCCAAAAGTCAATGGAAAAAATATCCTCAGTGAGGATTAACAAAACACACAAACAAAAATTATTCTAAGAGGATCTTTGCTTTTCTCTGGCTTAGTTTTAGGCCCTTACTCAGTGACATACTCAGCTATTAAAACATCTCAAATAGCCCACTTTTCTCAGTAATTGGGTTCAAGCAGTCAGACTTCTTCTAAACCAGATTTATAATTTATTTAACCAAATGACACATTACTTCCCCATAATAATTGCCATTCTCAGAAGAACTTCACCACGTAGAAAAGCTATTACAGGATGCCGGGACCACAAGGTTGTTGGGTGGGCACAGAAATAGATCAAGAAGAAACAGTGGGTGAGGTGAATGGGTGAAGGCATGCCAATACAATTACCTGTTGCATCATTCAGGTCTACAACCCACACTGACTACCATAGAAACCAAATACTGTGAGGGTTCTTCATCAGAACAGTGCTGAATGCCCCACCCCAGCATTCTCTCTCCCTCACTTTATGTTCTCCACTGAAAGATCCTCTTTTTTGTAGATACCCTATTTATTTAGCTTTCTTAAAACTGATTACGATATGTATAGGTATTTATTTATTTAGCTTTGTGATTGACCTAATGTGCCTCTTTAACCCTTGAAGAGCTTTTGTAGCTCTAAGGCCTCATTCACTGTGTGTGGATGAGATCCAGCAGCCACTAACTCAGAGTTCTGAAGGTGCTTCATCGTCACTCAGGTATCACTTCCAAAGCATCACTTACATAATGCAGCTTACCTATTCTACTAGTATCATTGGAAATTCATCCCAAATCCCACAATCTGAAAAGATGCGTTTCTTTTTTTTTCTTTTTAAAAATATTTTAATTGATTTCAGAGAGGAAAGAAGAGGGAGAGAGAGATAGAAACATCAATAATGAGAGAGAACACAGACCAGGGATGTGCCCTGCCTGGGAAACAAACCGTGACCTCCTGGTTCATTGGTCTTTGTCCAACCACTGAGCCACACCAGCCAGGCTGAAAAGATGCATTTCAACATAAGTAAATCTTTGCAGCTTCGCTTCTTCCTGGGTAAAGAGATCTGATCTTCTAGACATTGTTTTGGCTGCAATTTGCTGAGAGCCTTTGACTAATCACAGTTATATCTGCAGCTCGGTTTCTCCAGAGGGAATCAGGAGATCCAACTGGATAACAACTAAATTTATTCTCCAGTTGGCTTAGTAATTCAACCTGGTATCCTGGAGACTCCTTCACAACATCACATTCAACCTGACAATTTAATCATAATTAAAATAAGAAGTAGTAGTAATGTGTCTGTATTCAAACAGGGTACGTGTAGAATGAATATCCATGATATAGGTCAGAAAACTGATGTTAATGTTTAAGTGATTTTCCAAAAAAGGGCCATTGGAAGCCAAATTGTCTGACCCTCATTCTTACCATTCATTATAGTCTACACTAGAGGCCCGGTGCACGAAATTCGGGGGTGGGGGGTCCCTCAGCCCTGCCTGCACCCTCTGCAATTTGGGACCCCTACACCTTTTTCTTATCTAGCTAACCTCTTCACATTTAAAAAAATAACTGAAATACCACCTACTCTAGGAAATCCTCTTTGAACAAATCTCTTTACAATCTGTATGAAGTATTTTCATAGTATATCATTCTTTTTATTTAACAGCAACTTAGAGTGGATGCAATGTACTTCTCATTCTTGTATCTGAATTTTTTCTTCATGCTCTTGTAATAGCAAAGCTTATCCAATTTACATTTGCCCTTCAAGGGCTTATATTTGGTTCAGTTTCTAGTTGGCTCCCTGCTTTTTTTTTTTAGCAATAAATTTGGGTTGTGATAGTAAGCCTCACTTGTAATCAAGCCTGTAGGTCTCCCTATCTGAATATTTCTATAATACCTATCACTTTAGCATACCAGAGATTGTGTTCATTTCTAGAAAATAACAATAAATGTCACCTGATCATTTGCTCTTCTAGTAATATTTTATAGCAAGATTATTGTATTATTCTAGTAATTTAACTATTACAAAACTGAGGCGTGCAGAAATAAATCACATTGAACAATAAAGAATGACTCAAATATCAAAGCATAGTACACTTAGGGCCTCCCTTGTCCTGCCTCAGATATCATAGCACAGTACACAGTTCAAATAAAACTCAGTTTCCTTTAAAATAGGAAGGGATCCTATACTCATGAAGCAGCTACTTCCACACATATTTTTTAATTTAATTCACAGCACATACTCTTTGTACTAATTGTTGGAAAATCACCCTAGCAATTGCCTCTGTTCCTCTCTGTATTGTTGCCTTACATTCTGATGTCATTACTGCGCTTTTATCATCCACTCGCTCTAATAAGATTGTGAATTATTTAAGGGCAGAGATCATGACTTGAGCTTGTGTGTTCCCTGTCATGGTGCCTAGATAAATACTCAAATGCCATCCAGTCCAAATGACTGTGATGAGAGAGGCCCACCGTTGCTTGGAGACCTCTGATTTTTATTTAAGGGGCCTCACTTGTCCTGCGCCTTTACAGAGGGGTGAGTTGTGGCTGAGGGAATTTGAGGAAACCCAGACAGAATTCTCCTCCTAAAAGATTTTGCTAAGCTCGCACCCAGGACCACCGGGCATTTGTTCAATTAAAACCTGGACACACCGCAATAACAAAGGCACTGGTCTCCTACTGCTAATGCCTAGGGATCAATCCCCAGCCTGCAGGAACTCACCCCCACAGTCAGGACCGGGCGCTGGGTGGACCTGGCCTGGTGCTCCTAACTCTGGGGAGAGGGAGACTTCCTGTGGCTGCAGGCTAGAGGCTACGGACTCTGTGCCACCCACCCAAACAGGTCCATAGCGCAGGCTGGTCAGTGGAGTGACTTCTTCACCTGGGATCCCGGGGAGGCCTGGCCTGGCCTGTTTGCCCTGTGATGGGTGCTGGGCAGGGGGGCGTGGACCCGGGCCACCACTTGGTGCCTGCGCCCATAGGCCCAGAGTGGTCGGGGGCGTTCTGGGACCCCGGCTGCTCAGGACCTATGCACGGGCCTACAGGCTAGGAGCGGCCTGGGTCCCGAGGATGTTCCTGAGACCCAGGCCGCTCGGCGCCTGCATATGCAAATTAACCCACCATCTTTGTTGGGTTAATTTGCATACTCTCCTGATTGGCTGGTGAGCGTAGCGGAGGGATGGTCAATTTACACGTTTCTCTTTTATTATATAGGCTGGTTTCACCTTCTACCACATGGGATACTTTGCACACACGTTGACTGCAGCACTGGCCCAATCTACCTGCTCAAATTAGTCACACATTTAACTTCGGCAATTCCTTTTAAAAGAGAACATAATCTGAATGTTCCAAAACCAGAGCAAGTAAATAAACAACAAAGAGAATACAAAAGTATATAAAAAAGTAAATAAAAAATACTTAACATGCTTCACAAAAGTTTGAGCACATGTATGTTTCTGCTTAGAAGAAACTCAATGCACTGCAGATTAAATCTGTTCTTAGGAAAAGGTGTTGTCTGCTGACAAAGCGGGAACATCTTACATTACCAGTGAGAAGAGAGTCAGAGGGCAAATCTATGTCAATGTCTTAAGGGCATATAATCAAATGACCCATACAAATATAGGGAAAGCCTTATTCCATTGTTGATGTCAGATAAGTCAATTGCTTTGTATGTTAAAAATGTAAAGACAATTATTGCATATATTCCATGTCTTCTGAAAAATCTTATTTTATGTTTGAATATTAGCACTAAACAATAGTCAAAGTAAGGCAAATGCCAATGGAAGCAAATTATTTTCTATTTAAAAAGTATCCCACAAATGTATTGTTGTATTTTCTAGAAAAGAAATAAGGCCATATTTTGTATTTCCAACTGCAAACAATTTGCCTATAAACAATCACGTTTAAAATAAAATAAGAATGATGTGATGATAATACCACATAATGTTTTTGAGAGTTTAAATATGCTCTTCATACGTACTAATGGCATATGGTCTTCGGATCAAATGTGCTAGGTCGGTAAGGAAAGTGAGATAGCCCCCCTCCCCAGAAAAGTGAGTGTTCTGTGACATTCTGGAGTGTGACATTGACTTTAGCCATGGACATTCTTAGCCCTTTGGTCGACCCACTTAATTCCTAATTATAATGTCAGATCCAAATTATTACATTAATTTTTAATAATCGTTGATACCACCCTTGTTCCAGAAAGCATTTGCTAGGTTATGCAAATATATTCAATATTCAAAGTTTCAAACATTTTAACATTGAAGTGGTAAATTAAAAAGAAAGGGGGAGTGATGGAAAAGAAATTTACTACAATGACTTGGTATACTTGCTGAAATTGGGTTATAAATTACGTTTAATGCCCTAACTGGTTTGGCTCAGCAGATAGAGCGTTGACCTGAAGACTTAAAGGTCCCAGATTCGATTCCGGTCGAGGGCATGCACCTTGGTTGTGGGCTCGCCCCCAGTGGGCGGGCATGCAGAGGGCAGCTGATCCTGTCTCCCAGCTGCGTGGAAACATTTTCTGTTTCCATGTCTCACTCACCCTCTCGCCCTGCAGGAGGCCGTGAGCTCCTGGAGGGTTGGGGGAGTCGCATTCTCCTGTCAGAGGGAGAGATGGGCATCATTAACACGCTCCTCCTGGCGGCTGAGGCAATCACACCCTATAAACGCCCTCAGTGAAAGATTAGTACAGTGAGCTCCGTTCCCCTCTCTGACTGCAGACCTAATCTCTTGCTCTATATCCGAGATTCTGAGTTTCAAAATGTCTTTACAAGAATTGTTCCTCTGCATAGTCCTATAGGATTGCCATTTTGATGTGTCTGTGTATTGGGCTTCAGACTAGTTCTGCTCATGGACACTCCCTATATCATTTAAGGGGAGTGGTCAGTTTCATGGGAGTGCCAGTTGCCATTCATAAGTAACATATATCACTCGGTTGAGATTTCCATTTGTGTATTTAGAAACATTTATTAATGCCCTCCATGAACACCCTGTGCATTATTTATTACTCATTCCTAATAAGTGTTATAATATTCATAAGTGTCTTCTATGTCATTATTGCTATGAATATTTTTCTTGCAATTTTGAATAGGTTTCTGATAGTATAACAGAATGCTAGTGCCTTCCATGTATTTATTTTTCTTAGAATCTAATAACCTGACACAGTATAACTGTATGTTTTTGTGGTTTGTAAATTTTCTTGCACTTTTCTCTATAAACTATGATACCAATTGGAAAAAAATATTGTTTTAAATTTTATGACTTATTTACTGCCATTATCTAGCCAATAACTTCATTAAAATGTTATTGAGATAGTTATAGGAAGCATCATACCTAATTCTTTTTCTTAAGTGGGAAAGCTTTTTAGCATATACTATTATTTTTTGTGAGTAGATTTTTGACATATTATTCAGGTCAAGGTTCATTATTTGTATTCCTTATTTGCTAATTTATTTAGATGAATTGTGTTTACATTTTACTAAGTGAACTTACAATTACATTGTAAGCACATAAGTATTCATTCTGCTTCTTCATCTCCAGAGATACAGTATCAGCATCTTGCACAGACATAACACTCCTCTAGAATTAGGGCAACACAAAAAACCCTACCTGGTGGAACTGAATCTCAATTTTATGCAATTTCATGTAGTGCCATGCAATTTAGCAAATGCTGGTTGAGTACCTCAATTTCCTCTCAACTGGGTCATGGGGATAACACCGCCGAGCCCTACGGGATCTCTTATCATATTTATAAATAGGGTCATGTATAGACGCCCTGCAATGCAAACTAACAAGTTCAAGTGACGGCATATCCACGATGCTGGGCACGCAGAGGAGGGAGCGGTGTGCTATACCTGGAGAGATTAGAGGTGTCTTCCCAGAATGGTCTGCTCATCAGCCGGTGTCTGAAGGGTAATTGGCAGTGTGTCTGGTTAAAGCTGAAGAAGGTTGGAATAGGGAATATTCTGGTCAGAGTGGGTGTAGGTACTGATGTCTAAAGTCATGTATCGTTATAGAATCCTGAGGGATTGCATAGTACCTTGAGTGCGATCATTTTATATGAAGCTGTTTTGTGAATGTTGGCTTTGTTTTGTTTTGTTTTGTTTCTCTCAACACCCCCGCCACCCCAAACACAACACTACCCTGGTACCAGAGGTGGGCGACCCACAGGGATGGAGAGAGAGGGAAGCAGGACATCTGTGCCTCCTCTTCTTGTCTGTGGTGCCCAACAAATAGGTCTATTCCGTTCAAAGCCTGGTATTTAAATCACCGTGCTGGTCGCAGGCACTCATTTCAATAGAACCAGATGGTCGCTTTTCAGAGGGTATTTGATTCTCCCTCCCCTCCAGCTCTAAGTGATCAAACAGAATAAGAAAAGCCATTTTCAGGGACGATGCCAATCATATTAAAGACAACGATGACAATGACTTCCATTTATATAGCGTTCCCTTTCCGTGGAGTGGGAGCCCACTTATCAGTGGTTATTTATTTACTTACACTTCGCAAAAGCCTTAGCAACTGGCTACCAGCGCTCCTCTCCGCTCAGAGAATGGAGGCAAGTTCACATCTAACCCCAGCCGAGCGGAGGGCTCCAGCCCACGCCCGTCCGGCTAGGAGCCTGCGCTCCGCTCTCCTGCTGCCCCCGTCCAGAGAGTCAGAGTGAGGAGGGCTTGGCCAGGTGATGAGGCGGATGCACAGACAGGAGGGAGGGGACCACTGGAGGGGCAATATAGGGCGATTTCATGCTAGGTCCTGCCCGTGTTAAGAATCACAGTGCTGGGGATAGCCCCATGGGTCTTGTTACATTAAACATCACACGTCATTATATTTTATTTTTCCTTTTCAAACCAAAACAAAACAGGAAAACCCTGGTTCTGGCTGAAGTGTGGAGAGTGGACAGACACAGGGAGAAGACGGGTGCAGGGTCATACCAACAGGTCTGACAAGAAGTCGATGGAGATGAACTTCATTGTCAAGTGGGAAGAGGCTCAGGGAGTGTGATGGACAAGAGTAGATCAGGGAATGGTAGCCAGTTGCGAGGCTGGGCGCTGGTTACGGAATGTGCTGAAGGTCACACAGGGGTGCGCTGGGAAGCCAGCTCTTCCCAAAGGGGAAGGAGCAAAAGCCATGGTGTGTCATCTTCATTGATTCTTATCAATACACCTATCGCTTTAATGTCAAGGTAACAACATGGTGTAACTGAATGTGGAATGGGGAAGAGGCACGTCACGGGCTCTCGGGAGTGAGCAGGTGGGCGCTGTGCCCGGTCTGGCTGCCAGCCAAGTGCAGTGACAGTCACTGTGGCAGGTGCCCTTCTCTTCAGCACCCGGCGCATTGCTTCCTGCTGGCCTGGGCTTGGCGGAGACAGCACCACAGCCAGGAGCCTATGGACAAGCTCAAGTTCTCATCCCTTCTACACATCAACTTACTCATTTTGAACTAGGGATGACATCTTCGCCAGGGAGTTGTTTTAAAAAGTAAATCATAAAACACCCATAAGCATAGCCCAGTGCTTGGCACAGTGAGCCCTCAGTGGAGAAATTAGCCTTGTCATTGTCACTCTTCATGGGGGGGGAGGGGGCGGGGGGTACAGACCCTGCAAGAAATCATTCCGGTGCCTCCAACTGGGGCATCCCCAGGTGCCTAGGAGCCTGGGCTCGGGAGCTAGAGTGTTAGGATCGGAATTCTGGCTAGAGAGCTTGACAATGGTTTGACTGTGGGCTACTTACTAGCCTCTCTCTGCCTCCACCCTCAGGGGCTGGAGGGAATGAGATAGGGGCTATGAGGGATTTTTCAGAAGAAATCAGGAATACAGATTAGTGGGAGCCTGTAAAACAAATGTTCTGGGAATGGACATTTAAAAAATACATAAAAGCAGCTACAAAAGAGTCAGCTTCCACCATCTGCCAGCACCAACCAGCCCCAAACTAGCCTACAAGAAGTAGTCTATGTGCGCATTAAAATACAGCCTCTGGGGTCAGATTTCCTGTGATCAAATCCTGGTGCAGACACTCTTCAAAAAGAAAGGAGAAAATCCGTGTGACTTGTGCAAATTAATCTGTGTTACTTTGTGCCTCAGTATCTCTCGCTATGAAATGGGTCTAATAAAAGTTCCAGCCCTGACCGGTTTGGCTCGGTGGATAGAGCATCAGCCTGCGGACTCAAGGGCCCCAGGTTCGATTCGAGTCAAGGGCATGTACTTTGGTTGCAGGCACATACCCAGTAGGGAGTGTGAGGCAGCTGATCGATGTTTCTCTCTCATCAATGTTTCTAGCTCTCTATCCCTCTCCCTTCCTCTCTGTAAAAAAATCAATAAGGTATATTTTTTAAAAAAGTTCCAGTGACTAGAAGATGCTAAACACTCAATAATATTATCGCAGTATCTGTTCAAGTAAGAACTTTTCTAACCCTAAACTCTTACCTGTCCTAATGTTGAAAGCTCTATAAAGCATTCTTGTTAGGAATTAACCCTTGGCATTATTATAAAGCATATATATATATGTTTTAATATAAATCACAACATCACACAGACCTGTGCATTTTGTCTAATGTAGACATTTGTACCACAAGAAGTTAGATACAAACATGGTCATCACTTAAATCCCTGCCTACCCCTTGTGGCACCACCAAAGCCCGAATGCACCGAGTATTTGTATCCAACAGGGGGCAGTGCTGGTCTGATCTCTGCAACCTCTTGTTCCACCTTCTTCTGAAAGCGTGTCCATGAATCACACAGTCAGTAATCTTTCCGGGCCTGCCTTCCTTGACTTATCAGTAATGTGATGCTTGTTTATGCCTTTTTGATGGTTTTACTGCACGTCTGTATCTGTGCTCTGTTCCTGAATTTTATTGAGCATCATCCCGTTGGCTTGGTTTGGTGACAGTGTGACCACAGGACTCCCTGTCCTCTAACATCGGGGAGAACGTCCATGGCATCCACCCCTGTGTCTATTCAGGGGCAGAGTAAGGTGATCCCTGCTGGAGAGGGAGGGCCGTTCATCCCCACGCTGACACGCATTGTTTCCTGTTCTTCCCCAGCTGCCCCTCCTGGGAGTTACAGACTCTGCAGGAGAAGGTAGGCGTCAGCAACCGAGTTTGTACAGATCGAGACTGTGGCTTTTGAGGAGATGAACACTTTCTGGAAATATGTGTCAAGATATTTTCTCAAAAAAAATAGGATATAAATACTCAGTATATGCACAGTTGAAAACATTTTTAACTTCTTTGCCAGGAATTTACAACATGTTGAGATGGGTCCCTTTCATAGCCTCCTCCTTACTGCCTGTTTCACTATTACTTCTAACATTGAGAAATTAATTTTATTTTTAATATATTTTTATTGATTTCAGAGAGGAAGGAAGAGGGAGAGAGAGATAGAACATCAGTGATGAGAGGGAATCATTGATCAGCTGCCTCCTGCACGCCCCCTCCTGGGGATTGAGCCCCCAACCTGGGCATGTGCCCTTCCTTGACCAGAATCAAACCCTGGACACTTCAGGCTGCAGGCAGATGCTCTATCCACTGAGAAACACCGGCTAGAGCTGAGAAATTAATTTTAAAGTGGGTATAAGTAGACGGGATCAGGGCTCACCATTTTGTGATAGGAACATTAGTGCGGCACTGCCTTTATCTTGGCATCTTGTAAAATGCTAAAAACTTCAGCTTGAGGTGGGATTTTTCTACACTTCTAACTTGTCCTTACACACAACACCCATTCCTTGACGGAGTCAAGATTTGTTCCCAAGAGAATTTAAAACCCTCTCAAAATTGTTTTCGCTGGTCTGTGGTTAGTGACAATTGATCATTTTTATTTTTATGAGTTTACTTCAACTCAGTACGCCCTTCCAAATATTTGTTGACTATAAAACACACAGATGGAAGGAAGCAGTTTTTCTTCCTTTTCTTTTTTTCTTTTTATCAGTTTTTTTAAAAATTCCTTTGCTGCTGTTCTTGGGGGATAAGTCATAAACTGAGCAGTGTGCTCTGCGGAATTGACACTCTCTGACTGTATCAGTTCCCTGCCGCCAGGGACTGCGCACATTTCAAACTAAAAATAAAGTAACAGGGAAGGTTCTCAATTTTTCTTCTCCTCAGGAACAGTTGAAACAGTTTAAATTATGTGGCAAATGGACTTGTTTATTCCCCCGAAACACTCCCAGAGCCCGAAAGGCCCTTGTTCTCCGAGACGGATTCCGCGACCTGTCATGTTAGAAGTCTTCTAAACTGGAGACGTGTAAAAAAAAGCATTTTGTTTTCGATAAAGTCATTTATAATTTAAAGTGCCAGGCAAGATTTAGCAAAAGTTTCCCCCAGAGAGACAGCACAGGCAAGTTAAAGAGAGAGAAAAGTCACATTTTAATGCACATTTCGTGTCTTCGAAGTACACAAACCCCCAGCGGGGTGCTGGGGGGACAGACACCCAGCACAGAGGGCTCCAGCTGAGGGACCTTCTTTACTGAGCGGGAGGGAGCTGGTTCATTGCTCTGAGGGTGATGATCCTGGTCATGTGTCATTTACAGGGCAGGTTTGAGGCTTACAGTTTTAAAAATATGAGAAATATTTGACATTGAAAAAAGCTCTAAAAGAAAATGTTGGTATCATGAGTTGGGGAATGCTCTCATTACCCCTTCCCTGGTTTCAGAGCACATTAAACTGGATGCAGAGGCCTGTTGCTCCTGTTCAGGTGGATTTTTTTAAACGCTGCCCAGACGTGAGGATGGTGCCTGAACCGGTGCCTCCTTTGGGGCAGGGGCCGTGGTCTCCATGGGCAGATCCACGCCTTTGTACGGTCTCTCCACCTCTGGTAAAGCGAGGGCCTTTCCGCTTTCTCTGAATCTCTCCTCTCTGGCGAAGTGTCATGTCCATGAGCAAGTTTGACTCACATCCTTGAACGATCCCACCAGCCCTTCACGTCGGTTGGCACTCAGCGGCGGGAAGTCTTCTCTGGGATCCCAGGACTGCACTGACGGGGGGAATGGTGGCAGTTGGAACGGGACTGACATGTGGAGGTGTAGCATTCGGTGCTGAGAGTTCACTCGGGCTCCCTGATTCACCCTTCGATTCGGAGGCAGGCGTTACTATCTCAATTTAAAGAGGATAAAACTGACTCAGGTTGTGGAAGGACCTTGCTCAGGGTCACACAGAGGAGGGAGTGGTGGAGTCCGGGCTCACTGTTTGGCGCCTTTCCCTTCTGTCCTGTGCCCTCCAGCTGCTCCCTTGCTGACCTCCATTGTCGGTTCCCCTGCCCTGAGGAATTTCTCACACCTTGCAGGTCACCACTGGGTTTTTCTACGTCGACACTTCATAAAACGTTGTTTTCCGTTAGCCTCACATTCTTGCAAGACAGATATTAGAGCCCATATTTTATATGAAGGAACTAAGATTGCACTAGACTAAGGACACTGCCCCTGAGATTCTATCAGATTAAGGAAATTGCCCCGAGTCACGTAAAAGGTAAGTAGCGAGTCCCAGTTTTAACATGGACTCATCTGACTTGAAAGCCCAGGTTTATCTGCCGGCCACGCTCGCTGCCCACCCAGCAGCCTGCTTGCTCTGCCCATCGGCCAGTTGTCCCGCATCCCTCAAGCTTCCTTGAGAAACAGCCTGAATGGTGTTGAGGAGACTCCGCCCTGGGGCTAGACAACCTGGCTCCACTCCCGTTCCCCATCTTACTATCAGGATAATAAGCGTGTCTTCCACATAAGGTTTCTGAGGGGATTAGACAAGTTAAATATCTGTAAGTTCTTACAACAGTGCCTGGCATATATGAAGCATCCCATAAATGGTCATTGCTGTTATTATTGTTACTGCCATTATTATTATTATTTCTAATTGTCTATATGCATTTGGAGATCATTATTTCTTTAATTATATTCAATAAATAAGATCTGTATTAGTGGTTTTCTATTAAATTATTTTAATGTTAGGTGTTTTTTTTAGTTTTGTGGGGTTTTTTTTGTTTTTTTAAAAAATATTTTTTTTTTAGTTTTGTGGGTTTTTTGATAGGGATAGAGAGTTAGAAACATCGATGAGAAAGAAACATCGATCAGCTGCCTTCTGCACTCCCCACTGGGTATGTGCCCTCAACCAAGGTATATGCCCTTGACTGGAATCAAACCTGGGACCCTTGAGTCTGCAGGCCGACGCTCTACCCACTGAGCCAAACAAGTTAGGGCTTAATGTTAGTTTTTAAAATAATTTTATACATTTCAAACTGGATTATGTTTCCAATTTGAACAGTTACCTTCACTGATCCCATTAACTATTAAATATATTTTGTAAACAACCAGGCACCATTATACAAACTTCTCATTATAAAATATTCATTTTGTCAAAAATAACATTAAGTATTAATAGCTTCAGTGGTCAATATTTAATCTATGCACATCCTACCTAAAGATGATATTGTTTTCATGAAATATTTATAACAGTTTTATCTGATCTGTGTGAACTACACTAAAGGCCTGAACATTGGAGCTGTCATCTATTTCTACAAGGCTAGTGTAGTTATGACCACATTTATTAAGTCACCATCATCTGCATTCCTTTTCATTCAATTTTGAAAATTCAGCTCTAAGTATCACTGTTTCTGTACTTAGGTGGAGGTTTCTTAGATTCATGTAGCAAAATTAATTGTGATTGTCTGTATTCCTGTAATTCACTGTACTTATAGTGACTTCAGCGCTCATTGTGATATATTATACTGTATTTTGTCAATTCAAAAATGACGTTCTTTACTTATTTTTAACTTTAACCTCTCTGAACTCGAGACATGTCTTTGAACCAGCGCCATAGTGGCTGTAAGTAGACATGAGCCAAAATGTAGGTACCACGGCCTGTGCAGGCACACACTTTAAAGCAACAACGTCGGAATTTAAAAGATATTTCCCCAAAAAATGTAGAAAAGTCATCTTTTTTTTACCCCTAGCATCAAGTAGACTATAAAGAAGGGATGAGGGAGGTGACAAATCAAAAGTTTTGGGCAACATTAAAAAAATAGCAGCATGCATTGCAAATCTGGCTGAATGGCTTTTAGTTCTTTATGGATGATTTCAAGAAATTCATCAACAACAATCAATACTTCTCTTGAGCACAAAGGATGCCATTGATTGGATAAACACTGGATGGGAAACTCTGAGTTGAAGAGGGACTCAAAAGAATCAAACTTCCAATGTGAAGAAATTTTAAGGATAATTTAACCAATTTAGTTTTGAACGTCTTAAAAAAGCTGAACAAGAATAAAGTGAGAATTCTATAAAATAAGTGCACTGTGTCAGAGTCGCATTGGCAGGATTGTATGCTTCTTCACTGCACAGAGCACAGTGGCAAATGGTATGATCAATACGATCTTAGCATCTGAAATACAGTCTTCAAATACCAGCTGCTCCATAAGAAAGAGCACTCCTCCAGGTCAAGCACCATATGCTCTCCATTCTTTTTTATTTTTAAGTCATCACCTGAGGATGTTTATTGATTTTTAGAGAGAGGAATGGGGAGAGAGAGAGAGGAACATCATCAGTGGGAGAGAGAAACGCTGATTGGTTGCCTCCCATACATGCCCTCATAGGGGATTGAACCCACAACCTACGTCTGTGCCCTAACCAGGAATCAAACCCGCAAACCATTTTGATGTATGGGGAAATGCTCCAACCAACTGAGCCACCAGCCAGGGCTGTATCACTCCTTCTTGCATTCTCCTTGCCAAGTACTACATTTAGCACAGAGAGAAAGGTATTAAATAAATAGGTGAATAGATAAATAAAAAATTCATACACACACACACACACACACACACACACACACACACATATATATATATATATATATATATATATATATAGAGAGAGAGAGAGAGAGAGAGAGAGAGAGAGAGAGCGCTCATCTCTCCCAACTGAGCTAGAGACTCCTTGATTCATTCCTTGACTTATGCATTGAGAACTTATTGTGTTCCATTGTGTCTGGCCTTAAAAATGTAGGAAAAAACCCCACATACAGTTTCTGCCCTCCAATCACTCTCGGTTTATTGAATAGTCACATATACAGAAAGATACATAAACCTGTACTGAGTGCTACAATAGAAGCGTTTCAAACTTCGATGAAAGCTTACAGATGGCGAAATAAATTCACCCATTAGGCAGGGCTTTGTAGGAGAAGAGGAGCTGCATTGAGACCTGAATGGAGACAAGGGAATTTTGTCCCTTTGTCTCTTTTTTAAATAAGAAGTTTCCTCTCTTGCATGCTCAAAAAGTGGCTGTCCATTTGTTTAAAACTGTCATCATGGATTCATCTATTCAAAATGTTATGTTTTCTATTTCATTTTATTGATTTCTTACTGTTTTTGTTTTGTTTTCCTGGAGTTGATTCCTAAGTCCTTTGGACATGACTGTGCTTCTTGCTGGCAGCTCTAGAATGAGAAAGTGTTCCAGGTTTCAGCCCACCCTGAACAGGAGTCCTGGCTCCTTTCAGAGGAAAACAGTGATGTGGAGTCGGAAATCCAGGCTCGAGCAGACCAACTCCCATTTACAAAATAAATGCAGCCCATCCGGAGTGGCTCAGTGGCTGAACGTTGATCTATGAACCAGGAGGTCATGGCTTTGATTCACATGGCCAGTATGTGGGCTCGATCCCCTGTAGGGGGCATGCGGAAAACAGCCGATCAATGATTCTCTCTCATCATTGATGTCTCTCTCTCTCACTCCCTCTCCCTTCCTCTCTAAAATCAACAAAAAATATATTTAAAAAATAAATACATGAAAACCTCATTGAGTTGATTTTCTAGCTCTGTCATTCAGTGCTTCCTAAGTCAAATGTTTATGCCGGATCTTCCCTTGATTAAAATGCCCAAGTAACTTGGATGGCAGTACTTCTTGGATTGAGAGTGAATTGGGTTATAAAACTATGCTTTTTTTTATTATGATATAAGTTAAAAACTGACACCATTTAAAAATGATGAGTTATAATTTCCACTACCACTCTTTTTCTTAGTACTTTGGACCCAAAAGATTTATGGCAGCCGACTCCGTAGTTAAATATAAGGAATATAAGGAACATCTTTTTCTTTCTCGCAAAAAAATATGATTAAAAAGCTAAAAAGTTGTTGGTAGTACACTCAACTTGTAACTGGTAAATTATTGCATTAAGAAGCCCTTGGGGCAAGAGCATACACTTGCTGAGTAAAAAGGTCAGAGAATGGCTCCATGTAGTTATTCTTTCTGAACTTGCTGTTAATGCTAAAGAAGATGATAGTAAAATACTGATATATGTGTAACTCAAAATTTGCTGAAGAAAGCATCCCGTTTCTTTTAAACCCTTGCTAATTGTACAAATGCAATGTACCTAGATTCTTGTGGAGAAATAATATTTGTGCTCTGTTATGTAACTGCATTATAAATAGGGGCATGTGAACAAGCAATTATGCTGCCTTGTGATGGGGAATAATTGATCACGGAGATGATTACTCCTCCAGGTATTTTTCAGACTAATTTCCAGGTAGAGAAACGTAGTGTAAGAATATACGGAAGTGAAAATTAACCTCAAATAGCAGCCTCCCAGGAAGGCAGCTGGAGATCTTTCCTAACTCAAGTGCATGGCCAGAGGTTATCAGGACACACACAATGGACGGTAAATAGTTAGATTTTTCCAAAGTAAATATTTTACTGGGATGGCATGGCAGACAGGCAAGGTCTATGCTTGGGGCATGGATAAAATAGACTTATGATCAGGATGATGGATTATTACATTGACACAGTGCATTTGGCCACAGGATAATAATGTGAAAATGTTGAATAAGGAGAGAGAAATCAGGGGATGTTTAAAATTGAAATATCATGAACTCAATATCTCAATTTCCACCCCCTTTCTAAAGTGGCATATTATGATTTTTAACACCACCAATTTGCATGTGACTCAGAGCTATAAGAGAAAATCCACACAAGAGTACCAGTCCATCTATAATTCAAACTGCCTCCTATTGGGTGGAAATTGTCATTTTCTTGCAATCCCTAAACACATATTGAGAGAAGTGACTATATTGTAGCATAGCTATTTAGGAACCTGGCTGTGTTCTCTAAATGACTTCTAGATTAAAATGCTCTAGCTATACTGGTCAAAAGCTAAGATTCTTCCTCCTGACTAAACTCATTGAAACATTCCTTTAAAATAAAATTAAAATGAATTCATTTTGCTTTCTCCTCCATTACCAGTGAAAAGAGCACCAATCAGAACAAATCAGGGCATTTTAGACTAGTGGCCAGAGAAAAGCTCAGCTTCTGCGTTTGCAGGCAGGTGCCCTAGCTTAATAGGCCTAGCAAGTCGTAGCTTGTGAGTAGGTAAACGGCAAGGTGGGCAGCCCTATTCAGAATAACAGGTGCACAAGTGGAAGCATATTCTTGCATTTGATTTCCATCTCTGGTTCTTACTGAACAGTATCTCTGAGAAAGTTTCTTAACCTCTTTGCACCTCTCTCCTCATCTGTGAAACGTGCATCAAAATATTCCCCACATAGAATTTCGCTGGCCTTTGACATCAATCTTAGCCCATTGGCTAGCAGTGCAATTTATAAAACTATTCCTTTGAGTCATCTTTAGGAGAACTTCTAGGATTCATACACAGAAGTCATCTCCTGCCACAATTGTTTTCTTTACCAATAATAATAATAATAATATAGTTATTATTTCTTGAACACTTACTTTGTGCCTGACTGTTCTCAGGGTTTTGCATAGATCATCGCACTCTACTATGTAGAAGGTTTTATTATTATCCTCATTTTTCAGATAAAAAAACAGAGACCCCATGAGTATAAGTAACAAGATCTTGAAGCATCCATGTGCTTAATGAGAGAGCGAAGCGTGGACTCAGCTCTCTAAGAGGAAGTCCTTGATCTCCACACTTCCATGCCCACCCACACTGTGTGCTCAGGGCACCCTGCACTCCCCTTTCATAGCACTTTTCCGGAACTGCACTGTACTTCTCTCTCTGTCTATCTCTCAGTCTATCATCAGATCCCGAAGGAATGGACCACTTTCATGTCCAACCACAGTCTGCAACACACAGAAGGCACACAAAGCATTTGAAATAAATAAAAATAGTAAACTGTGCATATGCAAGATGAGCCTGAAATAGGATTTGATAAGAAAGGGTTGAACAGCAAAACCCAACAGACTGTCTCGTGAGCGGAAGTGTGGCCCTGGTACCACTGCAGGGTAGCTCTGGGGACAACATGATTGATGTAATAACCCTACACATTGGGGTAGTCCATGGAAATAACATTAGACGGGTATTTACATGAAGCCAGTGAGCCTTAGCTGCAAAGAGTCAATTGCAAAGTTGTAATTGTGAATTTAAAAAGGTAAAGGATTCTGATTGTTTACTGAGTTCTTCCTTCTGGGGTGCTATTAGTAGTTCCCATTGACAGTAGAACTGACTGTTCAGATCTTTAAAGAAATAAAATGTGTGGGATTGTCACTTTTGGTTCCCTACTGTAAGGGACAGCAAGGAATCCCCCGCCATCATTCCATTTTTCCCCACGAAGGGCTACCATTTGGGCCAACGACTAACTTGCGCCTAACTGCTAGAGAACAGAGCTTTCAGAAGCATGACTAAAAGTTCAGAAGCTCTGTATGTATTGAAATATTCTCCATTTTTCTTTGGTCGTTTGGATGACGTTAGATCACTCTTCTTTCCCTTTTATTTTCCACCTGTGAGACTGAGTTCAAAAGGGACCTGGCTCTATTTAAAAAGCTTGTGAGAGTATAGTAGGGCTCAGGAAAGCCCACCTGAAAAGGGTTCTGGTTAAGTAACTTTAAGAGTCTGGGGCATAAGTCTCAGCAGGCAATAGTGTATTTCATTATTTTGATTTATATCCTTCAAACTAAGAGATTTATGAAGTCAAGCATGGGGAGTGGTACACCCATATAAAACCAATGATTTAGGGCTATGTCCTTGGCTTACTCATTCCTGAGAATATGGCGACATAAATATGTGAATATGTATCAACAACAGATACAAAATATTGCTATTTATAAAATTCTTGCACATTCATTTTTGCAACTGATGTTAGTAAATTCTATGAGTTATAAGTGATTCTCATGTTGTCGAATGTGTTAAAAAGGTTAAAAGACATGTTCCTGGGCACTAACCTGAACAGAAATTACAAATCCAGCTTTTTTGTTTCTGTATTTTATATCCTTTCATGATGGAGAACTACAGGAGCAATGTGGCAAATATACAAACACGAGAAATATAATAGTTTCCTGTCAAACTGAAAACTACAGAGAAAGAAGACAATCCTGCATTTGAATCCCACAAGCCATTAGAATTCCTAGAACAGAAGTGAGAGTCCCTATGTACACCGTGTGCTCATAAAGGCTGATTTTGTTTTATTAATGAGGTTTCCTGGGTTAAGCTAATCATATTTATGTATTACAATATTCAAAGTTCTTAAATTGCCCACAGAGCAATTTAACACATCTGACCTGAATGGCTGCAAGCAGCCAAAATTCATTTGTGAATTTGAATTATCATTTAGAATATAATGTTACATATCACTAAGCCAATTGCTGAATTTTCTCTCATTCTAACCTTATGAATATCAAACAGGTGGTCTGATTGGGGTATCAATAAAGGCCTTTAAAATGTTAATTAATGATACCCATAAGGACCTATAGTACCTGCTGCTTCAAAGCACAAGCCATAGTAAAATAATCAGCATTGATCAAGAGGAAGAAATAGACACAGGAAATAAAAGATAATTAAAGAGAAAGTTTTGTAATTTTATATTCTCCTGAGTAGTTGGTCCACCCTTGTTGTACAGAATTTACTACTTAGAAATTTAGAACTCAAATAAGATAAAAAATATCCCTCCCAATTTTACTTGTGACACTAATGTCTACCCCTCCTCAACCTGCTGAGCAAAGAGGAAGTATCCAGAGACAAAGGCTTTGTTAAATTAATAGAAGAGAAGGAAATTTATAGACCTTAGAGGGGCTAGAGCTTTTAGAGCAGAGGACGGGGAAAAGAGAAATTATTAACAAATATACAGAAGGTTTTCTCGTGTGTTTGACTGGAATTCCACAAGACTAGTCAAATCACACTGCTGGAGAAAGAGTAATTACAGGGAACATTAAAACGAACAGTTTTTAGATTTCACACAGAGGCACGGGTGGATTTAGTGCTCACCAGAGTGTGGAGATTCATTGGGTACTTAAGCCCTAGAGGTGGTCCAAGGAGGGTGTCCCTTAGTCATAAGACTAAGCCACCCTAAGGTAAAACTGCTCTATACTCTCTCTCAAAAGCTTTAGAAGGTAGCCTCAAAAGATTCTGGAACACAGACCAATACTCTTTAAAGTGATGCAACCAAGAACAGCACTCAAAAAATATAAAATCTTGAAAATCTGACATTCAATAAGAAATATCCACATGTAGTTGAAACAGTCAGAAATAACAGAGGTGATGGAATCACTAGGCAAGGACTTTAAAACAGATATGATAAATGCATTTAAGGGTCTAAGAGTATTGAGAAGAGAAATAGGATATATAAAAAGAATAAATGAATTTTTTAGATATGAAAAAATATATCTAATATAGAAAATTTACTGGATGGCCTTAATAGACTATTAGTCACCAAAGAGAGGAGACATGAGCTTGAAGAGAAAGCAAGAGAATTTAATAAACCAAATAGGAATAAAACCCAATAGGAAACCCAATAGGAAATATAAATAAATGAAAAAAAATAGAGCTCCAGTGACCTGGGAGACACTATCACATGGTTTCATATAGGAACAGTTTATGTCACAAAATGTATAAGGGGGTACAGGAAAAATATTTCAAAGAATAATGGTCACAGATTAAAAAAAAACAATTTAAACTGTAAACACGCACGTACATAGTGTTAAATACAACACACACTAAATAAACACCAATAAAGTCACAAAGCAACGCACATCATGGTAAAAATGTTTAAAAACAAGAGTGATGAAGAGAAAATCTTAAGAAGTCCGTGTACAAAAAGGCATGTTATGTAGAGAGCAAGGACATAAATCTTGGCAGATTTGTTAGAAACTCTGCAAGTCAGAATACAAAGACTTATTTAAAGTGCTGGGAGGAGAAAACTGCCAACCTAGAATTTTATACCCAATGAAAACATCTATCAAAAATGAGGGGAAAAAATTTTTTTTTCAGACATTAATTTATTATTGACAGATCTGCATTATAAAGGATGTTAAAGGTAATTCTTCAGGCAGGAAATAATTGGCGTCAAATAGAAAAGACATATGAGAAAGCATACATAGCACTGGCAATGGTATGTGCATAGTAAAGAAAAACTATTTTCCCTGTTGAATTTAGTCCATTGTTGTTGGAGTCATACTTAACTTTACAGTTTATAAAGGAGCCTTCTTTAATCCCTGAATAACCTCAGGAAAGGAAAGTGCCTCTAATAATGTTCAAAAGGTCTTGCTTTACTATATACTTGTTATATTATCACTAGAAAATTTTTTAAACTTTATGACTATTTTCTTTATATACAAAATGAATAATCATTTCACTATTTGTCTCCCATAATAGACATGAGAATGAAGAAATACTAGTATAGTCAAGGAAAGGGATCTTTAAAAATATTTAACCAATATAAAATGTTCAAATTGCCATTCCTCTAAACATGTTAAAATAGGAGATTTTTAAGTACTGAGATTACAGAGGTGCCAACAATTGATAGCATCCCTACTCTCTCAGTGTACATAGTCGAGCAGGACATAGAGAAATTAAGAAGAAAGGACACTAATAAATGTCACAGTGGGAGGCACATAAGCACACAGGGGTGCTTAGTAGGCAGTGCGAACAAACACGGAGTTGGGATTGAGGAAACCAGGCTGCTCGTAAGACTTTGCTAGAAATTCATCATACAATTCTCGGATGTTATCTGACCATTGAGGTCACAGTGAGTAAAACGTCCCTTTGTTTCTAAAGGTCAGCCAGTCTGATTATTTTAAAACATTAACATGATCATTTGAAGTTATTGGAATTGCTTATAGGTTGCCAAGCCCTTTTGTGGGGGAACATATATTTTATTTTCATACATTTAAAAAAGTAATATGCAGTTGAAATTAATAAGTGATAGAGAAGGGTATAAAATGCTAAGCAAATTTATGTATATGTATATATAACTAACATGATTATATAGAAAGTGTATGTATGTGTATGTATATATGGAGAAAGAGAAAGGGAGAGAGAGAAGAGAAAGAGGCAGAGATACGGATGTGTATTTAAATCCTACACTTCTGTATATTCTTGTGTAAATTAATTCTCTTCTCTGAATTCTTGTTTCCCCTTTAGTGACAAAGACCTCACAGATCTATCAGCACAATTAAGTAATATAAGCTGATCGTGCTTTATAAACTATAAAGTTCTATATAGGTACATCTTATTACTCTCATGAACACATTTTGATCTGGATAATGATTGTATAAATAGGTGTGTGTACTGTTCCTTTATTTTTTTAAATATATTTTTATTGATTTCAGAGAGGAAGAGGAAGGGAGAGAGAGAGAGAAACATCAATGATGAGAGAGAATCATTGATCAACTGCCTCCTGCACACCTACTGGGGATCAAGCCCACAACCCGGGCATGTGCCCTGTCCTGAAATCAAACCCTGACCTCCTGGCTCATGGGTTGATGCTCAACCACTGGGCCACACTGGCAGGCTGTGCTGTTCTTTTATTAATTCATTCTCAGATCTATCTTCTCTTTCCTTGCTCTTCTCTGCTCAGAAGGGGTCTGTTGGCTCCTAAAGTGTTTCTCTCCAGGTTTCTTGGCCAACTGCACCATCAGGGACAAGGGAGCAACAGAAAAGCAGAGGCCCGGGATGCCCCCCACCCCCTGTATTTCCCTGCTCAGCATTCACACCTCCTGTGGCTTCTCCAGAGCTGCTGCATCTGCCCTGCTCACTCATCATGGCCAGAGGGGAGGCTGAGTTTGACTGACACATCAGGAGAAATATTTCGCTCTGGAGTCTAGGGACCAGAAGAGATTATTTACTTGTCCTAAGCATGGTAAACCGAATCAGGATTTTAATTACAAGTCCATCATTCCTTTCTGCACATCACTTTTAAAATGAGATTGTGGTGCCAGAGATCTTCAAAGAAAAATAAAAATATGATCACAACATTAATATTATATACTCACCATTGACATCTAAGCTTTAAAGTGTTGCCTTTCCCGTGTGCTTTATTTAAAAGGAAATGTTACACAGAGAAATGATTGCTACTCTGATTAATCCCAAGTGGCCCTGTTGTTAAAATATTGGGTTCATAATTTGTCTTAATCTCATCAGAATTTTAAATGTTGTTGCCATGGCTTTTAGTATCTGAAGCATATTATGATGAAGCTTCATATTGTTAAAATGCTTGGTTTTTACCTTTTCTTCTATAAGTATTCCATTTTTTAAAAAATGTTCTGACACCTAAAGGAGCTTTATGGAGCGGGGACCAAAGGAGAAAGCCAGCATGGCTGCACTAAGTAAAGTAACTTAAATTTTAAAAACATTTTGCCAGTTAAGTTCCTTTAACATTCAAGGACACATTGAAATTTTGCTAAAATGTACAATGCAATTTGAAACTAAGAAGAACCTAGACATCAAACAAAACAGAATCTACAAGAACAGCATCAATTCCAGTCTCCCCAGTTCATAACTGGAAGACTCTGAGTAAGTCCTTAACTTCCCATTCCTCCTTCATTCCTCTGCTCTTCACAATGGTCATACCATTGGGTCCTTACTTAGTGGGGAAGAGGGTACCCCAGCCAGTGCAGTCTCACACAAACGCTAGAGTCTGTCACGGTCATATCTTCTTCCCCATCCGAAACCCTCAACGCGTCTTCCCTGGGTGCTTTGCTTTATCTTACCATAGGGAGTCTGTGGCTTGACTTTGAGGCATCCATGTGGTCAATGTGAAACAACCCACGGAGTTTAGGACAGAAACAGACTTTGCGATGAATGCGTCCGAGGCAGCTATCCGTGTTTTATCCTTGGGGGCCTTATTTCGCCTTCCCTGTGCTCCTGTACCTAAGGAGACATTAATGGAGGAGTGTGCCACCTTCCCCCAAATCAATGACCTTGTAAGCCTGTGTTCCGTAACCCAGGTTGGGAGTGATGCATTTTACCACACTCATCACATTCACTCAATAATGTGGGCACTTTGAATGTCAGCACTGGGAGGGCCTCAGTGTATGTTTTGAACAATGATACTATTTCATAGGAAATGAAAACCAGACACATGGGGAAGCAACTGCTTTGTTATTAGCTGGTTACTAGTAGGTTATAAAATAACCCTAGCTGGTTTGGCTCAGTGGATAGAGTGTTGGCCTGCGGACTGAAGGGTCCCAGGTTTGATTCCAGTCAAGGGCACATGCCTGGGTTGCAGGCTCCATCCCCAGTAGGGGTGTGCAGGAGGCAGCTAATCATTGATTCTCTCTCATCATTGATGTTCCTATTTCCCTTTCCCTCTCCCTTCCTCTCTGAAATCAATAAAAATATATATTTTAAAAATTTATAAAATAAATAGTTAATAACTTGCTGATTCTACATAAAGTTATTGAGCATGGGGGCTGTGCCATGCTCAGTATTAATTTATGGGGAAAATAATTATGAATGATAGAAGGCACAGAGTGATACAGTACTGAGGGATTGTATCCAGAGGAGATTTTGGAAAAGAGGGGACACTCATGTTTGATCTTAAAGAACAAGATAATTTTTTAAGTGACAAAAAAATAGATATCTTGGGCATAGGAAGAAGACAGAAAAGCATTAAAGTGGTTTGAACATTTTAAGGATGTCAAGTTCTACGGATGATGAACCAAATCATTTGAACTATTCTTTAAGCACTAGGGTACCAATGAGATGAATTAAGCAAATGAATGTTACATAATTGTGGAAAGAACATGCCGATAGCCAAGTAGAAGATGCAATTAAAGGGAAACGACTGTGTTGCTAGAAGTTGTAAATTAAATACATCTTAACTTTTAACAATTATGTACATGTATTGATATGTACCCAAGGTAGAGATAAGTGTGGAAGACACAGGAATATCAAACTTTAAATAGTCTGGAATGATAAGTTCTTATTCAGCATTTGAATAGAAAGCTATTTAAATTACATATATTTCCCCATAATTTTATGTCATGTGCTCCTCTGAGGTCCAACAATGAAAGAATAACTATTAAGTTCCTTTTCTTTTTCAGATGCTTGGGAATAAGGCATAACCTAGGGCTTCATTATAAAGATAGAAAAAATGTGCAGACACAAAAGGTAATCAAAGTTATGGAGCAACTAGAGGCTCAGGGCGCGAAATCGCGTGAGACCCAGACCCGCCTGCCGCCAAGAGACCCATCAATGCACCACCTGGTGACCGGTCATTTGGTCATTCCAGCGTTCTGGTGTTATGGGCACTGGCCTTTTATAATATAGATATGTTTTATTGTTTGTTCAGAGACCCAAGAAAGCCTTGTGAACTCAGCTGCTGAGGTGGGCACGCTTAAGGAGGTGAGGTGGAGCCAGAACAGAATTTGCCATCTAATGTTATATCCTATAACCTTTTGTTTCTCTGTTTACAAAGAAGAAGATATCTTTCTAATAACACCTACCTCATAGCTGCTCCACAGCTAAAATTAAATCTGGTAGTTGATATGCAAAGTATCTTTAAAACATCTGCTTAAACAGATGCAAATTTGGGGGCATATCTAAAATGACAAGTAGCATGGAAAGGCAGCATTTCAGGGAAAACAATAGATAATGAGTTAGTGCAATTAAAGGAAAGTATTTTCTCCTAAAATTCCTTCCTTTCTCTTTCCCTTTCCTGGTTTTTTCATTTGGTTTCTTATGCTGTCTCTTTCTCCTTTCTTTCTTCTCTCCCTATTCATTGTGTACTGCTCCGTGCCAGACCCAGAATTAAATTGGGTTTCACCTACCAGAACACCACAGAATATGTGCCAGGGAGAAGAAAAAAAATAGGCGAACGCAGGCAAATACTATAGCAGAATAAATAGGATAAGATTAACTTTCCTAGGAGAGAAAGTAAAAAACATCAAATGCTCTTTCCCATGGAACATCTGTGTTTTCCAACTGCAGTAGCACGTCCAAGGCCAAGCAGGCGCCTGTGAGTCTGTGGCTCTCAGTCCCCCAGGCCTCCTGAGAACGCGACAACAGGTGGAGAAGGGAGAGGGTCTTGCTCCCTGAGGAAGCGAGGCTACTGGTATGGATTTAGCACAGAGTTTAAAGCTGTAGGTGCTGCAGGACTTAGCAATTGTCTTCCTCCCCTCTTCCTCCCTACTGGCCCTGTGCTTCCTCTTCCCCAGATATAACAACCTGGTTGCCTTGAAGGGGTTTATCCCCCTGATCAGACCGGAGAAGGCACAGAGAGCGGTTCATTTAGTGCGATCTGACCCACTCGGTGAGTCATTCCGTGTTGAACAGGAGGCCACAGGTGGAAAAGGATCACATCTGTCCCCGCTCCTCTCCTGCTCTACGTCCCCGTACAGCCACGCTGCCCAGTTAGAGCATTGCTCTACGCTACCTCCTCCTCATCGCACAGCCAATTCCCATCCCAGCTGGCCATGACGATTTCAAAATATACTTTCTGTTTATATCTCATGTGTAAACTGGAGCTCTGGTTGTTCATGAAGTCTTACAGAACCTGTTTTTAGTCGGAAGTATTTTAAAATGTGTGATTGGTGCAAACTCCTCACACTTCTGAGCGCGCCATCTGACTGAAATAGAGAGGAGCACTGCGTCTTGAATGGGCCGGTTTTGTGTGGTAGCGCCTCCAAACTTAGCAGGAAGAAGAACCAGCAATATGCGGGGGAATTTTCTCTCCTCCTGGCACTTTACATTTTCAGAGAGAGGCATTTCTTCGTTCACAGACACTGGAGCTTCGGTTTCTTTGTAATTCAGAGCACATCGTGAAGGATTCAGCTCTTCTGGAAACATGCAGGGATGGCCATCTGCTTGCTTTGGAGCCGGGTGTCTATCCGCCTGGTCCTGTTGTGTGTGTAGGAGAGGACGGGTCCACAGGGTCATTTCTAATGAGGACACACACAGCTTGCACTTCCGGTGAACACTTCACTGGCTCAGTTCTTGGGAATCCCAAGCCCCTCCCTCTGTGTTTCCTCTGGCAGGATCCAGGCCGTCCTTGTGGAGGTGACAGGTCACCCGGGAGATCACTAGGGACAGACCTTAGCAGGTCACCCATCTGCCTGATTTCAGTTCCTGATGCTGGGTAATATTGGTAATTTTGTAGATGAGTATCTAATTTAAAAATATACCCTTATTCCCAGTCACAGTGGCTTAGTGGTTGAGTGTTGAGCTGTGAACCAGGAGGTCACAGTTCAGTTCCCGGTCAGGGCACAGGTTGCAGGCTCAATCCTTGGTGGGGGATGTGCAGGAAGCAGCCGATCAATGATCCTCTCATCATTGATCTCCTTTTCCCTTCCTCTCTGAAATCAATACAAATATATTACATACACATAAAGAGAGAGAGAGAGAGAGAGAGAGAGAGAGAGAGAGAGAGAGAAAGAGAGAGAGACTTATAATCCTACACATCGTTGTTTTCCTGTCTGGGAGCAGCGCTTGAGAAAGGTCAGCATCAGCTGCAGGACAGCAGCATTGGTGCCTGTCCCTGGGCGTTCATCTGAGTTTTTAGGGGAATAGATCCAGATTGGTCTGAGGTCACCTTTGATCCCTGCAGGACTCCATCCCTGGTTTGTGCGCTGACTTCCAGGGGTGTGTGTAAGATCTGTGAATGAGTGAGCACCTTGGAGAAAAGGTTACAGCCTCCAGGAGTAAACAAGTAATGAGTTTGGGTCTTGGAGCTTGTGGGGATTTTCTCACCTAATTAAATTGTTTTCCATTCTGTGATTTTTTTTTTTTTTACTGTGGCACATAGAAAACCCCCATGACAATCCTTAGAGAAACTGAAGCTAGTAATAGAGCACTCATTAACCCAGGGTCAAGTTCAGTTGACAAAAAATTATTTTAATAAATGAAAAACACTCAACCCCTTACGTACATACTTGACTTACCTTCCCCATCTATATTCGTAGCTGCAGTGTCTGCACACTCTATACAGCTTCACACTCTGCATGCATTTGATGGATTTTCATAATGTTTTGTGCTCTTATTATTCAGTTTTTTTCATTTATCCATTCATTCATTTAGCATATATTGAGTGTTTGTTCAGTATATGTGTTCAGTTGTTGCTCATCTGGAAAACTGGGGAACAAAGAAACCCTTGCCTTTTTAGCACTCAGATATTTAGCACTCGGAAAGGAATAGATACTTAAACAGAGACATCCCAGTATAATTTGACACAAACCATAACTGCATTATCCAGAGGATACTTTTAAAGTACAAACCGGGAGGATGCTAAGTCTGGGAGCCAAGGAAGACCTAGAGAGAGGAGGTTACCTACATGAGCCTCTAAAAGAGTGAGAGAGCATTTGATTGGGGTGTGGCCAGATGGTATTCAGGGTCACCATTTCAGGCCAAATGCTATTCAAAGGTTAACACTAATTGAGTGCAAGAGGGAGAAAAAGCAAAATAAGTGACTGAAAAGAGAAGCAGGTGTCTGATTATGAAAGACCCTGTGATAAGCTAGGAATTGTGTGTGTGTGCGTATGTGTGTGCGTATGTGTGTGTGTGTATGTGTGTGTGTGTGTGTGTGTGTGTGTGTGTGTAATTTTCAGGGGGGAGTGAGAAACCAAACCTTTTATTACAAAGGCAGATATGATGCCACTTGGGAGGACATATACGAAGTGACAATACTGGGTGCAGGGAGGCCAGATGGAAACTTTAAGAATCTGGGTGACACGTGATAAGAGTATGGACCAGGCACCCTCAGTTTCAGTCTAACTTAATTAATTAATTAGTTAATTAAATGATTTACGTACTTGCTTATTTTATTCATGGGTGTTACTCTGTGAAGGTGATGAGTGAGATGACCAGAAGGAAAGAGTGGAAAGATGCCTATGTCTGTGACATTAAATAACGTACTCATAGTCAATAGTCTTTTGCAAAAAAAATGAACAACTAGCTCATAAGACATTCAATGAGATCATAGGATATTTAGCATTTTCTGTACACTTGCTATGTGCCAGGTAAGGAAGCTTCTCTCCTTAAGCAAACTCGAGTTTAGGCTGCTCTGAACCCTCTTTTTATTTATTTTTATTTATCTTATTTTTATTATTTTTTATTTTTTTAATGTATTTTATTGATTTTTTACAGAGAGGAAGGGAGAGGGACAGAGAGCTAGAAACATCGATGAGAGAGAAACATTGATCAGCTGCCTCCTGCACACCTCCTACTGGGGATGTGCCTGCAACCAAGGTACATGCCCTTGACCGGAATCGAACCTGGGGCCTTTCGGTCCGCAGGCCGATGCTCTATCCACTGAGCCAAACTGGTTAGGGCTGAGCCCTCTTTTTAATCAAGCCTCATCCTTGGCTTAAAACAATTACAAATTCTCCATGCAAATGGTTTTACCCAGTTCATCCCCTCCCCCACGTTGTAAGGGTTAAACAAATGCTCACACAGTTTCCAGCAGCTCACAGCAGCAGCCTAGGAAGGCCTTACCCCCTTAATGAGCCTGCCTGAGAAAGCCTAAGGCTGTCAAAGGTACTCCTGGTAGTTCTAGCCAACACCTGACACGGGTCCTGACCTCCTTTCTTAGAGCGTTTAGGAAAAAGGCTTAATTTGTGATTCCTTCCTGTCTGTCCCTTTGAGACGTGTATGGGTCTCCTCCAACTCAGAAGTGTCTTTCTGAAAGCCATTCTTGTGAAACATAATCAGAAAGGGCCACTGTCTCCCAGGCTTCCTTAATCCCCAGCTCACAGACCCAGGTGGCTGACCTAATCAAATGGACACTGACCAACTATGGAAGTTTTTACTTCTTGACACCCCCTCCCCTCGATACCCCTTCATTCTCTCTTTAGAATGTCCAGTCACCACTATCCAAATCAAGGTCAGTGAGTTCATGCTGGACTCTTTTCTAATCCTATATAATAAAAGGCTAATATGCTAATTGTCCCCTGGACTGGCCATTTGACCAGGGGGTGGTGTCAGCCGGCCAAACGCCCATGGCCCCTCCCCTTTGCCCTTCCCCCCTCCCCCCGGCTGGCCCTGTCCCCAATTGGCACCCCCCACCCTGATTGGGGGTGGGGCCGGCTGGCCAACCTCCAGCATCCCCTCTCCCCAGTTGTGCACAAATTTGTGCACCAGGCCTCTACTTTACAATATATTACTGACTTTAATTAGCAAAATCATGGAAGAAAAAATAGTAAAGAGTCTGAGTTGTAATTGAACATATTATTTGGAGAGGGAGGGGTGTTGTGTAAGCCAGAAACCAAGGAGAGGATAGAGAGTGAGGAAGGGGTTTAAAATCAACTTCAGATTTTAGAAACGCCCTGTAGGAAATAACTAGCATCACTTAATATTATAAATAAGCAAGCAAATCACATACATACAGCAGAAAGGATGCTATTTATTTGTAGAAAACTACATAGTGTAGAAACGGAGGAATTGGTATTGAACCCTGTATCTCACAGGCTTCCACTCCATTTATTTGAATTTTACTCTGTGTTCTGTCCCAACCCTATGGGGATGTGTGTTCCTATTCAAGAGATCTTGGTGCTCAGTATTTCTCAAGGGCTCTAGCCTGAAGGGGCTCCATCTTCCTGGCGTCACAAGCCTTCTTCCTTGTGCAATTTCACTTACACTAACTGCAGCCACAGGTTTCACGGGCACATCTGAGCACTTCACATGGCTTCTTTTCCAGGTGAGTGCATTCCTGTTCCAGGTCCCCTGCCCTCTTACTTTCTGTTAGGCCGACACTCTTTGGATTCCTAATAGCATATGTGGTTCACCTGAAAGAATTCCTTGGTTCTTCAGGAATTTAAAATCTTCAGGGGGTGGAATTGGCCCGATTACGTATCCCACCCTGACAGCCCCTGTTTGCTGCCAGGGCTCCCTAAGGCAGGCCCCAGGGACCACAGTCAATGCCACATCCTTTTTGTCCTTAGAATGACCTCTCTTGTTTAGTAATGATGACTTAACCCTTCACCCTCTTAATGTTCTAAAAGGGTGGATCCTGCCCTAGCTGGTTTGGCTCAGTAGATAGAGTGTTGGCCTTCGGACTTAGGGGTCCCGGGTTCGATTCCGGTCAAGGGCATGTGCCTTGGTTGCGGGCACATCCCCAGTAGGGAGTGTGCAGGAGGCAGCTGATCGATGTTTCTCTCTCATCGATGTTTCTAGCTCTCTGTCCCTCTCCCTTCCTCTCTGTAAAAAATCAATAAAATATATATATTTTTTAAAAATAAAAGGGTGGATCCTGGATCCCAGTGATGGCATCAGGAGTGATGAGGGGTCTGATGGAGACATGGCCCTGAAGTCTGTGAGTGTGAGGAGAGGTCTGTAGTGGACCCCCTGGCGCTGGGTGCTAGTTCTGCAGCCGTTGAGGTGTGGAGCTTGGCTAGCAATGTGCCCTCCTTCCATGCCTCCATTTCCACGTGCATTAATGGACATGATACATCCCTGAAGGAACCAACTTTATTCAGTCTTTTTTATTTATTTATCATCAACAAAAGGGAAATCACATTTTCCGCCTTGTGAAGTTTAGCATAGCACATGGCATGGATAGCCATTTTGATTAAAGCCCATTATTACCACTCGTCATTTTCATATTACCGTGGCATGCAGTGATTCTGTGATAAAAGATGTTTATGAACATCTGTTAATTTTCCTTATCATTCATTGTATTTGGCGATCAAGAAGTGCACCACACTTCAAATTGGACTTGAAAGTTATGTAGCTCGGGAAGTTCATCCCCACATCTTCCTCATGAGAAGGGCACTGGGACCAGGGATCCTCTGGGGTGACAGTGACCACTGTAACCTGACATCCAGCCCACAGACTTCGAACATGCATGATGCAGAAAACTGTTGATTTGCCACTTTTCGTTGTTGCATATTTCCACTGGAAATTCTTTAGAATGTCTTGTTTATGTTTCTTAATATTCTAACCAATCTTTGGAAGAATCGGGAGTTTTAAACTGGGCTGCCCAAATGGAAGTCCTTGTTGCCTGGCTCACTAGTAGGTGGCTGGGTGGCTGCTGGGGGCGGGGGGGGGGAGGGAGTGGGGGCAGCAAAACTACTCTGGCCCCCCGGGGAAGATCATGACCTGAAACTCAGATGCCAAGCTAGCTCTGTGGGAAAGCTCTGGGTTTCCAGTACATTAACTACAAATTAAAATTAATCTCTTATGAATACTTCCAATTAGGGCATTTCATTTTAACATTTAGTCGGAGCTGGCACCTTTAAATAAAAAAGTCAACTCAATAGCCTCACATGTAAAATTTGTAGAGCTAATTCCCGCTGAACTTTCAATGACCTAGAAAGTCTAAAGCGAATAAAGGTAAGCAGAAAATAAACATGGATCAGAGTTTACAATCTTGGAAAATTCAAGTAAGTCTTAAAAAATATTTCCACGGAATAAGGTGGTCATAGAAGTCTCTTTACTGCACAACAATGAGAAACTTGAAGAAAACGTGTCTTTTAAAATATAAAACAAATATGAATATGCATTTGGTGTTGGCAAGTCTATAGCGAGATTATGCAGCTGTGCTGGAAGCTGGCAAGAAAATGATCACAGCAGAATAAGGATAAAAACTCCATTTACAAACACATTAACCGCTGATACATAAGTAGACAGTCAGGTATCTTGGTTTCCTTGCACCATATTAAGTATGTATCTGTGTGTCTAAAACCTCATGTCCCGAGGCCAAGAGGCAGGGCAGCCCTGAGCTCCCGGGCCATGGTGTCGCAGGGCTCTGGAGTGTGACTGAGAGACACTTTCCAGAATTATTATATTTATGACGAAGAGCGGGAGGTCCGAACTGTAGAAAGGGAGATGTAAGATGAAGAGAGTCCAGGAGGACAAGGAGGGAGGAGAATAAAACAGATGGACTGATTTTTGTGGTTATTATAGTGATAATTATAGACACGAGAATTGTTTCCCAGGAATACATTTTCATCTCAATAGGTTTAATGGCTCTCCACCATTCAGAGAAATTAAAAACTGGGAATGACTCATTGAACAGTCATGGCTGCTATATAGTTAAAGGTATTAGGAAACTATGAGAACACCTTGGCTGGTGTGGCTCTGCTGGTGGGGCATCCTCCCATGCATGGAAGGGGTGCTGGTTCTTTCCTGGTCCGGGCACATGCCCAGGTTGTGGGCTCAATCCCTGGTGGAGGGACATGCACGAGGCGGACGATCCTTGTGTTGCTCTCACATCCATATTTCTTTCTCTCTCCTTCTCCATTCCTTTCTCTCAGAAATCATTACAAATATCTAAAAAAAGAAGAGGCCAGAATAACTGATTGGTAGGCATTGATAATAAGTTTGACAAATATTGTCTTCATTTCTTCAATCCTACGACCATTCTGAGTCATTCCAACTACATCACCAGTGATGACCATTGTGGAAGCTTTAAACTGTGTCATCTCCTGGTTTTTCCTACAAAAGCCTATGTTCTTGTTATCGCACAGCATTTCCCGTCTCCAGCCTGGACTCTGGCTCATTCCCTCACTTCTCTGCCCTTGTCACCTTCTTTCGCCCTCTGAGTGGCAGCATATCCTCCTCCCTATGCCTGGATATTTTCTCTGCTTTTAAGTTCAGGAAATGGAGTACAACTTAGAGATACCAAATTAAATCTTAAACTGGTCCATCAACTAAAACCCCTGGGAATATATTTTTTAAGAAATTAGCTAACACCCCGTGGATGGGTTCTCATGACTATTGGACTTCCCAAGTGCCTCGCCCTGGCACCCGCCTTTACGACAGCCTCAGCTTAGCTGACAATCAGTGATGCATGAGGGCTTCCCCAGAATTGCAATTAAAGAATCTAGAAAACAGAGATGTAAAATGCAGTATGAAAAATGAAAGAATATTATGCATTCCAAACATAGAGCATTATAGAAAAAAATAACATGTTACTTCAAAGGACACATTTATTTATTTACATAAGAAGTGTATGAGAACTTCATGTTATGATAAACTAATGAAAACTGTTATTCAGGTTTAGGTGACATTGCGCTGGCATAGATCTTAATTTATATTTTTAGAAATCTTATCACATAGTATTATAGAGGATAAATTCTGAAATACAAAATTCACAAGAGGTTAAACAGAATCAAACTTTATATTATGATTATACATTTGAGAAAGTACTTTGATTAGTAAGTACCCCATTGTTTTTTTTTATCTATATATACAATTAAATACTATAAATTAGAAAATGTTCTTAAAACTAAGAAAGTAAGTCTAGGAGGTAAATGTCCCCCAGGGAGAAAGATGATAACATTAAACTATAACAGTATTGGAATTTGCAATAAAAGGCTAATTCTTAATGCATTTAGTATACATTGAGTATATATATTCTATTTTAACAAAACATTAACTGAAGTGTCTTTTATTTTAAATAAGGCATATATATTAACCATATAACGTTTCCTACTTTTATATATAAACAAGAGTCATGAACTGTATTACTTGAAACACAGAACATGCAAGCCCTCAAGGGCTCTGGAGTAATTTAATGCTATATGAGATTAGCTTTTTGAGAACGCATGCTATAGTACCTGAGGGTCCCATACCTCACTCAAACCAAACTTCTAATGCTCTCATTTCAATTTCCTCCAACATAATAATAGAACCTAAGATGGGAATATGCTATTCAGAGCTAAGTATAAACATAAACGTGTACCAATGTGCTGTAAATAATAGATGTATTCTATGGGCAAAATGTTTTAACCTTTAATATAGAACACAATTTAAAGGCAGTATTTATATATGGTAATCCAAATAGGATGAATAAGAAGTTACTTTATGGAAGGGAATGGAAGTTGTTTCCCAAACCAAGGTCAAATATTAATCTATTCATCTTTGGCTAGGCCCATGGTTGGCAAACTGCGGCTCCCGAGCCACATGCGGCTCTTTGGCTCCTTGAGTGTGGCTCTTCCTAAGCCTTAGGAGTACCCTAATTAAGTTAATAACAGTGTACCTACCTATATAGTTTAAGTTTAAAAAATTTGGCTCTCAAAAGAAATTTCAATCGTTGTACTGTTGATATTTGGCTCTGTTGACTAATGAGTTTGCAGACCACTGGTAGGCAATCAATATATATGTACTCCTTAGTGCAAAAGCTGTTCTGTGCGCAGGCCAGTTTTAGGCATCTTTACCTCGTTCCCCCATATTACTTGGCATACTTTTCAAGAAAAAGTAGTCAAGGTTTTGGGATGGATTTCCAACATTCTTATTACCAACAAGCCCTATTATTATTATTGCCTCTCATGCTGCTGTTTCCAATATAAAAACTAAAGAAAGTATGGATTTTAGTCAATAATAATGCATCTTGATTGGTGCATTAATTGAGACAAATCTATCATATTAATGCCAGATATAAATGTAAAAACACATATGAGACCCATTGGAATTTTTGTACAACCCTCATACTTTATTTGTAAATCTAATACTATTCTCAAGTAAAAATAACTAATACAAAACAAAGCTGGAATAAAATAATAAAGGAACAAAGCACACAGAAAGCAGAAAATAAATAGTAAGTTGGTAGACTTAAAACAAATGCAATCATTAATGCAGTGAATTGGAATTACATTTGGCTTTATCCAGACCATTTTCCTAAACTTCTTTATGTCAAGTTTAAAACTCCATATGAGATAATCCAATGGGAAATTCTTTGTCTTTTTATTACTGATTTTGATGAAGCAAAATTTGACCAAGTTGACTATGTCTTTCTTGTAAAATCTGTCTTTATTCGTTTTTGTGATTCTATTTTCTGACTTAGTGACCACTATAGTTCTTGTTACTCCTTTATCCATCTTGCATTTATTGAATAGCTACAGGGCCCACCATGAACGTTCTCTTTCTAGATGATAAATAACATCTGTTCCTGGAATTTACACTTGAATTTATGCCACAAATTCACATTTCTACCCTGAGCTGAGAGTCATTTCTAAGTACTTAGCTGCTATCTCCTTGTGAGTATATTAAACATATCTCAAGCTTCACATAGATAAAATTGACATTTTATCCACTCCACTAACCACTAATCTTGTTCTCCCCGCTAGATTCTGACACTTTGGTGAATAGGATCAACATCTATTTACCTATGTCAATCAGAAACCTAGGAGTTATCCTTGAATTCCTTTTTTCACTTGCTTTTTACATCCAATCTGTAGGCAGGACTCCTCAAAAAAAACAACACCTCAGATCCATTCATGTCTGCCTTTCTGCACTATTACCATGCTAAATCGAGTTGGCATTATGTCCGTGGACCACAGCACTAACCTCTTACTGTTTTCTTTTTGCCACTTTTGGCCACATTTCCTTAATTATCTAAAAAGCCAAAGTGACCTGTCTGGGTTGACTCAGTGGATAGAATGTTGGCCTGTGGACTGAAGGGTCCTGGGTTCCATTCTGGTCAAGGGCACGTACCTAGGTTGCAGGGTCTATCCCTGGCCCTGGTCTAGGCACTTGCTGAAGGCAACCAATTGATGTGTCTCTCACATCAGTGTTTCCTCTGTTTTTCTCCCTCCCTTTCGTTCTCTCTAAAAATCAATGGAAAAATATCCTCAGATGCAGATTAACAAAAACAAAAATAAATGAATAAAAAAGTCAAAGTTATCTCTTTAAATGTAAATCAGATTGTGTTAATATCTTGCTTAAATTCCTTTATTGATTTCCTATTTATTTAAATAATATAAATTTTATAATGCTAATTCTGTACTATCACATCTCTTCTTTTTTCTGTTACTCATTTGTTAGTTGATTCCCCCAACACACACCCAAAAATATTTATGATATGCCAGAATTATTAGGGTCTTAGAATCCATCAGTAAATGAAACAGAAGACAATCTTTTTTCTTTTTGGAGATTACACTAGAGAAGGAGGAGAGAGACATCAACAAGAAAAAAACATGTACATACACAGTCCTTACTTTTCATAGTAGTGTCAAAGCAAAAAAAAAAAAAGGCAAAAACAAGATATAACAACCAAAAAGAGAAACATGCAAACTCAAAACCCTAATAATCAAAAGAAAAATATGATTCTTTCATGACCTTTAAATATTGTGTCAAAGCAGTAAAAATATCTTGTCAATATTAATATATAGGAAAATTTTTAAAAATCGACTAATATTTGCCTAGTGTACAATGATTAAAAATATTGGCTACTTATATGCCTTTTTTGGAAAAAATATCTATTCAGATAATCCATTTTGTTTTTCAGATTGCTTGCTTGTTTTATACTGAGTTTCACAAGTTCTTTATTTTAAATATTAATTTATTTTAAGATTTATGATTTACAAACACTTTTTCTATTCCTTGTTTTACCTTTTTATTTTATTGATTGGTTATTTTGCTGTTCAGGAGCTTTTGTTTTGGATACAGAATCACTTATTAATGTATTGTTTATTTTTGTTGTTAAGTGTGCTTTTGGTGTCTTGTCCAAAAAATCACTGCCAAAAACAATGTTATAGACCTTTACCGCTGTTTTTTATTCTAGGAATTATATGGTTTCAGGTTTTATGTTTAAGTCTTTAACTCATGTCAAATTAAAAAACGTATCTTATTCTACTGCATAGGACCTCCAGTATAAAAATAACTCATGACAGTAGACTATCCACCTTATCAAAGGATGTTAAATTTTATTAAGACATTCTGTATATTTTTGAGATAAATAATTATATGGATTTTTTCAAATGTTTTTAATGTAATAAATGGTATTGACTATTTTTTAAATAACTATTAAAAAAACCTTATATTCATAGAATAAGTCCAAGTTGATAATCCTGGATTAAAATGTGTGCTTTTTAATATAGCTGAATTCAGTTTGCCAATTTGTTGTGTAGAACTTTTGCATCTATGTTTATGTCAGAGGTTGGTCTTTAATTTTATTAATTTGGATATTTATATTGTGTTTATATTTTTATGAGACTCAAAAAAGGTATTTTATAAAACCTAAATAATAGAAACTCATCATGCATACTAATGGTATGAAGGTTCATTTATTCCCACTCTTTAATACAATTATCTATTTGCTGTTTGTACATAATATAATTATTCATTTTTTATATCTTATTTTAGAAATATTCTAGTGATCTTTTAAAAAGATCACTAGAATAATAAATTTTCTCTCAATCCATTATCTATTATCTATCTAATCTATAATCTATCATCTGTAAGTAAGAAACTAAAGTTCAGAAAGATGATTTTGAAACTAAAATTGGTTATGAGTATTAAATATGAAATTAAATGTTTTCATATGCATTTAAATATTGAGTTAATTCAAACTAAGAAAAGTAAATCATGTGTAATATGGTTCCATATTTGTAAACACATCTGTAGCTTTATCTGTCTTTATATATTAATAGAAATAATTTTGGAATGACATTGATATGCTATTAGAAATTCTAGTGGCTATTAGAAATGCTTAATTGATTTCAGAGAGGAAGGGAGAGGGAGAGATTGAGATAGAAACATCAATGATGAGAAAGAATCATTGATCAGCTGCTTCCTGCACTCCCCTTAATAAGGACAGAGCCTGCAACCTGGACATGTGCCCTGACTGGGAATCAAATCATGACCTCCTGGTCCATAGGTCTACACTTAACCACTGAGCCACACCAGCTGGGCTATATAATACTTTATCTATAGTTGCTTCCTCTTGCAGTAGCATTTATTTACGTTTTGGTGAAAAATAGCTTTTGTTCTGTGGATCATCTTTTTTATTTCCTCTCCAGTACACAATACAAACTAAACACAAACAGTATTTCAGGATAAAATTTTCTATATAATTTTCACTCACAGGAGTAAAAGAAAACTGTTAAGTACAAAACATAATAGACTTAAATAGAAGGGCAAGGGATAAAAGCTTTTTAAAGGCATAGTCATGTTTGAGTAAGATTGTTTGAATTTGGACTAGAACAGTTTCTTGTGCCTATGGGTTATCAGAACTCAAGAAATAAATCCACGCTAACTAAAATTTACACAAACCTGAGTAAATATCTTAGTGCTACTTTAACAATTTACCTTGAGGATATTCAGAGGGAATGGAAATAAGAATAATAACAGGCCTTTACCAAAGATTTGTTTCATATCAAAGACGCTGCTGAAGGCTTTATCCACATTTTAATTCAGACCTCATAAAACCTTTTGAAGCAGTTATTATAATCTAACTTTTACAGATAATCAAACTGAGGTTGAGAGAGTTTAAGTGATTTTCCTATATAACGCAACCTATAATTGGAATAAAAATAATTTGAACATGTATCTGTCTCCATCTAGGACTTATCAGAAATCAGTACACTCCCTTCCATCTCAGGACTCTTGTAATGGTGAATCATAATTCAAATGATGCATCATTTATTTATTTGAAAAAATAATTTCAGCAGGAGAGGACTTGCTTTCTTACTACCAATGAGCTTTTTTATACCAAAATAGAATTAAATCAGGTTACTGGTCAGCATAAAACCATTGTAAATGTGCTAGAGAAAGGAATCAAATGTTTTTTAAAATATTATTGATTTTTAAATAGAGTTTTAGAAAGATTATAGCATTTATACAGCTTAAATAGTCCTGAGCAGTGGTTAGAATGTCAGCCTGCAGACTGAAGGGTCCCAGGTCCAATTCCAGGTCAGGGCAGATGTCCAGGTTGTGGGCTTGATCCCCAGTGGGGGATCTCTCTCTCATCATTGATGTTTCTATCTCTTTCTCCCTTTCTTTCTGAAATCAATAAAAATATATTTAACAAGAACAACAAAAAGTTCCTCCATCCCACTCCTCTATGTCCTACTCTCCAGAAGACCAGGATCCCTGTGTTAGAACAGAAGTGTGCCTTGGGCAGGCTTAACATGAGTCTACTGTGCTGGCTTCTGGGAAACCAACCAAGGCCTTTTCGGGTCTAACCCAGACCAGGCGGTGGCCATTTATGTATGAATTATTTGGACCTGGCTATGCAGGAAGGAACTGGGCAAGATAGTTCATTAGAGTCAGGCAAGGGTGCAGACAACCATAAAATCAAATTTTCCTAGAGAAGGTTAAAGGGAGTTTTTCATGGGGGTAGAATTTCCATCTTACACTGTTGGTATAATTCAGAGCTTCCTTTCTTATTTCCATGGAACAAGAAATAGCTAATGTTCCCTTTTCTTTGTCTCATAATACAATGGTAATTCGTATCATCTACCCCCATAACAGTTATTTTTCTAAGCTTCAATAGTTGACCAACATCTTTTCAACTCAACATAATGCCTTTAAATGAGGCAAAGAGCATGTCTTATTTATTTTTTGGCATTATCACAGGGCATTGTTCAAAATAAGAACCCACTAAACATTGAATTTATTGAAACTTTGTGACTCGAAATTAATTTACTTAACTTGCATTAAAGCCTGGGGCTGTTTTACTTGCTAATGAATTTTTGTATGATTTTTTTTATAAGAGGGAATATGCTAAGACTATGTTAATGAATGGGATATAATAAGATTTGTTTAATTCAATTTTTGTTCTTTGGCTCTGCTTTCTAAATGTAATATTTATTGGTAAAAGCATCATTCATATGAGCTATATATTAGTAAAAAGATTTTGTAGAAGTTCTTTTACAGTCATGCTTATGAGATTAATTTAAATGTTTAGGAATTCTTCCACAAAATTTTATTTGGCATTTGTACTTAAAACATAAAATTTATTAACAATAAAAGCATTAGAAAACAAAATATTGCAATACTAGAATAAGACCGTGATCATTGGAGAAGCACTCATGTCTTTAGCATAATAGAGCAAGAAATTTAATTAAATGCAAAATAATTTATAATAATCATTTAATATGTTTAATATGAAAGCATTCAGACAAGTCAATCTCAGTGACTTTCGGATGGTTAAAAACAAGCACAATGATTGGCAATATAATTGCTATTTTTCCTGTGTCACTGCTCTGGTAGATACACACAAAACACCTAGATTTAAGAGGTAGATTGACATGAACTAAAAGTGGTAGAAATGTTTACTTGGGTCTGTATCACATTTGAGTCATCTATGCAAACTGTCTAGAGGCAAGTTAATAAATGCCTAGGCCCTGGTGTCCCTATTCCAAAGCATGAATTAAGACAGAACTTGCAATGGGCATCCTGATTTCCAAGAGGGTTAAATTTGCTTTGTGAGATTTCTGGAAGTTTTCCAAAACGTTTGCGATTCCCACAGCAATAGGAGGCTGCACAGTACAATGCAGTACATGAATCATCACCTCTCCCTCCTTCGCTCATTCCCTCAGATGGGCCCTGTCCCCTCCCCAGGCCAGGAGTGTTTTGCTTCCACAACTTCCACGTTAATGGGAAACTTAGCAAACTGTTTCCCTTTTTATTTTTATTTTTTCCTTTAAAAATTGTTATTATGAAAGATCACAGACATGTAGTAATGTAACAAATTGCATGTCCTCACTGGTTTTTAGTTTTACCTTTTTTTATTTATGAATGTTATGCATGCACATACTTTACAGAGTTACATTATTCAACTGGGTCTATTGCACAGAAATCCAATATTCTTATATTATCTAAATTTAACTGTGAAATTTTACCTGAGCAATTACAGTTTGTTTGTTTTTAATAGAGAAAATAATTATTGTTCTGCCTACCTCACTGGTTTGTTATAGAGGACGCATGAGCTAATGGATATGAAAGTTCTGGAAAGAATTTAAAGCGTTGAAGGCATGCAAGAGCTATTTAATGCTATCTAGTGAATCGTTAGACCACACGTTCCTCTGAAGAAAAAAATACAGTATTTTTGTTTATTTACTTATGTTGGGGGCTTTTTAGCACACAGAAATCGGCTGGTACAGTGAAGTTATTGCAGATGAATTTTTTGAAAGAATTATGAGCTAACATTTATACATACTGTAGCAACTGAGGAAGAAGACTACCTCCAGAATATTTTTTATCTGTAATCCTCACAGCCACCTGGTTGACATCCATTCATAAAAATATAAATGGAGAGAGTAGCTGAAATCATCCCTTGTCAATATCATTGTTTAAACATCAACCCAAAGAATAAAAATACAACCATTTGCCCGAAAGGAGGGAAAAACTAACACTTCTGTATACAATGAGCCATCACAGAAAAAAGCATTGATTCTCTAGCCAACCGCCAGGATCCCTGCCAGGATGCCTTCTTGCATCTGGTCTCCTGGCGAAGGCAGGGAAACCCAGGTGCAGAGCAGTCTCTGGCAAAATCCAAGATTGAGTTCTGAGAATTGCAAGAGCCAATCTGATATGACGGGCAGGATGCTAAGCCAAGTTGAGGTAATGTCACTTTAGATGGTGCGGGAATAGTAATGAAAGTTAGAAGTCATTTAAACCACTGAAGTGGAGGGACCTGGATAGAAGTCTCTGCCGGCAATTTTCGTTCCAAATACTTAACATTTTATACAGTATGGTGTGTGTACTGAGTCTTTTTTCCTCTTGAACCGCAGTGGAAATAAAGATGAGTGAGGCACACACTCAGGGTCTTTTATGTGTTTACATTCTAATTGGTTTATAGCAGAACCCAAAAATAGTAGAGTGTGGTAGGCACACCCGGAGCTCAGGAGCGGAGCGCAGCCTGGAGGTAGCATCTGGAAGTCAAGGTCTAGAGCTGGCATGACAGATGTGGAACTGGATGAGTTAGTCAGGGAGAGAGCCCAGCATTCCACCCAAGCACATTTCAGTTGGGGATGAAAAATCAAATCATTTTCCTTTTTAATTTAGAGTTCGAGGGGGTTTCAATGTGAAATAAATGCCATTGCCTCAGAAGAGTTGAAGCCATGATAAAGATTACAATTTTAAACCAGTAGAACTGTCGATCTCCTGAAAACATAATTTGGAAGTTCCCCAATACCTGGTAGTCATGATTTCAAAGGCAAATAGATAGGTCTTCAGAAGGAAGAGTGAAATATTGGAAAAAAATCACAGAAGTCAAGGAAAAGAATTCTCTCTGTTCCAAATTCCTCACGTAAAATAACTTCTCAATCAATAGCTCTCCTCAGGAATACTTGAGCAAAAATCCAAAGATTGAGACTCAAAGACTTTACTTCCTGCGATTCTAATTAGAAGTGCGCTGTGCTCTCTTAATAAATATCTGTTAAATTATATAATAATGCAATGTATGATGGCTAAATCACATGAACAATCATAACATGTACATGATTATTATCTGATATACACTTCAGATTCATTTGCAGTAATATTCACAACAGCTTTGTCGGAAACCGTAAACAATGTAAATATGGCCCAAAACTCTCTGAAGCTGTTCCTGTGAAGAAGGGGCGTTTATTTCTCCATCTTATTTGAACGTTGGCCAGTGGGACATTAGATCCCTGAGTGGCCATAGAAGGGAGGCTCCAGCTTCCACAGACAGCCCAGCTGAGGGCACACCTGTGGCTGAGACCATTGTAGAGCATCCAGCCAAGCTGAGGGCACGCCCTTGGCTGAGACCTTTGTAGAGCATCCAGCCCAGCTGAGGACAGCCAGCTCAGGCCAGAGGAGCCACCCTGCTTCCCCACAGGGTAAGAGTTAATGATATGATTGTTCTTCTAAGACAATAGTTAATGGGGCATTTGCTTGGCGGTGATATTGAATTGATAAAAGACCTATGTTTAAATTAAGAGTTATCCTAAGTCATCAGATGAATTTCATGTTGTTGAAGTAACTTGCTCAGTGTTACCCAGCTAAAAAGTGGAAACATTGAGGCTTAAAACCATAACTGTTTGAGTCATAGGCTTTGATTAGTCCTGTAGACACCATTGACTGCAATCTGGCCCACCTAGCAGTGGGAGGCGTGGCATAGAGGATTCAGCGTTCGCCGTGTCTTCCTTCCACACGACTGTCACATCTGGAGTTCTCCCACTCGACGTGAAGGCCCGCAGAACAATGAGAAGGACAGTGTTGAAGCAGAAAATTACTGTAATTAACCGGGCACAATAATACAAGTGCCATAATAAATCCTACATAATGTGCTATTGCCAAAATCTAGTGAACTTCAACTTCTGAAGCCCACTAGAGTTTATTTTTAGACTCAAATGTGTGTGTTTTTAGCACTCAAAATTGATCTTGGAATAACGCATTGTGTAAAATGGAAAATAAAATAGACTCCCGGGGATTTTTAAAAGCTGGGTAAAACTAAAGTGCTTCACCCTCTGAAATATCGCTGTAAACAGTGAGTGCTATGCTTTCCTCTGTCTCCCAGGGAGGTAACTGAAGCCCAGCCCTGGGACTGAGAGGTTTGTTGTTTGTACTGACAGAAGTTCCGGTGCCACATTTGTTCATTCTCAAGTGCATATCGCAGCAGAGCTCCAAACCTAAGCAATTCTAGTAGCACTGTCTGGCTGTTTGGTAGGAGTGCAGCCAGCCTTCTAGCAGGTCTACCACTAACACAGACTGAGTGCTTTGGGGCTATCATTCACATTTTCTGACTCTCAGCTTGATTATTTGTTGAATGCATATGCCGTGGATCCTTGCAAACTGTAAATGCTAAGATATGTTACTTGTTTTATTAGAAATATAAGCCCTTGTTCTGGCTGGTTTGGCTCAGTGGAGAGCTCATCAGCCTGCAACTGAAGGGTCCCGGGTTCGATTCCGGTCAGGGGCACATGCCCGGATTGTGGGCTCGATCCCCAATAGGGAGGCACCCGATCAATGATTCTCTCTCATAATTGATGTTTCTATTTTCCTCTCCCTTCCTCTCTCTCTAAAAATCAGTAAAAAATATTTTTAAAAAGAAATATAAACCCTTTATGTGTTCACCTGGTAGCATAATAATCCAAAACCAGTTGCGTTGAAGTGTCCCCTTACACTTGTCAGGCATCTGTCAGCTGATGTATCCTCTAGCCACTTGGTTTTGCCCCGCCCCATCACCAGTGTTCTTTGTGTGCAGAGGTCTGCATCTGGCAGAGGCTTCCTGTCGGTGGCCACTGCTAACATGTCCACACCACACTTAGAGAGGGGAACGGTGCTCTCTCGCAGTCAATAGCACGGCTGGAATCTGAGGCCCACCTGCAAGTCAAAGCTCGCTCACATCTCTTCCTGGGAATAACTCTTGGAACCTCAGTATTCCTTGCTCTTTCCAATGGGAGCAATTTGAAGGACCCACATCTATGAGTATTTTAGGCATCTCCATGTTGCTAGGAAGGTATCCCAGGCTTAGAGGTTTTCAGGTCACAGGGAGACCTTACGTCCTGTTTCCGTTTCAGCCTCTTATAGAGCAACTGACAAGTCAAACCTTGTTGCTCAGAGAAACCGTATCATGTGCCAGACTCACAGGTGAAAAGGCGATTCACTTGGTCTTCTTCAATCAAAGGCTCTATCACATGAGCAACAGTAAACCTCAGGTCATAGAATGCTGGCCAAGCAGAGTGCATTTCCATTTCACAGTCTGTCCTGCCGGGCATGGAAAGAAAGGTCCTCCCATACAGTAGGATCTCCTGAGAGCCAATGTTTGGGCAACAACAGACACATGAGTGGGGGTGCGCACACACACACACACACACACCATAGACATGTAACACACAAAGTTCTCCAATGCAAACAATCATTTCTAGTGTTAGAACATCATACATTTTCGTTAAAAACAGTGTCTCTCTGTCATATAATAAAATCATAGCACTTGTGTTAATACCATGTGACAGACACTGTTTTTAACTAAAACAGTATCTCTGTTTTATGTCTTCTTTTTATAGAAATGCAGTAAATGAAAATTAGTGACACACTCACTTCCTGGGATCAGATCCTGACTGTGCGATGTATTAGTTGTATGAACTTGGCTGTGTTACCTGCCTTTCCCATGCCTCGGTGTGTACCTCAGAGGCTTGTTGTGAGCACTGACTGAAATGATGCTGCAAAACACTAAGAATCAGCGCCGTACACACAGCAATTATTACCTCATGCACATGAAGTAAAACAATGATGAGGTCACATCTAAAAAGAAATTATAATTTGTATAAAAATAGAATGTATCAAATTAATTAGTAATTCATTCATGCAAACTTATTGAACACTTACTATGGGCGATAGAGCTATTTTGTGATTTGTGATGATTTTTGCAATTCGATGGAGAATGCGCAGTCATGTGTTCCTCTCACTTTTATATTTCTTCAAGATGAATTATAGAGACAAAAACACTTAAAAATCATACTTCCCAGGCAATACCTGGATAGTTTGGCTTCTGGTTTGTCTTGCACTTGAATCATGTCCGATTACTTTCCTTACAAATAGATTCTTACTACTGTTGGCTGCAGACTCTATGACAGATGTGGCCAAGACTCCTGTCAACACAGTTTTAAGCTAAGTTCATATTTCAAATGTTTAATTGCTTACGAGGTAGAAGGTGCCAAGAGCACACTATTGATGTCCTCATTGTAGATTGGGGGTGGGAACTTAGTGTCGGGAGAAAACATCTGACTCTAAATTATGGAAATGCAACAGGGAAACTGTAACAACATTAGGTTTTAAAAACATTATTATACTCCTCACTGTATTTTTAGAGTAAATTTAAAAGAAAGCTTTACTAATTTGCTGTGGTGATGTGGCCAGATCTTTATTAACCTCAAGGCTTGTGTGTTCATAGTGTGGCTGACATTTTATAGTGTAAACCACGTTGATTTTACAGCAGATATTAGATATGGGGGTGTGACAATAGGAGTCTCTATCTCAATGACTTCAGGTGTCACCGCACCTGTTTCTATGTGTGAATTTAAAAAATAATTTAATCATTAAGTTACATCTAAAGTATTTGATGTCATTTGTTATTTACGTTGTATAAGATACATCTCTTAGGTTTTGAAGATAAGAAGACATCCTACCAATGTCTGAACACTTCCTTAGCTTGGAAATCCTATATAATAAAAGCCTAATATGCAAATCGACCGAACTGTGGAATGACTGTCGGAATGTCTGGTCGCTCTGATGTGCACTGACTACCAGGGGGAAGACGCTCAACACAGGAGCTGTCTCCTGGTGGTCAGTGTGCTCCCACGGAGGGGGCACTGCTCAGCCAGAAGCCGGGCTCAGTGAGCATAGCGGCAGTGGCAGGAGCCTCTCCTGCCTCTGCAGCAGCGCTAAGGAGCAGTGAGCCAAGAGGTAAGGTGCAGCAAACAGGCAGGTAGTAAGGAGCGAAGGGTCCTGGGCTGTGAGAGGGCGTAGGCCGGGCTGAGGGACCCTCCTCTTCTCCCACTCCCCATGTATGAATTTCGTGCACCGTGCCTCTAGTTATATAATAAAATCACAATTGGTAATTATTACTGGCTACTTAATATAAACATAGGGAATGAAACTGCTAAGAAAAAAATAAACCAACATTTCACTAACAAGTGATCCTTTCTTTATGCATCACCTTGTTAATCTTCACAAGTCTGTGTGGTTCATGTTATCTCCACATCACAGATTATGAAACAGTAGTTCAAAATGTAAAGTAAATTTTCCAAGATCACACACACACACACACACACACACACACACATACAATTTTATTTTCTGGGAAAATGATGGACAAAATAACTAGAAAGCTCTTCTACTAAAAATACCTACAGACAGTAGATAAAATACAACACACATCTTTTCACACACATAGATAACCTCTCAGCAGGCTGTGGCAAAACATCAGGAGGCAATAGAAAAATAAACATATTTTAATCCTTAAAATAGATGGTACAACATTTCTAAGAGACGGAGATTAAGATTGACCAGTAATTTAGGACCTAAACCTCTCATATCTCAATTGGTGTATGGATCAACGTTTCAATGTCACACAAAAGATGAATTAAAATTAGACCCACTTCTAAATCCAGAGTCCTCAAAGAGTTGGCATATCCAAAAATAGTGAAGTTGAAAAAAAATCTGCCCACTATTGCTGGCTAGTTTATAACAAAACAAAACACACCTTTTAGAGCCCGGGTGGTGTTGCTCAGTGGTTTAGTGTTGACCCATGAACCAGGAGGTCATGATTTGATTCCTGGTCAGGGCACATGCCTGGGTTGCAAGCTCAATCTCCAGTGTGGGGTGTGCAGGAGGCAGCCAATCAATGATTCTCATCATTGATGTTTCTATCTCTGTCTCCCTCTCACTTCCTCTCTGAAATCAATACAAATATATTAAAAACAAAACAACGGAAAACCCTTTTAGAAATAACAGATACACATTAGCCAAAGACTCATGAGTTCTTCCTACCAGCAGTGTCCAAAGCCACATAAGCAATAAATGCAAGGTTTCCTCTTGGAGGTTGAGATACACTAAGTGAAAGTGGTGTCTTAGTGCTCATTGCACTTTCTTAATGTAGTCCCGCTTTCATAGAATAAATAAATAAACCGCATCTGCACTATCCTTTCCACAGACTTCCAAATACTCCCTCTCGACTCTCTAATAATGACCTTGCTTCCTTTTTCATGAAACAGATGAAGGTCTAGGGCAGTGATGGCGAACCTTTTGAGCTCGGCGTGTCAGCGTTTTGAAAAACCCTAACTTAACTCTGGTGCCGTGTCACATATAGAAATTTTTTGATCTTTGCAACCATAGTAAAACAAAGACTTATATTTTTGATATTTATTTTATATATTTTAATGCCATTTAACAAAGAAAAATCAACCAAAAAAATGAGTTCACGTGTCACCTCTGACACGCGTGTCATAGGTTCGCCATCACTGGTCTAGGAGGAGAAATGAACAGACTTCAGCTTTCCAGACTTCCGCCTGCCACACTCCCACTCGCCTGGATTTGCCTCCATATATTTGGATTCTCTGCACTAACTGCTAATAAATGATCTAAACTCAGGAGCAAGGACAATGTCTCTAGTCATAAACACCATTCCAGGTGGTCATTTATTTCTCTTTTCTGCCCCAAGGATGTCACTCTAATAGTCCTTCCCTCTAGTTTGTGTTATAAATCTCCTCCTTTTCATTGTAAAGCTCCAAATAGCATAGAATGACCTGTAATAGCTTGATCATCTCAGAAATAATGTTTTGTTCCCTCCCATCTTACAGTGAATGCCACTGTCCTCCATTTATCTTTTCAGGATAATTCCTCCAGGGAATGTTTAATTATTGATGCCCATAACTCACTTTTTATAATTCTTTGTGATGCTGCCAATATTTTCTTTTTGAGAAACTAATGAGCTCTGAGTTGCTAAATCAAGTGGACAAATCTCAAAATCAACTTCCTTGACTGAGAAGAAACAATGACACATCTGCTACTTCTTTTTTAAACATTTTATTCATTTGTGGTTCAGTTATTTTTTTCTGTAGGAAAAAATTGCTAAATTAGACTTAAAATGAGATAATTTATTTTTCAAGAATTCATGCTTTACATCAGTAGTCATTCTAGTATTCTCCCCTGCAGTCTCTCATTAAGCTGAATTAAGTTGATACATTAACTGTGGGGTGAATGCAGTGGGGACTAAGACCAGGGTGTCTCAAGTCACTTTCACGTGACCTCTCTGCACTATTAGCTTGGGCATCCTGACAGAGCAGGTTCAGGGAAATGGTCCATAAATAAGCATTTAAAAACCATGAAAACACGTTAGAATCTTTTCATTTATTTATTTATTTTCTTTATTGATTAAGGTGTTACATATGTGTCCTTATCCTCCCATTGCCCCCCCCCCCCCACTCATGCCCTCACCCCCCTGCTGTCTGTGTCCATTGGTTAGGCTTATATGCATGCATACAAGTCCTTTGGTTGATCTCTCCCCCTTACTCCCAGCCTCCCCTACCTTCCCTCTGAGGTTTGATGGTCTGATCGATGCTTCTCTGTCTCTGGATCTGTTTTTGTTCATCAGTTTATGTTTATTATATTCCACAAATGAGTGAGATGATGTGATATTCATCTTTCTCTGCCTGGCTTATTTCACTTAGCATAATGCTCTCCAGTTCCATCCATGCTGTTGCAAATGGTAAGAATTTCTTCTTTTTTACTGCAGCGTAGTATTCCATTGTATAGATGTACCACAGTTTTTTAATCCACTCATCTGCTGATGGGTACTTAGACTGTTTTGAAATCTTAGCTATGGTAAATTGTGCTGCTATGAACATAGGGATGCATATATACTTTCTGATTGGTGTTTCTAGTTTCTTGGGATATATTCCTAGAAGTGGGATCACTGGGTCAAATGGGAGTTCCATTTTTAGTTTATTGAGGAAACTCCATACTGTCTTCCACAGTTACTGCACCAGTCTGCATTCCCACCAGCAGTGCATGAGGGTGCCTTTTTGTCCACATCCTCGCCAGCATTTGTCATTTGTTGATTTGTTGATGATAGCCATTCTGACAGGTGTGAGATAGTACTGCCTTGTTGTTTTGATTTGCATCTCTCAGATGATTAGTGACTTTGAGCATGTTTTCATGTGTATCTTGGCCTTTCTTATTTCCTCTTTTGAAAAGTGTCTATTTAGGTCCATTGCCCATTTTTTGATTGGGTTGTTTATCTTCCTTTTGTTAAGTTGTATGAGTTCCCTGTAAATGTTGGAGATTAAACCCTTGTCGGTGATAACATTGGCAAATATGTTTTCCCACGCAGTGGGTTTTCTTGTTGTTTTGTTGATGGTTTCTTTTGCTGTGCAGAAGCTTTTTATTTTGATTTAGTCCCATTTGTTTATTTTCTCTTTAGTTTCCAATGCCCTAGGAGCTGTATTGGTGAAGATATTGCTTCTGCATATGTCTGATATTTTGCTGCCTGTAGATTCCTCTAAGATTTTTATGGTTTCCCATCTTATGTTTAAGTCCTTTATCCATTTTAAGTTTATTTTTGTGTATGGTGTAAGTTGGTGGTCTAGTTTAATTTTTTTGCATCTATCTGTCTAATTTTCCCAACACCATTTATTGAAGAGACTGTCTTGACTCCATTGTATGTTCTTGCTTCCTTTGTCAAATGTTAATTGAGCATAGTGATTTGGGTCAATTTCTGGGTCCTCTGTTCTATTCCACAGAATCTTTTTAAATTGAGCCTCAAAATCCAGACATGATAAATTCTCAGATTCTTTTAGTCAAATCAAGTCACAGGTCCAATAACAGATATAAGCAGGGGAAAAGTCGAATCAACTTTCTAATGAGAAAATAAAGACACTCAACGATCAGGAAAGAATTATTGGAAATCATGAATATATAAAATGCATGGAAAACTCAAGAATGACCAGTCCTGACTAAAACCAGTCAGAAGATAAAATGTATAGGACACCTGAGCTTGAACAAATAGAGAAAGGTTTACACAATAGGAAGTGAGTTTTGAGTAACTATGTCATAAGCAGAAAAGCTAACCCAATAACAACAATATCAGCAAAAGCTATTACAACTAAGATTCATCACAAAATGATTACATTCATAACTGGATGTTGGTACTAGTGGCCTTGTCTTCAAATATCACTCTACCATTTTCTATCTGTGTGACCTTGGCCAATTTACTGAACCTTAGTTTCTTCATTTGTAACAGGGACATAATAACACTACCTCGTAGTATTCTCTGGAAGATTAAATGAGTATTAATATAAATATATATGTGTATATATATGTGTGTGTATATATATACATATAACTATAACAATAACTCTCGCTATAACTAACTATAAATATAAAATGTGTGTGTCTATAATCAGCTACTAAAACTCAGGGGAAAATGTAACACTTAGGAAAAAAGTAAGCAAAATAAAGTGTGTTTAATAGTCAAACTAATGTAAACACAATATTGTCTCAACAAAAACTGTAACTATGTTAATAGGATGGAGTGTGTGTGTGTGTGTGTGTGTGTGTGTATGTATATCTGAGAGAGAAAGAGCTGAGAGAGAAAGAGAGAATGACAAGGGTATGTTGAGGTGATAAAGGAAAGTTAAATTCTCATTTTCTATACTGTGAAGCCCATAGATAAAGGATAATACTAAAAAAATAGTAAGTGGCTATATAATCAATTTATTTATCAATATGGAGGTAAACCTTAACAGAATTAGCTAAGAGTTTGCCTCTGTAGAAAGTCAAATGGTTAGGACCTGCTATCATTTTCATAATGAGCCTTGACAAACTAATAGACTCCTTAAATTTCCTGCATGCAAGAAATTACAAAGATAAACAAAATACTTTCCAAAAACTCAATACTGGTATGAATAAATGCCTAAATTCACACATTCTCTGATATTCCGATGCCTTTGCGCACCGTTTTCTTCTACCCTGCAATGTCCAATTTCTTGCATGTTGTTTTCTGGCTTTTTTATTTATCAGTAAACATGGGCCATCTCACTGGCTGGTGTAGGAAGTCATTACTGCACCGCCCATGCAGAGCTGATAGCCCTTTTGTTTGCTCCATGGCCCCAGTTGGAGCACCTTCCTGAACGCCCTGCATTGAAACATCGGTTATGTGCCCGCGCCATTTCCAGGTTGGATGCTCCTGGTAAGAGCTGTTTCCTAATCGTCTCTGCCTGTTAAACCTCCACACAGAGTCTAGCAAGTACCTAGTCATTGTTTTCTAAGTGGACTCGGGGAAATAAATCTTGTGGAGTGAAGTTCTCAGAGATGCGCAGTGCCAAATGCAGGGTATGTCCCTACTGTTTTCCAGTTGGTTTCTTGTAGTGCAGTGGTTCCCAAACTTATTTGGCCTACCGCCCCCTTTCCAGAAAAAATAGTACTCAGCGCCCCCTGGAAATTAATTTTTTTAAAATTTTAATAGCAATTAAACAGAAAGATATATGTATTAATGTTTCTACCTTTTTCGTAAAATATAGTAAAGAAAGGTGTAAATTAGAAACATTGAAGTTTGAAATTATGAAACTATTTATTGAACTCAGAATAGAAAGGTAATACAAAAAAAAGTTAAAACAAATGCACCTGTGGCCATCACCGCCCCCCTGGATCGCTGCAGCGCCCACCAGGGGGCGGTAGCACCCACTTTGGGAATCACTGTTGTAGTGAGTAAAGCGCTTTACCTGGGTTAAGAGCCCCTCTGTTAGGGGTGAGTTAGTGACGCTGTTGTGCCCAGCCAGGATGCCAGTATCAGTCCTGCTAATCAGAGAATTTCTGAAAACTGCTCCACATTCTTCTGGAAAATTAAACCTTTGTTCTCACCCCGCCCGCCTTTACAAGCATGTGCGTGCCAGGCACACATGAGCAATCTACCTGGTTACTAGGCATGTTAACATATTATTAAATCATGACTTAGAGTTGAATAATTCATGGTCATGGCACACTATGCTTAGTGGAATGGTTCAAAGATGGGCATTATAACTCATTCTGTGACAATTGGTATTGATTCTTTGGAATTTTGGAACTGAAACAAAAGAAGGAAATTGGACTCTCTAGGAGTGCCTGAAGCTATATAATGTAAAATTCAGGAGTTTCCATCACCCATAATTTCTACTGCCTGAGCTAAAATAGTTGAAAAGTCTATCTGCAGATAGAAGGTAAAGAACAAAGCATATGCATAAAGCAGAGAAACCCAGAGACCTGAAAGTATTGAGTTCTGTTTCCATTTATTTATGTCTTTGCTCTTCTCACTGGATTTCCTTGGTGTGATTCCTTTTTTGATTTAAATTGGTCTGATTTGATTTATATGATTTCTTACCAAAATACCACTAACGAACATAAAATTAATAATCCAGGGGCTACACGTGGGTGTTAGGGAAAACATCATATGGATTAGGCTAGCGGTTTAGAGATTTGGGAACTGCCTTATTAAAATTACTAATTATATGTTGAGTTTGCATTGTATGTGTATGCTTTCTTTGATCCTCTCTTTCATTTTGTAATGTAGTGGTCAAGCGGAAAGAAGTTAACTAGAAGAGGACGTTCTGCCGGGAGAAGGCGTGAGCCTGCAAGCGGGCCGCGTCAGAACAAAGTCTTGCACGCGAGACTTATTGTTCCGAGGCAAAACTTTCCTTGACGTGATGAATAGTCCATGAAGGCATAGAAAGTTCAGGGGAGGGTGCACTGCTGCCGGTGGAAAGAGTCTTTGTATAACATAGGAAATTAATAGTGTAATGTATAACTTAGCTTTGATGATTTCATAAAGCATGTTTGTTAACCATTGTCACTTGCTGTACCCCATTGTTAATCATTGTCACTTGCTGTACTCCATTGTTGTTTGCTGTGCTCACCCTCAATAAAAGCCAGAAGGCATCAGAGGGTCTTGGCTATTCGCCTGAGCGAGCGGTAGCCCTCTGCTTCTCCGTATCCTGTCGTCCGACTCATCTCTGCGCCTCCGTTCACCAAGAACATCAATATCTGGCGCCACGAACAGGGACCAGGGGTGAGTCTAAGGGGCGTGGGACCGAAAGGGAGATGCCAGCGCCGAGTACGCGGAACTTTCGGCAATAGAAGCAGAGTCTGGGGACTAGCCCGTCGATGCAGAGTCAATATATAGCTGTCTTGAGATCATTGTTAAAGAGTTCAGGGGTAAAAGTGAAGAATGAGGCTTTAAAAAAATTGTTTGAGGCAATTCAGCAGCACTGTTGTTGGTTTAACCCAGAAGGAAAACAGCAGTTAAATCTTAAATTGTGGAAACAAGTTGGAAAGTCATTAAGAAGGGCTCACCAACAGGGAAATGCTATAGAGGCTGATGTATGGGCTCTTTTTAATTTAGTAACGTTAGCCCTACAGCCTTTTCAGTCTGATTCTGAAGATTATGAAGAAATTCCTATGAAGTCACAAAGTGCTGCTCCAGGAGCTGAATGTTTAAATCCTGAGCCTCTCCCTCCTGGGAAATCACTACCACCGGAGCCGCTCCCGTTAGAGGTCACTGAACCGAGGGAGTCAAGTAAAAGACAGAAAGCTAGGGATAAAAATGAAGTAGGGGGTTATGAAAGAATAACCTCAGCCAGCGATTCAGAGCTGGATGATTCATCTTCTGCTGGTTCGGAAGATGATCGATGCCCTCGCCCTAAGTTAAGGAAAAGAAGAGTGGCGAGAAGGGAAACAGAGATGAAGGAACTTTTAGGGAGTTTAAAAGAATTATTACTTACAGTAGTAAGGAAAAGAAAGAAAATAAAAGCCCTCAGGAGTTGGCTGCACCGCCGCCGAAAAGTGAAAATAAAGCGGCACTAGCCATTAATCTGGCGTTAGCAGCTGAGCCTCCACCCACCTCCTGAGGACACGAAGAGCTGCTAATGCTCAATACCCTCAAGAGTTATATGTATTATTAATTATAATATTATATATAATTATATATGTTATTAATTTTTACATATTAATTGATATAAAATTAATTTATACAGATTATAAATTAATTCCTTATACTTGGAATGCTATAGCTAAGGCAGTATTAGCCCCAGGGCAATATCTGAAATTTAAATCCTGGTGGTGGGAAGAAGCCAGGAGAGTGGCGATGATTAACGCCCAAGAAAACCCACCTAGATGTAATTTTGACCAGTTAACAGGAACTGGGACACATAGTAGCTTACAGCAACAGGTGCTGTTAGAGGATGCTGTTATTGCACAAATTAAAACTTGTTGCTTAAAGATTTGGTCAAAAATAAAGGAGGCTAGCATCCCAGTCCAATCATTTTCTAAAATTATATAAATAATATTAATATAATAATAATAATAATCTTATTAAAATCTTATATAAATAATTAATAATAATGCTAATCTTCTTGCTGATGCATTAAAAACTGCAATTCCCATCCTGCTAAATGCTATGGATGTGGGAAAGTGGGACATATGAAAAAAAAAATTGTCTGAAGACAAAAGTCCCACAAGGGAAAGCTAAACATGCTCCCGGAGTTATTAATGCAAATTATGAAGAAGAAATATAAGTTATGATGTCTGCTTTTAGTATTATACATATAAAGGCTGGAAAAAATGGCACAGTTATTATTACTTCCCTATAAACAAATAGGGCATACAGCACCAGTTAAGCAAACTAGAAGATTTAGTAGCACAGGAAAAAAGGTTTTTTAACATACAATTTTAGGAGGCCAAAGACCTCAATTTTTACAATTTATTCCCAGAGGGAATAAAAATTATCAACCTAGTGGATTCTAGGGCTAATGTAACCATAATTTTTACTTTGCACTGGCCTCAATCTTGGCCGGTGCACAAGGTGAATGCAACTTTTACAGGTTGTAAACCTCACTAAAATTTTACAAAGCTCTAATGTACTTGAATGTCAGGGGCCTGAAGAACAAAAAGGCAAAATACAGCCATATGTTGCCTCCATTGCACTATCTTTGTGGGAAAGGGATCTTTAACAACAATGGAAGGCTACAATTACTATACCTTCTTTACAGAAAGGTCATAGACAAATGATTTGTCAAGCTGGTGCTGGCGTCACTGGCACCAGTGTTCAAGACCAAAATTTATAAAGGGAGCCACTTCAAAGCGCTACGTCCTACCATTAAAATGAAAAACAACTAAACCAGTATAAGTAGAGCAATGGCCCCGAACAAGAGAAAAGTTGGAAACGCTCCAAATTATTATCAAAGAACAAATACAACTAGAGCATATAGAAGCCAGCTCTAGTCCATGGAATTCCCCTGTCTTTATTATAAAGAAAAAATCAGGTAAATAGAGAATATTAACTAATTTAAAACGGATTACTAAGATTATTAAACCTATAGAACCTTTACAACCTGGAATTCCAAATCCAGCATTAAAACCTTTGCTGTAATGGGCAAGCCCCGAGCCATTAAAACTGACAATGGCTCAGCATATTTATCAGGTAAATGTCAACAATTTTTGACAGAAATTCCTGGAAACAGTACAGGTCAAACAATTATTGAACAACAGAACCAACCCTTAAGAAAATGCTACAAAAACAAAAAGGGGGAGAAGAGCTGGTATCAGGCCAGACTCCCCGACAAAGATTATTAAGAGCTCTATTTACTTTAAATTTTTTAAATTTGAATACAGATACAGTAACAGCTGCTGAAATGCATTGGGGACATAAAAAGGAGGTCCCGGTAGAACAACCTATTATGTATCAAGATGTCACCACTAATCAATGGTACCCGGCTACCGTTTTAAGATGGGGTCGAGGTTATGCTTATATTTCCACAGGAACCAAGAAGTTCTGGACTCCTGATAAAAGAATCAAGCTAAGGCATGGCGAGCAAGAGGAAGCGTGATGAGGCGGGACTAGAAGACCGGTTTGCACAGCTAACCATCCAGAGAGGACAAACAATTCACACGCAGTTGCCTCGCACCCAAAACACTTCTCCACCGACATGCGGACAGGTGAAGTGCCGATGCCAGGAAGGGGAATGCCTTGTGACTGCCCATGGAAGGCCCTGTAACTAATGACTCTAATTAGATGCCTGGACTTTTTAAAGATCGTGGGCCTTTGAAACCAGATGAAAAAAGGGTCCAGTCCAATGGAATCAAATTATTAGAGAAATATCTTGTTTTAATTGTACTTTGTTAACCTGTGTAAATAACTCTGTACTTTTTAATCACAATAGAGAGAGCTTGTATCTATTGCGAGCCAGAACAGGAGTTTGGTTACCTGTGCAGATGGACCAACGATGGCAGAAAAGTTCTCTAGCTGGAGCTCTCCAAGCCATTGAGGAAGAAATATTAAAAAGGTCAAAAAGGTTTATTGGCATACTAATTGCTGCAATTCTAGGATTGATTGCTGTGACAGCAACTACAGCAACAGCTGGGGTAGCATTGCAGCGATCAGTCCAAACTGCTACTTTTGTTCAGGAATGGCATAAAGATTCAGAACAGTTATGGAGTTCTCAACGGAAAATTGATAGTAAAATTAATGAACAAATAGCCGATCTTGAACAAATGGTAGCTTTATTAGAGGACCAAATTGTGAGCCTGAAAAGGTGATTACAGTTAAAATGTGATTGAAACCATACTGGTCTGTGCCTTACAATGAGACAGCTTTTCCTTGGGATAAAGTTAAGAAAAATTTATTGAACTTAAAGCAAAACAAAAAAGGGGGAAATGTAGTGGTCAAGCGGAAAGAAGTTAACTAGAAGAGGACGTTCTGCCGGGAGAAGGCGTGAGCCTGCAAGCGGGCCGCGTCAGAACAAAGTCTTGCACGCGAGACTTATTGTTCCGAGGCAAAACTTTCCTTGACGTGATGAATAGTCCATGAAGGCATAGAAAGTTCAGGGGAGGGTGCACTGCTGCCGGTGGAAAGAGTCTTTGTATAACATAGGAAATTAATAGTGTAATGAATAACTTAGCTTTGATGATTTCATAAAGCATGTTTGTTAACCATTGTCACTTGCTGTACCCCATTGTTAATCATTGTCACTTGCTGTACTCCATTGTTGTTTGCTGTGCTCACCCTCAATAAAAGCCAGAAGGCATCAGAGGGTCTTGGCTATTCGCCTGAGCGAGCGGTAGCCCTCTGCTTCTCCGTATCCTGTCGTCCGACTCATCTCTGCGCCTCCGTTCACCAAGAACATCAATATGTAACCTTTCAGTAGAATATTTTTAATATACATACTTTGTTTAAATTTTAATAGAAGCAATTATGGTTGGGTTAGCCCTAAAATTTGGACTGAGTAGCAGTGTTTGGGTTGGAACCTTCCTTTACCAAGTTTATAAGGATATTGGCAGTGGCTGTAACTACTAGAAAAAAATATGATCCACTGTGGGAAAACAATCACAACCTAACCAGTGTGGCTCAGTGATTGGGGTTGACTCATGCACCAGGAGCTCCCTGATTTGATTCCCAGTCAGGGCACATGCCCAGGGTTGTGGGCTCATTCCCCAGTATGGGGCATGCAGGGGGCAGCCAATTGATGTTTCTCTCTTGTGGATGTTTCTACCTCTCCTTTCCTCTCTTTCTCTCTAAAATAAATAAAAACATTAAAAAAATCATAGATCGTTCACTGGCATCCGAGGCATAATGCAGGGCCCTAGGAAGCTGGAGTAGTTGACACTGAGGGACCCGAATACTCTTAGGGCTGATCAAATAGGTCTGTGAAAAAAAATTGAGATGAGTAAGTTTTTCACAGTCTAGTAAGTAGGGATTACAGCTATAAAATGTGATTATTTTAGCCTTGGTATGGTAAAAATTAGTTCACTTCGATCTAGCAAGTATTCGAAAGAATATTTGGAGAATCGCGAGGCAGAAAAGAAACCCAGAAAATAGAAGTAATGAAGTAAGGTCAGGAGCAGCCACAGCAATATTGCTGAGAGATAATCAGAATATTTAACAAAGAAAAGTCAGCAAATTATTCCGTTTTCTATTGCCACGTAACAAATTATCACAAAGTTATTGGCATGAACCAGCACTCATTTCTATGGGCCAGGAGCCAGGTGTGGTTTCCCTGGGCCCTCTGCTCAGCTCACAAAACTGGAAACGGAAGGCCATCTGGGCTGCAGTTCTCATTCAGCATTCGGGCTCCTTTTCCAACCTCCTTTAGGTTGTTGCCCTGAATTCAATTTTTTGTGGTCCTAGAGCTAAGTCTGCTGTTGTTGTTACTGCTGCTATTATAATACTAGCTTTTAGATCTTAGCCCTAGAGTTAGTTCACAACGTAATAGTTTGTCTTTGCGGAGAGAGAGTTCAATTCATCAATCATAGAATTCACTCTGCTTCTACTGTGGAGAAAGTGAGCAAGGGATGGAAATTTTATTTAGCAGAATACATATGAAAACTTGAAGACTGAAAAAAAATATACTTGTGGTTTGGGGAGGGCAGGAAAAGTGTTCTCGCCCGGCTGGTGTTGCTCAGTGGTTGAACATAGATCCCTGCACCAAGAAGTTAACTGTCTGATTCCTGGTCAGGGCATCTGCCTGGATTTTGGTCTGGAATCCCAGGAGGGGCGTGCATGAGGCAGCCAATTGATGTTTCTCACATTGATGTTTCTATCTCTCTCTCCTTTCTCCCTCTCCCTTCCTCTCTCTCTAAAAATCAATAAAAACATATTTTTAAAAAAGAAAAAGGGTTCTCTGTTATGTGAAGATGAGTTTGGCAGGTAGATTGATTACATGTATAGATAAGAATGTGGATGGCAATGGTGTAGACATGGCGCTTTAATCATCCAGGGAGAAAGTTTAGAAAAAGAAGAGAATATGTCGACAAAGGCAGAATCTCTGGGCTCTGCAATAGAAGAAAAGTCTAGATCAAAGTAGACTGAGAAGAAACAGATAGAACTGAAACCCATACATTATTGTATTTTGAAATCAAAGAGAAGGTGTCATTAAAGGAAAGAGTTATAAATGTCTAGAATGTTCCCTAGAGTTGACCATTAGATTTGTCAATGAGCAGACCCTGATATCTTCAACAAAATAATTTCAGCAAAGCAATAGAGTTGTAACATGCTTGGTGGTGGTTAAGATAAAATTAGCCCTAGCCAGTTTGGCTCAGTGGATAAGAGTGTCGGCATGTGGACTGAAGGATCCTGGATTCGATTCTGGTCAAAGGCACATGCCTGGGTTGCAGGCTCAGTGCCCAGTGGGGGGCATGCAGGAGGCAGCCAATCAATGATTCTTTCTCATCATTGATGTTTATTTCTCTCTTCCTCTCCATTGCTCTCTGAAATCAATAAAATATATATCCTATATAATAAAGAGCTAATATGCTAATTAGACAGAAGAGCAGAACTACCTGCTGTCAGGACCTTCCGGAAATTTCATGCATCGGGCCTCTAGTGTGTGTGTGTGTGTGTGTGTATGTGTGTGTATATATATATATATACATATATATATGTGTGTATAATATAAATATATATTATATATACTATATATAAATATATATACTGTATATAAATATATATATTTAAAAAGACAAAATTAGAGATGAAAAGGGCTCAATCCCAAGTAGGGGGCACACAGGAGGCAGCCTATGGGTGTTTCCTTCTTACATTGATGTTTTTCTCTCTCCCTTCCTTTCTCTATAAAAATCAATAATAATATATTTTTAAAAAGAAGTAAAAGTATTAACACATACAGAACACTTAGAATGGTGGCTGAGATGTTGAAGGAGCTCATTTATTGTTAACTACTGATATTTTTATTACTATGTCTTTGTATCTCCCTATTCATTTCAGTATCCTCAGGTATAAAATATGTCCCATATAAATTATTATGAATTCATAAGTATATGACTACTTGAATATTTTTCCTCAGGATTCAGTTCATAAAAGATCAGAGGAACCAGCCTAATCTGTATTCAAGGCTGTAGTAATTATTGTAAAACTCTAAATATTTACTAAAAATCATTGAATTTTATATATAAAATAAAGGAATTTTATAATAAGTAAAATATACCTCAATATAGCTGTGAAAAATAAGTTTAAATAAAGGAGAATTATTTCCCATGCAGATGTACCAATGAAGCGTGTGGAAGAGGTATCCTTTGTCTAAATACCAGGCAGTCAATTCTGATGGAAGATGAGTAATGTTTTCAATGTCTTTATTTCACTTGCATACAATTTAGTATTTCTTGAAAATTTCAAGAGGACCCTAGATATATATTTTTTTTGAGTGAATTTTTAATGATCAGTAATTCTTACAGGTCACTAAATTTGGCACTATTATGTGGGTTCTATAAATTTCTGTATCACAAAATATTATTTTAAGATACAGCATGATCATCTTCCCAAGATAAACTGTCATATTTTTAAAATAAAATCTAATGGAACATATTAAGTTACATGTAGAAATTATAATTGCGGTAATGTGTTTTATAGACTCCTATGCTCTTAGAGTTGGCAAAGTCCTTGGCACTTCAGGGAGCTTGGAGATACTGCAGTTTTCTTTGCATATCAATTTTACTTAACACTATAGTTGGTGACATCCTCTGGGCTACGTATCAAATAAAGATTTATTCAGAGCTCACTTCATTCCAACAAGGGTTTAAAGTGGTTGCATCTAAATTATTGGACCATAAATTCAGTTTTTGAATGGCATGCTATCGAACCATTCTATACCAATGCCATTTTCTAAATGAAAGAAAAGCCATATTCAAAGCTTAAAATAATTTCTAAAGCAATGTACTTATTCAACATACTGAACTTTTTGGCGATAGTAGGCATTCATGACAGGAAAACTGAGTAATGTATGTTTCCAGTTTTGTGTCAAAAGAAAAAAAAGAACAAGGAGATATGAGATGCTCTGTGTAGCCAAATCCCATCATCTGTTCCCCTCTCTATTTAATATCCCTTCTTCCCAGGATGGTGCTTTATGGGAAATGCCATCACTTGCTTTCTAAGGGAGGTAGCTGCAAAGTTGCATCTCCGAATTGCATCCAGGTCAAAATTCACAGTGTTTGTACACTGTATGGTCCTCTGTGCCAGGTCAAGACGCCTCTCCAGAAGGATCCCTTGGTCTTTTGAGTCCAACAAGTGGACCAGATAGTAGAGGCCATATAGGTTGTCCTCAGACTGGTCACCCAAGGAGGATTGGCAAGATAATTTCTTGAAAGGGCCTAATTTGACATGATTCATGTCTCTTTGGACCAATAGTTTACCAGCATCTACCTGCAGCATTGTCTTATCAATTTGCTTTCTGAAACCAGAAATGATTTTAGAAACACATTTCCATGTGTTTCTAAATACTTTCTTTTAATACCTCCTCCTCCTCCCTATGTATTCAGCTTAAATGACATTCAGTTACTTGCCTCCCATATGTCTGTGGTTTAATTATAATTCTCACTGTCAGGGAGGAGGCTAAATCACAGTGGTCTGTCGGAGCATGCTGGCACTGCACGGGCATTTTCCACGTTCATCTCTTCTCTCCCTTCAAATTTATATTAATGGCCATCACTCTTAGGAAGCTTCTCCAAGTAGTACTGGCTCCCAAGAATGAAAGAGAAATAAACTATATATTTCCTCAAGCAACGAATGGAGGCTGTTAAGCTGCCTGAATGCAAACTTAAGATGCTCCATTCAACCTCATATGATAGTCTTTTTATCTCATAAATCAACCACATATGTCTTGTCAAGTTTATCATGTATGAACATGAAGGTATTAGCTCTTTGACCACAGAGATAGCAATTCAGAAATAGAACCACTTTGTATGAAACAGACCAACTAAGAATAGACATTTTAAGAGCCAGAGAATTTCTTTGAACTGTGAAATATGCAATAGGACACAAGAAAACATTTTTTAGCTAAAATAGAATGAATTTATTTTCACATAGCATACTCTAAGAGAGTCCATTTATCTGATTTCACTCACTAACCCAATTCTTGACTTTGATGAGGATTTTATGAAGAATAAAGAAAATTGTTAGAAATAAGCAAATTCACATAAAAAATGGGAATGCCATAGAGGTATCTATTCATACATCCATGTGTATGCACAGGGACGCATTGAAACATAACAATCTACACAAAGTCTAAAGTCACATGAAGACTTGTGAGAATCTTTGGTCAGTGTGTCCACAAGAATGTCCTTGATTGATTCCTTTCCCCCCATGTCCTACCCATAATTTCTGCCCTAGAAAATCAACTCTATGATGCTGTTTTGTGCTACCTGGACCCGAATATCAGTTTGTACTTAGGAATTTTCTGAAAATTTTACCTGACACTACTTTGTTAGGACATTTTATTTGCCATTTACTCTTTATAACATGGCAATTGTCATAGCAATGCAGGTCTCTGTCCCTGTATCTGTCTCCTCTTCTCCTCCCCTGAACATGCTATCCATTTCTGTGCACTGAGCTGATTGCTGTGCTGTGATGAAGGAAGGAAAATTATAATTCCTTTAGTCGGAGGAAATAGTCAGTTCTAATTAAGATCAGATTTGACAAGGTTTTCCTTATTAAATAGACATGCGGATGTTATGTTTTGTTTTCTTTTTTTTCTGTGAAAACCCAATATACATGACGGGTTGCTCACGATTGCAGAACACTTTCAAAAATGTTTTGTTTTTATGTTTACTCATCAAATGTTTCACAACAACTTATTCTCATTATAAAGACAAAGATACATTACACATTACTTAGGAGCAGACACACTAAACTGTTTATCATCTCCACTCCTAGTAAAACTTTTAAAGATTAAAGGCCTCATAAAAATTAAGGTGCACATAGCAAGAGAACAGATGTGGAAAGAATGTGGCCAACTATTCTACCTGAAAAATCATCTTGTCATTTGATAGAATTATGTATTCTTCTAATGAAGGTATCTTTCAGATATTGTTACCCATCAGTCCTCCTTGTTCTGGGCATTTCAAGTCCTTCCTTAGTTAACTTTCTGTCGCTGAGTTTATAAATGAACATTGTGTTGTGTGTTTTTTTTGAAGACTTGCAATGATTATAATGGTAATCAACAATATTCTAGTGTAATATAAAAATGCCTGGGCTTTGGCAGTTGCTTCTGAGTAGGATAGAGTAGATACTGGGGAACCACTGCCTTCACTAAATAACAAACAAACAAGCAAAAAGGTTTAAAAAAGTACATAAGTCATTTGGTTAAAAAAATTGAACTGCTGTGAATGCCAAGAAGCTCAGATGAAGTGAAAGTTTGGAGAGGCAAGAACCCTCATATCTGAGCTGAGGTGGTGGACCGTTTTCTTCCCGGAACTTTTTCAAAGTCTTTTCTAGGCAGAGCATCTGGTTCCTGCCGCTGACAGAAGTGTTTTACCAGGGATGATAAAAAACCATGGGGATTGACTCCTAGCTTGAGGGGCTTCTAGCCTGAAGAGTACAAAACTCACAGCTTGATTTCCGCACTGAGTTTTGCCAAATGCTAGAGCTAAGCACTAATGTTGGAGTCTGGAAAGGCAGGATGAAATCTTCTATTGTGTTTACTATTTAAGAGACATGATTCCACAAAGTCACCCCCAGGCAGTGTCTGCTCAGGACAAGCTTTCAGGCCAAGGAGAGACATACACAGAGAGCAGCATGCTTCAGGCGAAGCCATGTGGGAAAACAAGGAAACAAGCAAAGGAAACGAACAAAAACCAAGAAATCAGGGAGGAATAGCCCTGAGTCTCATAGTGTGGGAAACAACATCAACATCGTTTTATTTGTTTGTTTGTTTTAATATATTTGTATTAATTTCAGAGAGGGAGAGAGAGATAGAAACCTCAATGATTGCCAGTACAATAGGACTATACTGGTACTTACCTAAGAATTGATTGGCTGCCCCCTGCATACCCGCTATTGGGGATTGAGCCTGCAACCCAGGCATGTGCCCTTGACCTGGGACCCTTCAGACCATAGGCTGATGTTCTGTCCACTGAACCAAACCTGCTAGGACTTATTTTGGTTCCCTGTTTTCATTAACTTTGAAAATTTCCCATATATTATTTATTCAAGTATTTTTCTGCACCCACCACATTTCTCGGATTACAAGGCAGATAGATGGTTTTCACACATTACTATTTACATTTTATTTTTAGTCTTTTCTTTTTCTGTGTTCAAGTTTGCATAGTTTATATTGTTATAAAATCAAGCTCATTGTTGTTTTCTGTGGTGTCAAATCATTTCAGTCTATCCAGGGTCTTTTTATTTCAGTTACTATGTTTTTTAGCTTCAAGTGTTGCATTTAGATCATTTATGTATCTACCATTTTTTGCCTATATATGCGAATGAGTATACTTATTACGCCTAGAAAGAGTTCGTTGTCCATAATCATTAGTGTATGAATATTCTTTGGACTATATTTTTTATATGAAAGCTTGCCTACTATCTAAAAAGAGAGGTGTATGTTAGATTACATATGAAAGTTTCATGGAAAGAAAGCTGAGCCATAGAAATGACTACTGATCATTTTTCAGATTACAATGAGTAAACTGTGTTTATTGAAAATGAGTCTCATGCATTAATAGATGGAAGAAGCTACAAATAAAAAAGGGAAGTGTCCAAATTTGCTTTCACTTACTTTAATGCAACTTTTAATTATAATATTTGATTTTAAAATTTAAAATCTGGGATAAATCACCAACAAAAAAGAATGCCAGTACAATAGGACTATACTGGTACTTACCTAAGCAGGGAAGATACATAATCCCCAGTCTTATAGAATGGAAGCTCCTCCATCCCTGCTGGGTGTCTTAGTCATGGATTAAATCATTTTCCACATTTGTGTTAGTTAATTTTTGTATATTTCCTTTTCCAGACACTAAAAGCAGAGACTGTTATTCATTGCTGTGTCACTAACAACTGACAGTAGGTTTGGACTACGCCAGATTCTTCATAAATAATTATTGAATGACTAGTGGCCCGGTGCACAAAATTCGTACACATTAAAAGGGAAAAGAGCCAGACCCGGCCGGCCCCACCCCTGTCAAGCCCTGCTGGCAGGGGACACAGTGTCAAGTCCCGGCCCACCCACACACGCCTCCCGTGCATGCAGTCCCGCCCACCCATGCCTGCCACACATGCAGCCTCCTGCTGCTGCCACACACGCAGCCTCCTGCTGATCAGTCGTTATGGCATGAGGGCATCATGACCATTAGCATATTAGCTCTTTACTATATAGGATGGGGAAATACAACAAAACTTGCATAGTGTCAGCACTCATGAGGAATATATGAAGTTCTGGAGAATTATTTGATTAGCAGTATCAATGATACAGTCCAGAAGTGCAGTCCAATTTTCATTTCAAAACAAACGCAAATCAAATTTTTTAAAAATGAATTCAATACAAAGTAATATTTTGTGCACATACAATTTTTTAGGTGAAAAGAAAAACAACAATGATAAAATATGTAGTCCTTAATCATTGGGATTGTATGTGTGAAGTGGAATTTGACAAGCATTTCTCCCTCTCTCTCTCTCTCTCTCTCTCTCTCTCTCTCTCTCTCACACACACACACACACACACAACCTGCCATGTGTTTGGAAAAGATTCACTATAGACTAAAGACATTAGAGAGTTCTTCTTAGCAGGAGACTTGAGCTGGAATTTAAGAGAGAAAAGTGTCTTAAGAAGATACTCCATGTGCCAAAGGAAGAGCATTGCAATCTTAAGATGGGACTGTGTCTAGCATGTGTAGGAGATGTTGAAAGAACAGTCGAGCCGAGAAAAATATTTTCTATAAAAGAGCAGTCAGGGGAGTAATGATTCAGGTTATAAATGCTCTTGAAAGACAAGTTTAAAATTCTAGACTCCAACTTGTCAAATGCCATGGAAATAATATTAAGAAAAAATTGAGAATTCTAAAAATAGTTTCAGAATACATTTGAGGGAAGGGTTATTAAACTTGATCTGGGTGAAGGATTCTTTCAATTGTGTCAGAAACCAGGCTCAACTTCCCTTAAAGAGTAAGTGAATTTATTAGGCTGTTTCAAATGGAAAATCTAGAGGTAGAGCTGTCTTCAGGCATGGATAATAAAGGAATTAACTCCAATTTTCTAACAGTCTATGTCCCATTATGTTGGCTTGTCTTTTTAATTGTGTGGCTAAGCTCTTAGTTATAACACAGCTACCTTAGTAGCTGGAGCTAGGAGTTTTCTTATTTCTATCCAAATATTGAACTTACTCTAATTGGTCTAACCCAGCCGTGGGCAAACTACGGCCTGCGGGCCGGATCCGGCCCGTTTGAAATGAATAAAACTAAAAAAAAAAAGACCGTACCCTTTTATGTAATGGTGTTTACTTTGAATTTATATTAGTTCACACAAACACTCCATCCATGCTTTTGTTCCGGCCCTCCAGTCCAGTTTAAGAACCCATTGTGGCCCTCGAGTCAAAAAGTTTGCCCACCCCTGGTCTAACCTGAACCACAAGCTGTAGACATGAGAATCTGGATGCTGATTGGCATATAACTGAGTTATTATCTATCCCTAAAGACAATACCTTGGCAAAGGTTGAGATTTTACTTATTGGCTTATAAACATCAGGTGTGTTTTCAAACCACAAAGCTGTACACTACAAGTTATCCTGGGTACGGCTATTAGGGTGCAACAAGCAATAGGGAACATCCAACTCTTCCATAAGCCATGAGAAGCAGGACTAACTCTCTCTCTCTCTCTCTCTCTCTCTCTCTCTCTCTCTCTCTCTGTCTCTTTTTCTATATGGTCTTATGGTGCTAGTGTTTACAGTTTATATTTACATTAAGTTCATAAGAATATATATACTCATGATCTTTCACTTTTGAAACTATATGACTTTATGATAAAGATGAGTAAAAATAAACAGGATTTATCTTAATAGTTTCTGGGCTCTTCTGCATATGAAAAATGAGCTAGTTTGGATTCATGACACAAACTGTAATTAAATTGCAGTAAAATAAAACAAATGAAATCATTGGCATATCCACTAAAACACTAGAGTCTGCTTTCTCCATATGAGTTAGAGTAGGGACCCCAGCAGGGAACTGCCTTTCAAAACTCCTTTCCTCGTCTGCTTCGTGTTTTCACACAAACCCAATTAAAACCTGGAATGGAAAGACAACCTGTGAATGAATAACAGTAGATGACAGACGTGCTGATGTGTGACCTCACTGAATTCACCCAACAGCCTCATGAGGAGAAAACTGTTACATGGAGGGATGACATCATTCGCCACAGTTCACACAGACTATCAGGCGGTAGAACCAGGGATTCCCGAGAACACAGTGCCTACCCTGCTTCGTTGCTTTGATTTATTAACTTATAGGATTTTCAGTAGATCCCAAACCAGCCTGGCTAATTTCCCAGTGAAAGATTTCTAGGTGATTACCTTTTGGATCTACTTCTTGGCACCTGTCTTTGAATAAGGAGAGCTGACATTTATTGCCTGAGTTCTCTTCACAGCAGCTGGCCAACCCTCTGTCGTTGGTGAACGCATCAGGTTAGAGCTGCTTCTGTGGACAGACTTGATCTTGTGTGTAGTTAACAAAACGGTATTAGAATTCTTATATGTAAGCGTTGATACTTCCTTATCTTTTCCCGCCTTCCTTTTAATGGGTCCCAGAGTTCAACTGATTTCTTTGTTCCAAAATTTAAAAGATTAGAATGGCAACATTTGCTAAGAATAATAAGAGCCTGGTTTATATTCAGAACAAGGATGAAATCATGAATACATATTTCCCTGAAAGCATTTCTAGACAGGTTATATAGATCAGGGAGTGATAATAAATTGGGAAGAAAGAGGGAAAGATAAACCTTGCTGCAGAGGTAGGAAACCTTCAGAGGAGAAAGATTGGAAACAGTAACACACTCTTCTCTCTCGCTTCCAATTATGCTGGGAACACAGTGGGAAGACAGGCCGGGTTGTCTGCCCCTTATATTTAACTGTCAAAGTCAGACTTCAGGGATTATTTTCTTCATTCAGGTTTCTGTGTTCCTTTCTGTTGTGCATATATTGCTTAGACCTCCAAAGTCTGTCTTTTATACCTCTGTCTAAAAGCTTCCATCGACTGTTACTTTACAAAAATGTTTTTAAGTTATTGGCTATGGCGCTTCAAAGGAAACACATTATATGAGGTTTAACAAATTAGTTCTTCCTCACTTAAATACCGCTTCTGGGGACTGGAGAGCCTTGGGTGTACCCTACCTTTGCTTCACATTGTGTTTCTCTGCAGAGAAAGGGAAGCCCGGGGCTGTTTTGCTTCCAGTTGCTAAGAGGAAACATGAAAAGGTTCTCTCACTAACAAGGTCACCTAATCATCTCTAGCAATCACAGGACTGGTAAATGCCAGTGCACTTGCTCATCTATTTCCAGCTGCTAAGACAACTGTGATGGCTTTGCTTGATTGCTAAGTTTTTCTCTTCTCTGACCTCTAAACTATAAGTGTTTGAAGATCATCAGGGAATCGTTTCCCCCAAGGAAGTTGCTTAATCAAACCCGTTCAGTATGTTTATATCTGTGAGTGGAACCACTTGCTGTGTTACCTCTAAGACACATCTTCCCTCAAAGTGTTTTTTCCCTTTTAAAGTTGGTTGAGTTCTTACAACTCAGTGAGAAATTGCAGCCTTTCTAATTAAGTGACAAACATAGTTGGATTTTCTTCAGCAAATATCTATTCAGTTCAGTACCATATATCACCTGGCAGGTTTTCTCTTATGCTTCACTTGCTGCTGATAACCCTATCTCGGTCATGGAATGCCTCCACATTGAGTCTCTCTTGCCTTATCTGTTTAATGACAGGTTACATATTTCTTGCCATGACCAATGATGTACCTCACCTCTGTTTTATCTTCCCACAGAGATGCATCATTTTGTTTCCAATTGTTATCCCTACTTTGCATATTATTAAAGTTATGTACCTTAAGGCTCAGAGTAGACTTAGTAAATAGCTACTTAGGAAGCTCTTCGATTTTGTACCCTTAAATTCAGAGCGGATGCCTGCTATGTGAGTAGCTCAGAAAGTGCCCAAATCCATACATAGACATTAAAAAGGCTCAAGTATATTTGTCATCAAATGTTTCAAGCAACATTAGTACATAGACTGATGAACAGGGACAGATCCAAAGACAGAGAAACAGCGATCAGACTATCAATAATAATAATCCTGCCCCTCCAGAAGAGCAAATCCTCTGGGTGTTCTCAGAGAAATGAAATGATTTTAGGTAATAGATAGATATTACCTATCCTCACTGTATAAATATACAGGATTATTATTATTGATATTGATAATATCAATCCCCAGAGGGAAAGTAGGGGAGGGTGGGGGTAAGGGGAAGAGATCAACCAAAGGACTTGTATGCATGCATATAAGCCAAACCAATGGACACGGACAACAGGGGGATGAGAACATGAGTGGGGGGGGGGGAGGTTGGGGGTTAATGGGGGGATGAGGACACATTTGTAATACCTTAACCAATAATTTTAAAAAAGCATTTAGCATATACATATACTAATACAAAGCTACTAATACTAATCAAAAATAAGAATATTTTCTCTTTTTTTGTCTAGGGAGACAATATGAATATATTTCAAAAACATGTCCCAAAACTCAAACTTTTATGACCATCCGTGTGATAACTGACAATACTTGCTCTGGGTTTTCAGCTCCTGGCTTCTCTCTGTCAGGCTTCCTATACGAACGGGAGATTTCCACAGCTCGCTCCTGTTGCATCTAATGGGAGCTGTGGAACTGAATCCGCAGCCGCTCCTGGTGGCACATCTATTGGCAGCTGCGTTGTTGATGCTGCTGAACTAAATGTCTCTCCCATCATTGAAAACATGATGACAAAACAGCTTTGACAGTATAACTGCACATTTTCCCCTCCGATAGCTCTGCGTAGTTTTGAGATTATGGGCAGAAGAAGGGGAAATGCTAGGATGCCGATGTTTCCTCGTCTTTTTGTTTCATAAAAATGAATTGTGGGCGCTTCAATGTAAATTAAAACAATCGCCCAGCTGTTATTTGCCTACATTTCAAAAATGGTGACAGAACGTTTTTAAAGTATGAAATTACCTGAGAGTTGACAATGATGCTGTGAGTTGGAGATAATCGAAAAGAGTTCCAGGCGGCACAGCCATGGTCTGCAGTCAGCACGCCACGGGGATTGGAGGGGCAGGATTATTATGGGGAAAACTTCAAGTTGAGTTTGTTGGTTTTTTCTTCTATTTCACTGATGCACTAAGCAGTGCTCCTAGGAAAGGGTAATCTGGTTCTTACTCTGGAGGAAGATGTTCCAGAAAAGGGGACATTCCCTGCCCATGAACCACCCCTCTGACCCTCCTGCCACCAGAGCTCTTAGCAGCAGGCGCTGGGGCGGCCCAGAGTGCCTGCCTCTGGGAACACAGCCAGCGTCTCCCTGTCTGAATAGAGAAGGCACTTTAGTCTGGGTGGGGAATGGGTTATGACACACCACGGTGAGCTCTTTTGTTTCAGAAACATCGAATTTGCTCTCCCGAATCCCTGTTTCTGTGCATGACTGTTTCACAATCCTCAGCGGGGCTAAGTGAGTCGGAGTTGAGAGTGTGGGTCACAGGCCTGCTCCCTGGTGAGGGGGGGACCAGAAACACAGGAACAAAGTAATCCATCTTCTGTTGAGGTCGCAGGGATCTGTCGCCACAAAAGTTCCTCAGACAGAAAAGTCTTCATACATTGGAAGGAGTTCAGGTACTCAGCAGCCCCCTTCCCCGAAATGACAAATGGCGAATAAAGAGGTTAAGAAATTACTCAAGCTTGGGTTCAAATTCAGGTTTGGGTGCCGCTTAATTGTGTTAGGCTGGCAAAATGATGTGCCCTCTCTAAACATCAGTTATTCACCTAGGGAAAAGGAGAACACATCTTCCCTCATTCATTAAACTATGATTAAAACAACATAACCTGCAAACCACAGCATATATACAGCATGACAGAGTAGATCCTTAATAAATATTAGTGCTGATTGCTGATAATGACACATGGGATTTTTAAAATGTTAAGATTTGAGGTCGGGTGTTGAGGGTTACAATAAATGGTAGCAATGCTTAATGGCCAAGATGCTGAAAGAAATACTTAGTGATCAGTTATTTGTTTTATTGTACTTTCCAACAGATTTTATTTGAAAAATTTTTGGAATTGCAAGTAAAATCTGTTTCTTCACCACAGACAATCTGAAAAGCAATATATCTAGTCCACATTTTGAAAATTAAATACACTCTTGTCTTTTTATATTAGTGAAACTTGTACTGATTGTTCTGAAACAACTCACTCAATAATTTGTCTTTATGATATTTCAAAGTTAGTACAATGTTATTTATTTCCATTATTTAAAACCAATGCATATTACCTCACTGTAAAAATATACTATAATGTATGTACAATAACTCCTCCATTGAAAAAAAAACACACTTCTATTTCCTTTTTTTGGATTAATGAATTAAAAACCCTTCCACATCATATAGCCATATGTAAGCTGTACTTACGGTAGGTTTGTAGAAGCATAATTACCACCTCAATATATGTGCATAGTTAAAATTTAATTGTATAATGACCAAGGCCCTTCCAAAAATGCTTATTCAAGTGTCCTCTTCTAATTATGGCTGTGACAAACTAGTTCTCAGCAGAGCAAATTTCCCACCAGGGAGAATTAGAAAACTTGCTAATTTTTTTTTGAATCTGATTAAAAGCATTGAAGAAGAGTCAAAGCAGCTTGAGAATTCAGGAAATCATTTCATTTCTTGGGGAACACCCAGAGGATAGGAAAAAGGGGGTTGCCCACATTCTACAATAGCTTTTCCTCCCGAAATATTATCTGCCTCATCAACAGAACAAAGCATAATACGTATTTTCTTTTTTCCTAATGATCATGGTTTTGAGTCAGAATAAGAACCATTTGTCCCCGAAGCCCATTAGAGAAGAGAATAGGGCCTGAATCCGAGGTCTGCCACTTATTAGCTCTTGAAGAATTGGCCAATTTCCTTCAACTCTTGGGATGTCATCTTTCTTACTTGAAAAAAATGCGAATAGTGATATCTCACTCACAGAACTGTTAGGAGGAAATAGGAGATATTAACTTTTAAAAAAGTTTTAGTCCACGAAGAGGGGTCGCTCAGACCTTAATATACTTTCTTGTCAATTTTCTAATTTCCTTTGACTTTGTTCAGGGTGATTTTAGGTCTTCGTTCTCTCTGCAGGGCAGTGAGCTGGACATCCCTGCTTTATTATTTCGGCTGCTTAGGGAGCAGATCAGTGAAATGCCTGCCAGGCTTAGCTGCTTTCTCTCCAAGAGGCCCGCTTACTCATTCTTGGTGGGAAGTCTGTTTACTGAGTCAATACTGGATGCACTTCCCACTGGGCTGAGTCAATTGCCACGGGTCTGAAGCAGTCTGGGCCTTGATGCTTGGAGTTAGTTGAGTGCTTTCATGCACTGATTCCAGGTGGTGAGTTTGCCTGTCTTTTTTTTTTTTACTTTGTAGCCTGAGTGTGTGGAGTTAGGGAATATATACACACGTAGGAGGATTCAAAGATATACGTATGCTCATCTGTGTGCAGTTGGTAACATAACAATGGTGAGGACAGTAGGAGGCATTGGGGGTCTTTGCACACCCACCTAACTGTTCTCAGCCCAGGAAAGCACGTTGCCATGTGTCTTACATGCCTCTATCTTCCACTAAAACCTTAGGTAGCCAATGGTTTCCTCAGGTCTTGAGGCAACATGTATCTGTTCCTAGGGCATCTGAAAGCCTACACCCAATGCCACTAGTCCCTGCCTCTGCAAGGTATTGTCTTTTTTTTTCTTTTTAGAATGTAGATATTTTTTATTGATTTCAGAGAGGAAAGGAGAGGGAGAGATATATAGGAACATCAATGATGAGAGAGAATCATTGATCGGCTGCATGCCCCCTAATGGGGATCAAGCCTGTAAGCCAGGCATAAATCACTGACCCAGGCCAGTTGGGCCAAGTTATTGTCTTTTGGTTTTCTACTTCCATCTCAGAGCCTCATGTGTGTGGTTGTTCTATGTACAGAACCTTATTGAAGGGCACTGGTGCCCAACGGGCATGGCTCAGTCCTTGAGCATTGACCTATGCAGGAGGTCACGGTTTGATTTCCGGTCAGGGCACATGCCCGATTGCAGGCTTGATCCCCAGTGTGGGGTGTGCAGGAGGCAGCCAATCAGTGATTCTCTCTTATCATTGATATTTCTATCTCTCTCCCTCTTCCTTCCTCTATATATATATAGCCTGCCCCTTTCTTGAATATGTCTCTGTGATATAATTGCCCCCCACTCCCAATTCTACAAAAGCAACTGAGCTTCTTCTCTTCCTGTGTACACCACCTTCCATCCCCACCTTATTCCAGAGGATCTCAATATGACCATTCTGTCCAAAGAGGTCTCTGCCCAAATCCCCAGGATCCATCAGCAAATTTGCACGAAAAGCCCTCTTTTCATTTGAGAATATGCTCTGCACAGAATGTAGAAGAAACGCACTGCGACCACTGTGCTGAATTACAGTTTTTGATCTGCCTAAGGGGGAAAAGGTTAGCCACTTTTTTTTCTTTTTTTACTCTGCAGTAGCTTTACGTTTTCATTGTTCTTGTTCTCTAGCAAGCCTGCAATTAAGTATTTCTGTTTGTTTTGTTTTGAAGTAAGGAGAGCACTGTGGATGAAATGGCATTATGAATGTAAGCAAAATTTAAAAAAATTTAATCCCAAATAACCCTTTTTTGAACTCTGAGAAATACTTCCCCAAATGAGAATTGGATTTGCACTGGTGAAATCATTTGAAAAAATTCTGAGTCAAAATAGGATGAGCAGTACAGTGTGAATGCGGCCGTATCTACGTTAATTAACCCTCCTTGTCATCTGAGGCCCAACTGGTTTAATTTGAGAAGCAGAATGAGCACAGCATATGAATGGACTGGAGCAGACTGCTTCTCCTAATTTCAGCACTTCCGTTACTGGCTATTTGACAAATGCTGGGGGTCTCCCTGTCTCTCTGACTTGATTTCTGTGTTCATCGAAGTAAGATTCCATGAGCAGCTACAACATAGGGCTGCTCAGTCAATGCACGTAAATGACATAAAGTAATACCGGGCACATAGCGAGGGTTCAATAAGGGTTAGGTGTAACTTAGCAAAAAATGTGGCATTACAGAATTCATTTATGAGCATATTATTCAGATCATTGATATTGGTCATTTAAATATGATTCACATTGTAAAATATTTTGATATTTGTTTTCAGATTGTTATGATGTATGAAAAAGAAAAATAGATATGGGAAGATGCAGTGAAGATAATACACTGGGTGATTATTTTGTGGATCTGAATGTCACAAAATATGACTGTTAGTAGTTGTATTACTATGGCTTTTTTCTATGGCACAGCTCTGTCATTTGCTAACTCAGTCCTTTTTCTTTGAAAATGTGCACCACATGGGTGTGGATAATTATGTAGATGGTAGCTAAACAATTGCCATGGCAAAATGTTTTATTTCTGTGGCCCTTTTCCCATCAAAAGTAACTGTGGAATTATACTATGTAGGGACATTTTTTACAGGGATTAAAAATTGAGAAATATCCTCATTCAACCTTTTTTTTAAATGAAACTTTATTTTTGAAAGTATTACAGATGTTTCCCTTTTCCTCCATTGGCCCCTTCTAGCCCACCCTCACCCCACACCCCACCCCACACCCTATTGTCTGTGTCCATGGGTTATATATGTATGCATATAATTTCTTCGGTTAATCTCTTCCTACCCACCCACCCCCACCTTTCCTCTGAGATTCGACAGTCTGTTCCAAGTTTCCATGTCCCTAGATCTATTTTGTTCATCAGTTTGTTTTATTCTTTAGATTTCATATATGAGTGAGATCATATGATACTTGTCTTTCTCTGGCTGGCTTATTTCCCTTAGCATTTAACCTTTTGACAATATCTGTGCATCTATAATTTCTTTCAAGATTCAGATTTCAGTTGACAATGCCAAAGAAACTTCACTTTCTCTTGACAGGCTTGTTGTTACACATTTTATTTTATCATAATCCTCTAAATCACATTCATTTTCATAAAAAGATGTATTGCTCATTAACAAATTTTAACATGTGGACTTGTGTGATATTGAGCTGTTGATAGCTGTGACTGTTATTAACATCTAGGGAACATGAATTAAGCCAAGGTATAGGATATCCTTACTCCTTATTTCTTAGACTCTAAATGTCTGGAATATTCCATATGATTTTAGTAATTTTAAACAACAAGAAGAAATATAATATTTTTACCTGCATAAAAGAATAATAGGAGAAATAAATGTTTTTATATGTATGTATATATGTATGCATGTCTATATTTATGTAAGGAAAATACTTCATATATTAAGTGTGTGTGTGTGTGTGTGTGTGTGTGTATATATATATATATATATATATATGAAACATGCTTCAGAAAATTGCACAAATAATATGCATGTAGCTTGATGAATTTTCACAAAGTGAATATATTTTGTAAAAATCACCCAGATCAACCAACAGAACCTTACCCACAATGTGCAAGCCTCCCTCTGACTCCCTTCCAGTCACTAACCTCCAAGGATAAGTGCGATTTTAGCTTATTACATCATAGATTAATTTAAATTTCTCTCAGTATGTTTTGTTTTTTTGTTACTCTCCAAAGCTTCTTCAGAATTTACATACAACCAACCATGTTGGGTTAAGAAACCTGTATGCTCAACACCCTTCAGCCCTCCGCTTTTGTCTCTTCAGTCGTTGAAGATCACGATAGCTCTGCTGGTTTCTTTTTTATTGAATTTTTGGGGTGACATTCGTGATCAGGGCACATTGGTTGCAATGAATGCATAAATAAGGGAAACAACAAATTGATGTTTCTCTCTCTCAAATCAGTCAATCAATAACAAATGAGACGTTTTCAGACAAACCATGACAAGTTGGTCACCCCCTGGCCAACTCCCTGGCCCTGGGCGATTGAGTAGCTTCTAATGAGACATATCCTCATCGGACTTTCCCTGGGTCCCTAGGAGGCATGCTCAAGGTCTGCCAACGTGCTGTGTCTTTATATGAAATCTCCCCCATTCATCTCTTTGCTGCTTCTGTGTTCTCTGTGTACCTGGACTGATACTGTGGTATATTCATATGTTTTTAACTAGCACTACGTTTCAATTCTCCCCGATTGGTATTTTATTACCTTAAAAGCCTTGTTAAAGAAACTCATAGATCAGGGATTGCAAATTCATCGCCTGAGGGCAGAATTTGGCCAGCAAATTTGTTTGTTCTACAAAGATTTTTAAAAATTTTTGTTTGTGTTTTGTTAATATTTTAAAACAGAAATACATCTCATAAAAATCCAATGTCTTTATCTCATTATTTGCATGTAATTTTTAAATTTAGGTAATATGTAAATACATGTGTTAGAATTTTGGGAGTAGGCACGAAGATTTTAGATATTAATTTATATTTTTCTAACTAGTAGAGAGGAAAAAATATAATAAAACCCTGAAAGGTTGAATGTAAAAGGATGAAAAAGATATAAAGGCATGAGCTAACCAAATATTGAACACATCTACAAAAATGTTCTTGGGCTGGCACGCCTATTTTGGCGGAAGGATAGTAACATTGCCTTTATTGAATGCATTTGCTGAGTTTATCAAGTTTTGGAAATTATTGAAGATAGTTGTAGCAGTGCGGAAAATTATTTGTCTGTGAAATTTCACACTTTAGTTAAAATTGTCTCCTTAGCTTGGTAATTATGCATGCACAGAATTATTGCTCCAAGTCTGCTCGGGGCAATCTGTCTCTTTCTGTATATTCTCAGCATTCATTATATAGCAGAAAATAGCTGTTCACTCAGACTGTCTTTTCCATAGTCTTGGCTGCAATATACATGCATTTTCTAGGGTGATGCAGTTCTGATTTGCAGCCCAGTTATCTCCTGTCAGTCTCGCCTTTCATTTGGAGGAGCAGGCGTCTTGCTATCGCTTCCTCTCCAACTGTATTAGCACAGGGTCAAATAAGATGCACAAGACAGCACTTAGCACCTGGACTCCATAGTAACATCCAACAGGGACCCAGCACCTGAAGCCTAAGAGAGTGTCAGGATGTATTATCCCTCTCTCTCAAGCTCCAGCTTTCTTTTTGTGAGCAGCTGAAAGACTAGAGCACAGTTCATGGGGAATTCAGTGAGAAAACACTTTTCAATTATGTAGGAAACAATTTGTTAGTGTCAGAAGGTGGAAGTGGAGGAAGTACAGCCTGTTTTCAATAATCATTTTTGAGAATGAGCGCATGGCGCTCATTACACAAACATAGGTATTATCCACATAGGACAGCATTTCATCTCCGTGTTGACGAGTTAATATTCACAACTACACCTGTGTTTATTACTCAGACACTGGGAACCCAAATACCTGACTTTCATAGTTTTGAAGCACTCAAGAGCGGTAGTGCTAGATCTGAGAAAAGTCTTACCTGACTCACTCCATATACCAATGAGGGTAAGTCAGTCCAGGGCTCGCTCCTCAATGGAGTGGCAATTGAACCGAGAAGAGGAGATTTTTAAAAAGAAAGAAATAAGGAAGCATTAGCTAGCAGAGCAAATACAAACAAATTCAGGACGAGTTGGTGAGTTAATACACAGATGAACTCACGTGAATGTGGTGTATTAGTTTTCCATAACAGATCTCCAGGAATCTGGTGCCTTAAAACAACACACACTCATTATTTCATAGTTATATAAGGTTAATTTGAATGCAGGCCTCACCAGGGTAAAAAAAATGTTGGCAGAGCTGCTGTCTTATTGGAGGCTCTGAGGAGTAATCAGCTTCCCGAATCAGTCAGATGTTGGCCTGTGTAAGGCTGGTCCCAGTTTTCTTACTGGTGTCAGTTTTTACGTCCGTAGAACTGAGATCCCCGTATTCCTGTTGGCATCACCGGGAACGCTTCTTGGCCTATAATATTTGCCTTCCCCTTTAGCTCCTTTCCTGTTATTAATAAGTAGTTAATTACAATGGTTTCCCATAGCATGGGTTCTCTCTCCTGGTGCTAACATTCTAATTGTGTATGAGTTCTCTAGGAAACTGAGGATGAGTTCAAAAGATGAAATGAAGGCGAGACCTAGATTTTAATTCACAGGGAATGTGTTAATAATCATTCATTAGTAATGCTTTGCAGACAATAATGTAAAGAAAATATTAGGGTAACTTTCAAAACCTTCCCTCAATTCCCCATGCTGTCCTTATAATTAGATATAGTCTCAGAATGCGGTTATACATTTTGTAAATGACTTGTGAATGTCAACTAATCTTGTTTTAATTAAGCACAGAAGACTGATGTGAGGGAAAGTTTCAAACTTTAATGTTGAATTCCTTTCAAGTGTAAAGTGCAATTAAAAAATACTTTTTAAAGTGAGAAAGGAGACAATTATAATGAATCACCGATCTCATGAAAGGAGAGGCGTTTGTTTCTGAAGTGCAGGGAAATAAACATTTTAAACAGTAAACAACTTCCCTTTGAGAAAGTGTATAAAGCCAAATTCCAAATCTAAAAAGTTAGAGCGCACATAATGAATATTCTACTCATCATGTGTCCAGTACATTTACTAACTACAGTGCATTGAGGCTGTTCTATGTTCTAGACATTGACTAAGATGGCCCTCACCTTCCCAGCAGCTGAATAACCTTTGGTGAGATTCTGGGCACTAACCTCTCTTCCCTCAGATCATTTATTTAGAGATATTACTAGTCAAATTGGAATTTCCTTCTCTGCCCCTTTGAGATGCAATTATTTAAAAAGCCTTTTGCCAGTTTTACAACCCAGGACTGTCTTTCTCAAGAGCCTGGGAGCCACCCCTTTGACATGTAATGAGTAAGGGAGACAGAGTCCTTGTCTCCCAGTTCCTATGGGAGGTCAGGAGCGAACCTTGAGGAGGCACCTGCCTTCAGGAAGATATAAGAAATGACTTTCCTTTGAGTAATGCCATTTAGCAGAGACAAATGGCCTATCCTTTCCCCCCACTCCCGCTCTCAAAATTCTCCCACCCTTTGTTCCAGTGGATGTTGGTGCAGGCATCTCTCCTCTATTGCAGCACCTTGCATAACATCTTCCTTCCCTGTTTAACTTTGTTCATGGCAATGTTGGCTTTGAAAATGAATATCGCCCTAGCTGGTTTGGCTCAGTGGATAGAGAGTTGGCCTGCAGACTGAAGAGTTCCAGGTTCCATTCTGGACAAGGGCACAAGCCCTGGTTGCCCACTCGATCCCCAGTAGGGGGCATGCAGGAGGCAGCCAATCAATACTTCTCTCTCATCAATGATGTTTCTATATCTCTCTCTCCCTTCCTCTTTGAAGTCAATAAAAATATATTTAAAAAATATATAATTGGCAATTTGCTTATGGTGCACGCAATACCTCCACCCCTCAAAAATTTCATAATGAGAATAAAGTAACTATGCCTGGTTTAGACAGCACTGTGTGTGGGAAGCAGTTGGGGCCATGATCCCTACGATCCTGGCTCATGCACTTAGGTAGGGCCATGCGATCCACCACATTAGCCTTTACAATCTATGGGGCCCTCATACTCAGTGTTTTCTGATGATGAGAAATATGTTGACGATTCAAGAAGAAAATATCTCCCACAGAAATACTTTTCATATCAATTTCAATAGGCTGTCTTCCTACCATCTTGTTAAGTGAATTTGGCGCACTATTCTTAGTCTCCATTCCCATGTCTGTATTGAAGATTGAGCTGCATCACTGTATAACGATGCTTGCAGTGCTGAATCTATGTTTTCTTGAAACGGTAGTAAAAAAGTATATATTTCTTTTTTAACATGCCTGGCATTTAACATTCTGGAAACATCTGTACACTTACTGAAATCCACGTCCTGCACAGATCACACCCTTGTGTGGTTGTGCCTCTGACTGAGACTCTTCCAGAACATCTCTTCCTTCAAAGTCTCCAGCCCACTGTCTCCATCTCCCATGAGCATGTGTGAGTCGGCCCACGTGTTCCCTTCACTCAGCTCCCAGGGCGGCAGCAATTGGGCCGTTTCCCCTTCTCCTGCCCTCCAGTCACAGAAATGCTTTCTATTCCTGGAGGTGAGCAAAGCACTTCCCATTCTCAGAGAGAAAGAGCCATTAACATTCACTCTGTTATTATCTCTCACGGCAGAAGACGACTACTGAGTGTACACGTAGATCACCATAGATGCTTAACCTGATGTATTTTACAGCAATAGCATTAACAGCAGCATATTTAATAATTTCTCATAAAACATCACCTCATTTTTCCACCAGAAAGAAGTGACTAATTTGGTTTGCATGAACCATTGAAGTCCGTGTTTCATAGACACTATATCCATGTTGGCAGTCACTCATTTGAGTGTGATCATAGTCAATATACCTTTGCAGATTTTGTTTTTTAAAATTAAAAAAATAATTTTGTCATGACTTTTCCAAATAATTTCTATTTTAACCTTATTGCATTAACATGGTTTAACACCTTTCTTTTGTGATTTTGTGTAAAAAGCAGCATGTTTGAAATCAGACATACCTGAGTAAGAATTTAAGCTCTGACACAACTTAAGAATTTAAGTCAACAGTGTGTTGGCTTTCCTTGGACACATTATTCACCAGCTTATCCATGGTTTCCTTAGTTGTAAAAGGAGAGAATAATTCATAAACCATACAATGTTTATTGTGGAGAAGAGATTACTCTATGATGTGACCTCTGCCAGACCTGCCAAGCACATCCTGGCCAGACAGCCATTGCTTCCCGGAAATCCCTCAGAGACTGTCTAATCCACACCTCCCCGATGCCCCCCAGCCTGCTGGGTTGTGCTGGCCCCTGGGCATGCAGGGTGTATTCCCCTTATCTGGGGCGGGCTATGCCCAGCAACCCTGCATACCCTGCCGTGTTCTATAGAATCCCTTAGCGCCTGCCGTGTGGCACGGAGGACAGCCAGGCATCCCCGCCACAGCCTGAGACGCGCCTCCCATGTAAATTCCCGTAATAAACTCAGAATGCATTCCTGGAGTTGTCAGCCCTTTCGTGTCCTCTCGGCCCCAGGAAACCCAACTTAGCCTTTATGAAAACTAAATGTGCTCATGTGTGTGGTAAAATCTAGCGTGGTGTATGACACGTAGGAAAGACTTGAGATATAAATTGTTTTCATTCCTTTTTCTAGAAAGTTGAGATTATGTTTTCTCTTTGGTATTGTAAATAATGTTTCAGATTGGGCCTCAGGTAAGGCTACCTCCTAGTGATTCCCATACAAACATGCACCTAGAAAATGATGCATGGTTTTTCTTGTTAGATTTGTTTTCTAGATAAAAGGCTCCGATATTTAGGGCAGAGTTGTCTAATGAGCTGCTACACACTTTAAGACAAAGTTTCTCCATCCTGGGCAAGTGTTCCCCCATGAGACACTGGCAGACATTTTTGGAATCACAGCTAGATTGTGGGCGAAACTGGCAACTAGTGGGTAGAGACCGTGGATGATGCTAAATATCTGACAGCCGTGCACAGAACAGCCACCCGTTCCAGAACACCACCTTGCTCAAAATTCCAAGAATGCTGAAGTTGAGAAATGGCCACAGATCTATCACGACACTTGGCATTTCATACCCGGCCAATTAATAACCGCTGACACTACGTGCGCCTCATGTCCCCGCTGAGAATAAGAAGTTGGGTCCATGCATTAATGATGCTCTCTTCTCTAGAACACTCATTTTCATTTTAAGAGGAAAGAGCACAGAATGCCCAAAATGATTACTGTGCCAAGGGGATTTATTCTGGAAACATGTTTATTTATTTAAAAATAAAGTACAATTTCTCCCAGTAGCACTTTGTCTTCATGAAGGCATTTTTTTCCAGCCACAAAATAGATTAGCACCCATTCTTGTCCACTTGATCAAAAGCCAAAATGCAGTTGAAAATAATAGAAGAGAATGGCTTCCATTATAAATGTCGCCAGTTACCTGTCAGGTCAATGAGTCTCTAGATGGCCCAAACGAAAAAACGCTCTCCGATCAAAAGCCACTAAAGGCTGAAGCACTGCAGATTAAGTTAATAGCAACTCAGGAGAAGGGTGTGAACCGATATTGTTCCACTCGATCATTATAATTAAAGGAATCCCGGTAAAATCAAGAGCCTTTAGGGAGCTCTGTCAGGGTTTCCCACTCATGAGATCAGCATACTTGATGAAGCAGAATGTGTTTGCAAAGAGCAGCTGTAGGATCAAAAAAACAAACATAACAAAACAAAAACAAAAACCACAGAGAATAAAAGAAAGGTAGCGTCTAATTTGGTAGAGAGGATGAGATTAAGGTCTGAACTTGAATCCTAGATTTAAAAACCCTTGTTACCTCAAAGAAACTATACGAGGGCCAGGAGTGATAAGAAAATGGTGGAAACAGTGGGTTGAAGCCCAGGTTTTCATGGATTGTTACCGTCTTAGACCACAAACTGGATGAAACCATAAATTGTCTGAATTGTGCATCTTCTCCAAGGTCTCCCCATAGCAGAGAGTCAGCAAATACTTGTGACCTGAATAAGTTTCATTTTACTGCATTTTAGAATCAGCGACGTGCATTGTGCCATTGAATAATGAAAACCCCTTATGAAAGAGTAGGACATTTTATTTATATCATGGGTATGACTTCTGGGACTGAGAGGTCAAACTGACCTGACCATCCATCCCGGGTCTTCTGGGCTAGGGATGCTGTTCTTTGCAGGACAGCCGGGTGTGGTACTGAAAGAATGAGTGGGCTCCAGGGGGATCTTGGAACTTGGATTTATACTCTTTATAGGTTGGCCAAGCAGAGCCTCCTAGTGACACTTAGGATAAGCGCACTCCCGGAGAGCTGAGGTGTGCTAACGAACCGGGCTTCACGTCGTTCAGCACACACAGGGCCAAAGCATTATTTTGATGAATAGTCCCTAAACTTTAAAAAAATGAAGCTGTGATGGCAAACATCAAATCCCTTAAACAAAATAAAATTCAGAAGTTCAATTTAAATCTTGGCAAAGTTTCAGACACATTAAAAGACATTGAATCAGTTTGAGGATGTAGAACATTTATATTTTACCTTTATTATGAAAGAACCCCTAAAACCGTTAACTTTTTCTCTACTACATGGACACAAAGGCCCAAGTAGCAGCCACCTCCTGTCTGACCCCAGGCAGAGTAGCTAAAATAAATGGAGGAAAAAGCAATTTTCATTTTAAAAGCTTCTTCAATAGTAGAGGAAGTATATGGCCAAGAGTAACCAATTATAATAATTTATAGCTATATTTAATTTTTACCTTATTTTCATAGATATATGGAATCTTAATCCTGAGAGGAAGTTAAAGAGTAATAGGATCTACTATTTTTAAGCACCTACTATGTGAGGTATCATGGTAGGCTTTTTAATGCAGTAAGTCACTATAGTCATTTAAGGTAGCTATTCGTATCTCTATTATATAGATAGGAACATAGTTGGATGCCTGTTACCTGAAGAATTGAGCTCTTTGACTTCAAAATCTCTCGTCTCTGCATATCCAGCTATCATTAAAGTTATAAATCATTGTGCTTTAAAACATAATATTTCTGCTGTAGATAATTTCTATTTATTTTAACACATAATTAATATTTTATATTGCCTACCATCAAGAAAAAGTGGTACTCTACAAAGAGAGAAATGCCACATTTTCCTTGAGCTGTCTGTATATCTAACAAACAGCTGTTTATTCCAGCAAAGCTAGTAGGTAGTCCAAGTTCAAGAAGAATAAATGATCTACCAGGTATCAGGAGCTCAGTGTGAGGAGGGATTATGCTAAGGACTTTATTTGATCTGCAGAAAAATTACTGAGATACAACCTTCTGAAATCTATTTATATAAAATATCCTATGGCTTATCACTTAAGAACAACATCAATTTCCCTTAAACTGCATTGTTTTATAAGTCAACAAAGTTTGAATTGCTAAGGATTAAAGAATCAATGTTATTGATTTTTTGTTTGTTTCCCCCAAAGTATAGAATTAGTGAGAGGGTGGAATAAGAGGTGAGTAGGTATAGGCAATGGGTAGGATTACAGAACTTTTTGAGAAAGGCCATGCCTATAAGTGAATTTGTAAATACTATATGTCTCAGATTATATTGCTTTTTATGCAACTTCAAAAACTTTATTTTATGTTAAATGTTTTTAACTTTTGTGAAGTTAACTATCATTTAATAGTTAACTAAATAACAGGATATACATATATATGTGTATGTATATATACATATATATATACATATATATATATATATATTTGAGAAGCATTTTTGAAGTTGAGAAATTTTTGCAAAACAGAAAATCTGTGAGAATACTGTATATCTAACTGACTATATTCAATTTGACAAAATATTGTTTCCCTTTTTAGTCACATGTCTTTTCTTTTACATCTTAAAATTTCTTTGATACTGGTGATATTTAATTTATTCATAACTGAACACTTCGAATGAGCTTCCCCTTTCACTACTGAAAGAAAGGAGTTAGCTTTTACCACCCCCCCAAACAAATAAAACAACAAAAATAAACAAGAAGCCCTCCCCTAGTATCTTGAATTGATATGCAGTATGTCTATAAGCTGAAAGTACATTTCACAACGTGAGGAACATAAGTGTCTTAAGACAAGGAACCTGAATGAGCTTTCAGCATACCCACAGAGTCCTAACTCTTTCCGAACTTCAATTTATCGGATTCAGCCGACAGTGCAATATTTTTATCTCCTTCCAAAGAAAGACTTGTCTACCTGCTGTTAAGAATTGGACAAGATTTACTGATCTGGCTGCCTACTGGTGTGGTGAGTTTAAGCGGTGAATATAAATCTTTAATCGCACCACTTAGAATGACTTCACTTCCTCCTAGTATTTCATCCACGAATAAGAAAAAAAGGCAATTGAGAACATATTATTGATGTTTGCAATAACATTTTTATTCTGTTTAAATTCATTTTCAACAAATTTGGAAAGCACACCATTTTTTTTTTCCTATTAGACTGCAACCAGCATTTTCTAAAAAAAGAACAAAAACAAAACCAAAAAAACAACCTTAGAAGGAAGAAAGTATCTACTCTGCAAATATAGGCAGACATGCTACAATAAGCAATGTTAGAATAAGACTAGGTGATGGAAAGTTTAATATCGCACAAGAATAATTTTTAAAATGTGAACAGTTATGGAACAATTGTAGGTTACCTTCATCCCATGGTGTTTATATGTTGTTTTGCGTATATTTTAAAATTACAAAGTAAATGCATGCTTGTTTTAATAAAATCAAACAATATAAAAACAAAAATTTTTAAAGTTTGAAATGGAGTATCTAATCAACCCATTGTATGAGTACAGTAACAAAAATAATTTGATAACAAACATAAAATGATCTTTAGCTGTTTGCCTAATGTGTTCCTGATACATTTGTTCTCATACCAATTTATCTCATTTTGTTTTTAAATATTACATGGCATAATACGATTAGATATCACTCTAAGGTTCTAATGGATTCCTCAAACTCACAAATAGAGTTAGGATATAAGATGATGTAATTATTGTAGTTGAAACTGTTGTGGAAACCTTTAAAGGACATGAAAATACTAACATATTGTTAAGCCTAGGTCAGGGGTGGGCAACCCCTGGCATGCATGCCAAACATGGCATGCCAGTAACTTTTGCTGGCACGCGAAACCCTCTCTTATAATCTTACATTTACAATTTTTTTCTTAATATCGACTTTTTATTTTTCAGATAAATTCAGTGTAGGTGCATCTTAGATAAATAAATAATTTTACATAACAAGTTATCTTAAAGACCATAGGCATGGATTGACGAGAGAGGGGAAGAGCAATTTCTGTGCCTCTGCCTTAACTCTCCCTGCCTTCCTAGATCCGACCAGTGGTTTGGTTTCATCCACATACACTTGTGAATCTTTGTTCTCAGTGATGAATTTTGTTAAGTCTCATAATAGGAGTAGCCTGACGGATGAAAGTAGTAGCTCCTGCATATCTCTGAAGGTCACAAAATATAAACCTGATGTAAAATCTCTGTCATCAGTGATGCAGCAGCAAAAGTCCCACTGATAATACCAAACAGAGTCATGAAGTTTTCTGTCGGACTATCAGTGTACATGTATACATTAAAAAATAAATGTATTTTTCATCATCATATACTCTGTTTTTGTCGCTCGAATGAATTTTATTATTTCTTCAAGGTTCTTCACATACATACACCGTAAGAGATATCAAGTAGGTGTAACATGTTCTCAAAAAATTAGGGTTGGCACGCAGAAGAATTTTGAGTCAGAGATTTTGCTGGTTTTGGCACGCACTCACAAAAAGGTTGCCCACCCCTGGCCTAGGTATTCTGATTTCTCTTCTAATGTTCTATTATTACATCTTGATGGTGGCCTTGATGTTAAGTCTCAGACAAAGAAGATTACGGTCTTGCTTAGAATTTAAACTACAAGTTTAATTTGGAGAACCATTAACCCAAGGAATTGCTTTATTTCTGTTCCTTAGCACATCTTCACTGAAGGATAATTTCTTTCCTCTACTGGCTCTTTTAAATGTTCTCAAACTTTCCTTTAGAGCCATCTCACATGATTTTCTCCAAGTTTTGGACAAATTTATCTTCATTTGATCCAAGAAAAAACGTGTTTTCAACCTTATTTTCAAGTAAACTTTCATCTCTCTACTGAAATTATTCTAATGTACATAAAAAAATCCCATCTTACAAGAATAGTATAGTTGCTGATAGTAATCATGTTGTAATATAATGCATTCACTCTGCTTTACTGAACTTGAAAATATCATATTGTTAAATGACAAAAAAAAATGATGAAGGAACGTGTAGAGAGTCCATGCAGAAAATCATCTTTCCTGATCAAATAAACATGAAACAAATCTAACATTGTCGGTAAATTCCTGCCCATGGCTGAGTGAGCCTGGCTCTGCCCCCAGAAGTGGGCCTGCTGCTGCTGCGGGTTAATTCTGGTGACGAGGTGGGCACATGTGGGCCTGTGCTGCATGAGACTCACTCTGTGTGGATCTGTGATTGTTTCCAGGGCAAAGCCTACAGGAAATTTTTAGTTTCTCTTTCTGCTCACTCCAGGAGGAAGCTTTCTAAAGTCAATGTACATACAGCATCTGAAAAACAAAATAAATTTAACATAGAAAAAAACGAGAAGCCCAGACAGCATTGCCCAGTGGTTGACATCGATCTATGAACCAGGAGGTCGCCAGTTTGATTCCCAGTCAGGGCATATGCCTGGTTGTGGGCTTCATTCCCAGTGTAGGCCATGCAGGAGGCAGCTGATCAGTGATACACTCTCATGGCTCTCTCTCTCTCTCTCTCTCTCTCTCTCTCTCTCTCTCTCTCTCTTCCTGTCTGAAATCCATAAAAATATATGTAATAAAAACAAGAAGTTAGGTCAAAAACTTTATAAATTAAAATATGGAAGTAATATATTCAGAGTCATAAAGGCAACTTGAAATTCTGAGTGTTAGAAATATTTAAAGGGAATTATAGCAGCATGTGTAATGGGAAAAAATGTAGGTCTTTATTATAACAAGAACTCTCCTTATAGTTTATGTATCGACAGATATTTAAAATTTCACCTCTTTCTTCTGTATAGATTTACTTCTCAGGGTTCTGCCTTTAAAAAAATTGGATGTCATCTAAATGAATAATTTCACTATGCTTCCCAATTTACATAATGCAGAAATCTATTTTGTAATGTTGTCTTAATCTGAGGTAGGTGGTACATGAGGTCATTAAGATCACTATCATTTTATAGATGGTAAAGTTAAGACTCAGCAAAAAAGGTGTTTGTTGATTTATTGATGATAGCCATTCTAACATGTGTGAGGTGATATTGTTATTTTAATTTGCATCTCTCTGATGATTAGTGACCTTGAGCATTGAGTCATATGTTTATTGGGCATCTATATGTCCTCTTTGGAGAAGTATCTATTCTGGTCCTTTGCCCATTTTTCAATTGGGTTCTTTGTCTTGGTGCTAATTTGTATAAGTTCTTTTTATATTTTGGAAATTAACCCTTTATCAGATGTATCATTGGCAAACACTTCTCCCATTCAGTGGGTCTCCTTTTCATTTTGTTGCTTGTTTCTTTTGTTGTGCAGAAGCTTTTCAGTTTGATGCGGCACCATTTGTTTATAGTTTCCTTTGTTTGCCTTGCTCAGGGAGATAGAGCAGCAAAACTATTGCTACCAGAAATGTCTGAAACTTTACTCCCTATGTTTTCCTCTGGGAATTGTATTGTTTTGCAACTTTTCTAACACCATTTATTGAATAAACTCTCTTTAATCCATTGTATGTTTCTTGCCTCCTTTGTAAAGTATTAATTGACCCAAAGGTGTGGGTTTATTTCTGTGCTCTCTGTTCTGTTCCATTCATCTATATGCCTGTTCTTGTGCCAAGACCATGCTGTTTTGAATACAATGGCTTCGTAATACAGTTTGATGTCAGGTATTGTGATACCTCCAGCTTTGTATGGAGAGGGGAGCTTTGTAGAACTCCATAGCATACTCACTGCTCAGCTAGGGTCTCTGGTGAAGTAATCAACCTGCTGGCTGTAGACAGTGGTGCTGTGTCTATTGTTAATTCAGGGAATTCCCACAGGCAAAAGGTCAGGAATAGCGATCACTGTTTAAGACAGTGGTTCTCAACCTGTGGGTCTCAATCCCTTTGGCGGTCGAAAGACCCTTTCACAGGGGTCGCCTAAGACCATCCTGCATATCAGATATTTACATTAGGATTCATAACAGTAGCAACATCACAGTTATGAAGTAGCAACGAAAATAATTCTATAGTTGGGTCACAACATGAGGAACTGTGTTTAAAGGGCCAGAAGGTTGAGAACCACTGGTTTAAGAGGATATGGTTAATCATAGGCACATTTGACAAGATTAAAATATCAAGAGGTGTCTGCAGCATTTCACTCATGTACACCCCCAGACAGATAAGCACCTACCCACTCCCATTTGCCAGCTCAGATTGGCCCCATTAGAAATATTTTTCAGTGGAAGATTTAGAACCAGGTTTAAATAGTGAATTACAATAGCCTCGGGAATGAAAATAGATTGTGCAGCCAAACCTAAAGATCAATTTTCTTATTATAGGCTGCCCAGTGTACATGGGCATGCATTCTTTTAAGTATCTGAATGGTTTATAATTTAACATCTATGAACATTTATAAATGCTGTTAGACCATAATGACACATTTCACTCTGAATTATAGCCAATTTATGAATCTAAAATTGAAGAAGCTCGGTTTAAAAAGAAGCATTCTCTTGAATGTTGCAGAGCACATAATAGCTTTTCAAAAAAAATTTAAAAAAAAATAGAAACAAAGCAGGCGCACTGAGTACAGAAGAGTAAATCAAGACTTGACATGACATTCAGAGTAAACATTCTGTGACTATTGATAATTTGAAGGCCTGGAATATAACCTTTTATACCACATCATAAATTAACTAATTTGTTTTCCAGAAAAGATTACTGGCTGCAATCCTCACGCTAAACATTTGCTGGTGTTTATTTTTGTTTTTGTTTTTATTTGCTCAGGAAAGATAGCCCTCAGGCCTCCAGATGGTATTCAATTGAAATAAATTATTTCTTAGCACTTATTTGAATTAATGTCAGTAACTATTCTTGAACACATTTCTGGATACTCCCCAAGCCCAGGAGATTCAAAGGCAAATTTTGAACGGACTTTTTCTCCTGGTGATACACAAGCCTAATGAAGGCAACAGAGGTGTATTGAGAAATTTCAATATACTATGCCAAGCGCCATGATAAATATATACACAAGGAGTCAACTACAAGGAGGAGATAGTTGCTTCACCAAATTGGCACATTAGGGGGGATTCCTGAGAGAGGTAGTTTGTGAAGTCTTGAGAGATGACATCACTTTCTCCAAGAAGAGATTGGGGACATAAAGCATTTCAAACAAAGGGAACTGAACGAATGAAGCATGAACTCCCGTAGTGTTCAGAGGAACTGCAAAATGTTTTGATTGACTGGAGTTTAAACTTTGAGATGCAGAATATTGAAAATGGGGCTAGATTGAAGGGAAGAGGCCAGGCCATGTGAGCCTTGGATGTCATGTTAAAGATTGGACTGTATCTCAAAGTCAATGGGAAGGCATGAAATAAATTAAACCAAGGTTATGTAGAAAGGTCACCCTTGCAACAAGATACATCCGGGAGAAGGACATGGTTTAGCCACAGATTAACAGGAAAATAGTCTCTATTAGACACTGTGATTATAAAAAATATATTAGTTCTATAAATCGACCCATGCCAAAATGTAAAATTCGTCAAAGAGTCAAAGCATATGGTCTCCTTTGATTTGCTACCTCATGATACATTTCCCTAGAGAATGGCATTTTGATTCTAAGGACCCACTTGTTCATCAGTTACAGCCCAGATTTAGCATGGAAATACCCAAGACAAAGAGGTCTGACATAATCTACATGCTGTACAGGTCAGCCTGAGTGGCCCTCATGCTAAAATTTATGGCCAGCGCATATATTTTAAGGAGTGAGTGTGTCTTGCTCAGCTTCATGACATATGGGCTGTCTGAGCATCACGGATCCTGGGTAGAAATACAGTTTTCTGAAAAGTTTAAGTTATTCCTGGGCTAGCTGTGCCCTCTTGCGTGGCAGGAAGCCATCAGGAACGCTTCCCTCAATGGCAGGGCCACAGGTCTGTGAGTGATTTTGTGGTTCTTGCTGAAATCTGGAGGCTTAAAATGATGCTATTAATTGAGTCATTGTTTCCTTCATTTGGTCATTCATTCACTCATCCATTTTATTCATTTGGAAAGCAAATTTAGAAATTCTCATAAATTAGACACTTTTAAAGCACCTAGAATTTAGAGTAGAAAATTCTAAAGTGCCTCCAAATATCCAATAATCAATTAATAAAAGATTTCCTTTGCATTGTGGGGTACTGGAGGCAAAAAAAATCCTTGAAAAATTTTCAAATATACAATCGGCTTGTATATACAATACAATACAACTAAGCAAAACCAATGAATCTGTAATACCTTCTTATTTATTTTCAGTGATGCTTCATTTATTTCTCTTTCCTTGACTCTCTTTTCCAATCTCCCTAGCCCTGCCCAAATGAGTCCCTGCCCGTGTCTACATTTTAGCTACCGGCTACTTTAAAACATGCATTCCAATATAATGGGATCTCATTTTTGATTCACATTGTTGATATAAGGAGATTAAAAAACATGTTCCCCTTGAGCAGAAGATAGAAAAGTACCTGCTGTATGCTCAGGATAAATTATTTTCACCGCAATATCACACTTCATACTCACAGCGATCTTATGAATTATGGATTATCATCCAATTTGATAGATGAAGAAGCGAAAATTGTTTTAAGATTTGTCTAAGACCACGCATATTGAAAATGTCAGAGCTGTGAGTTAAATATGGGTCTTTGTGCTCTGAGAGTCGCTTCAGTTACACTGAGCCCAGTTCAGTCAAGTTTTCTGCTTTCTAACTTTGCCTCAGGCACAGAGTCCTAAATCCTGCCTTCCTTCTCATTCTGTGAGTATTAACCCCATCAGCACTGATAATGAATCATGATCTGAAGCTTTTAAAGTTATGTTCAGCCGTTACCAGGAGCCATGCAAGCATAAGTGGTTTGGGCTCAATAGAACCTTTAGAATACAAACAGGTGTCACACAGGCCCATTAATGAGGAGATATTTAATGTGTTACTGTCACTTTCCAGTTGAGTCTTCTTCTGGGATGCCACTGGACTACACAGTAATTGTCCCATTTTTTTTAGATATGTAGAAACTAAGAAAGAAGTTAAGGAATCTTTTCTATATCACTAAAACTTACCATGGAAGGAAAACAGACTGCTTTGATATAAGACCATGATTACACATTCCAGGAGAATACTTTTATAAAAAAAAGAAAAACTCTGATATGGACTAGAGCAGTGGTCGTCAAACTGTGGCTCGTGAGCCGCAGTTTGCCGACCACTGGATTAGAGGAAGGGTTCACATTAAAAACGGATCTGGTGCGAGAAAGAAACATAAAGAGTGCATATGAATATTCTATTAACATTAGACTAAAGAACAGAAAGCTATTGTGATAACATTTATAAGTTTAAATGTGCCATATTGGCCTGGACTTGAATTACTCTTTTTCTCTAAAATCAGGTTTTGAAAGTGAATAAATCTAAAATATAACAGAAATATCTAGATTCTAAAAAAAAGAGAAATATCTAGATTCTACTATTGCCCATTTCCCCCCTTTTTAATACATTTTTTAAAATTTTGAGATCCTTGTATATTCAAGTGCAGTCGTGAGGAATCAGAGTGATCCCTTCTACTCCTTACCCAGTTTTCCCAAAGGTAACCTCTTGCAAAACCAGAGTGCAAGGATACAACTGGGACACGGACACTGTTACGGTTAAGGTACTTAATATTGGCGTGGCCAAAAGGATCCCCAGTGTTAACTTTTGGTTTCCAAACCTATTTCCCTTCTGCCCTCAACCCCTCCTTTTGCCCTGACAACCACTATTCTAGTCTGCACTTCTAAAATTTTGCCATTTCAAGAATGTTATGTAAATAAAATGATATGGTATGTTACCATTTGATTTATTTGCACACAGGATTGCTGCCTAGAGATTGATCCAGGCTGTTGTGTGTATCAGTAGTTGTGTGTGTTTTTTGTTTTTCATTTTATTTAGACTAGGACTCCAAGGTATGGATATACCACAGTTTATTTAAGCACTCACTCATTGAGAATATCTGGGTTGTTGGCAATTCGGGGCCATGATGAATAAAGCTGCTATAAACTTTCTGGGGGAAGGTTTTGAAGGTTTTGTATGTTTATTCATTCAGTGGAAAGGCAGACATTTGAATGGAATTTCAGAGCGCAGACTGATAGGACATACATGGGAGGTGCAATTTCCAAAGAAAACACAGCTTTGAATGGCTCTGTTTAAAACTTCTCAGCTTCATCTAGAAAGTACCCTCCTCATATATGAGGCACAAAATTGAAGCTGATTGTGTTCCCTTCTATATGATGTTTTCAAAAGGAAATGGACCACAGGATTTCCCAGTTTATTTATTTCAGTTCTAATACTCACATATGGCGCCTGTTTTGAGCCTTAGGGAAATTGTGAGTTTATTCCTTCCTTTAGCTCTCTCACTTTTAAAAGTATTGATATTAATTTAAGAGGTAACAAAGTTTTAATAGTAATAACACATAAACAGATTTTTCCATTTATCCTTACATATATATATCTATAATAATAAAAGCATAATATGCTAATTAGACCAGACATCCTTCGGGATGACTTCTGGATGAAGCCGGGGTCCCGGGTACCTGCCAGCGGCCGGAGGGAAGCCCAGGTCCAAGGTGCCAGAGGGAAGCAGGTGCCGGCAGCCGTGGGAAGGAAGGCCTACTCTGCACAAATTTCATGCATCGGGCCTCTAGTGTGTGTGTGTGGAGATATATATATATATATATATATATATATATATATATATATATATGCCTTAGAGATGCAAAGAAGAAGTACATCAAGAGGTGACACAGCTTTGTTAAATAAACCCTTAATTCAAAACTAAAATATTACCCCGGCCACTTGTATTCAGAGTGGTTGTACTGAAACCAGGATGTAAAGAACTCCAGACATCGGGGTAGAACTAATTAAGTTGAAGTCCTGATGCTTTGTCCTGTCACCGTGGTCCTTTCTGCACCCTGAGCGGTACACCGCATGCACCTCACATTCCTATTACAGCGTCTGAGCGCCTGAGAAAATGAGCTGGTCCAGTGTGGATCCGGGGAGTCCAGAGCTTGAGAAGGAACGTGGTGGGTGTGAGGAGAAGCGCTCCACGGCGTTTGATAAGCAGAATTGTATAAAATAATCGGGCAGTGATGAAATGACAGGACAGATGGAATCGCGGTGCTCAGAGGAGAGAGCTGAGTGAAAGCCAGCACGAGAGGGAAGTCAGTGAGCAGTGCATTTGGCCTATGCAGGGGGGTTCTGGGACGTGGCAGTGTGGTGGTGAGAAGGTCATGAGACGATGCCTATTCTTATTTAGGGGGTGTACAGGCATATAAACACAAAGCATCCTGATGGAGACGTCCAAATTAGAAATATTAATTGTGAGTTTCAAAAGAGAAAGGGGAATGTGGCAAGATAGTGTTAAATAATCTTATAGTGTATTGACTAGCTGACTTGGAAAGGGAATCCAAGTTTCCATACTCTTTATCTTCAATGGTCCTCTTCTTTGTATTTAAATATATTTTTATTGATTTCAGAGAGGAAGGAAGAGGGAGAGAGAGATAGAAACATCACTGATGACAGAGAATCACTGATGAGCTGCCTCCTACATGCCCCACACTGGGGATCCAGCCCGCAACCTGGGCATGTGCCCTGACCAGGAATCAAACCATGACCTCCTGGTTCATAGGTTGATGTGCAACCACTGAGCCATGCTGGCCAGGCATATGGTCCCCTCCTGTTCTTTCTGCACTGCATTCGCCCTTTGAGATTCCTTTCTCGGGATGCTGAGGGACCATTCGTTTGGCAGTTCTAGAGCAATATGAGGTTTACCTTGCCCGTGAACCATCCTCCAGGGCCTGGCCTCTGGAGCCATTTTTTATAAACTTAAAGAGGCAATTTAATCTTGACTGCCTTCATTCCTTGAACCAATCATCTATTCCCCAACTATGTACTAATCACCTTCTATATGCAAGATCTATTTAAATAATAGAAGACATGAAGAGATTAAACAGCTGTGAATCCTTGTTTTAATGATTTATACTATACATAAGCAAGTGTCTGCAATCCAAAGTAAAAGTAATAAATGCACTAAGCATGGTATAAAAATATTATAATGAGGATGTGGAGAGATTTTTCAGAAAATATCGTATTTAAATTGGTTCCAGAGGAGGTATATAACTTTAATATATAGAAATGCAGGAGGCTTTCTTAAGCTGTTGGAAAATGTGAGCAAAGGCAGAACATTAAGAAAGTCTGGGTATTTGGAGAAATAAAGAATAATGTAGCATATAGGATATTTTTTATGCAAAAGTTGCTTTTTAGGGGGAAAGACTTGATCCTTAAAACACTGGGGCATTAGAATGTAGAATGTCTTACATGGGAAAGTGGATACAATAATTTATTGATCTAATAAAAATTTGGGAAGGAGTAGTACAGTAATTCAATTTTTCAAGCATACCTATTTTTTAAAGATGAAGGCATTTTTTATTTTTAAAATATATTTTTATTGATTTCAGAGAGGGAGGGAGAGGGAGAGATAGAAACATCAATGATGAGAGAATCATTGATTGGCTGCATCCTGCTTGCCCCCTACTGGGGATTGAGCCCGCAACCTAGGCATGTGCCCTGACTGGGAAGTGAAGCAGTGACCTCTTGGTTCCTGGGTCGATGCCAAACCACTGAGCAACACCAGCCTGGCAGCATTTTTCACATGTGATGAAATGCAGCCATTCTGTGTGTGTATAAGTTCAGTAACTGTCTGCCATCCTTTAGAAATCCTAGCCATCCCCAGTGCTTCCTCATATGATCTGCTGCCCTATCCATGCCTCTTAAAGGGTCCAAGGAAACCTAAAGGAACTGCCTTGATTTCCCCAGTACAGCCCTGTCTTACTATCACCGCTGAGAACTTAAGCCACACAGCTTTAGTAAGGTTGTGAATAAATCTTGCCTGTAAAGAAATAAAAGAAAATAAAATGACTTTGCAACCATTTGCATAAATATGATTTTACAGTCTAGGTAATTTTTTCTCATGAAAATGAGGTTAGGAGTAACTTTATTTTTTTGTTTCAGGGGCTACCTTCTCAGAAAAACACATTACAGAACTGGCTTTATCAAATGACTTTATTTTACAATATTCGTTTTCAAAAAGTGCCTCGTATGCACTAATACTAAACTATTCTATCCCAAACATGGCCCAATTCCTATCAGGCCCCAGTATTGAAAGTCCTTCCCTAAACTAGACCCTTCGATACTTTACAGTCTTCCATCTCGGATCTCCTCCTTACAACACAGTCCCTAAGACACTGTGAAGGTGGTTGGCCCATCACCGCGGTCAGCATGAACCTTGGTTTGCTTGATCAACAGTTATTTTGGTTTCCATTCATGGCATCAGCCGTCAACATCTCATTAGACTCCTAACCGCCACCCTATGAAGAATAAAGGTGTATTTTGTAGCATAAGGAAACTATGACCAGCAAGGTGACTTGACTTGTGGATTTATGACTTTAATCCAGGGAAGTCTCTATGACGTGAATTTGCTTCCCAAACAATAAAATGTTGTGTTAACTGTGAAGAATTCTAGTCACTGGAAGACTTAAAATTAACTACTCTACATCCTCATGCACCAAGTACCTGCTTTACACATTAATCTTCTTCAACCTTTTTTTAAATCTTTCTAAAGTTACTTGCATGATGTTACATTTGTGTTCAAACCTTTATGGCCCTAAATTCCCTACGGTGTAAATTGCATATTTTTATCTCGACATTACATCTCTCATTAATCTCACCCCAAACTGCTCTTTGGCTTACCTTCCATTTCTCTTTCCCGTGGACGTTTCTTAATCTTAACAATGTTTACTCATTGTCACCCCTCAGTGCCAAGGTGCTTTTTGCTTTCTATGCTTTTAGTCTTGCCTGTTAACTATGACTATAAAGATAATTTTTATTATGTCTTATTTTCAGCATTTGCATTTCACTTCTATAGGATTAAAAATAATCAGATAATCCAGAGGTGTTTGATTAATGAACTATCAATTATGTGTTGCTTCAAACAAACTGCCCACCAAAATCCCAACTGAAGAGGGGCAGAGGGGCAGGGGAAGCTGCAAGCTGTAACTATTTGCCTTTATATGTTGTTTCCAGGGGTATCTCAAAGGTAAATCTGTCATATACTAGTACTTCTTCTGAGTAACGCTGGTAAAGTCAGGCTTCCGAATCGATGTTATCTGTGGGGAACTGTCCATGCCCTCACCTGTTGCTGGGTTTCTTGCGATGTCATGAGAAGAGGCATTTTTTGAGACTCCCATGGCAGAACGAGTGGTGTTTATTTGCATGGAGTTAAATCTCTGAGTTCCCAAGGTTTCTTCTCCCTCCGTCTTACCAAGTAAAAAGTCCAGCTGTGCCTTTAGCAGAACTAGGATCAGAGGTGTCGCCCAGAGGATCCATTCTATGCATCAGGCCAGCCTAGTTTGTGTTTCCAGCTGCTGTCCATCAGTCCATTGCATGGGAGGTCCACACCGGCATCGGCCATGTGGGTTCTGGGAATGCGGGTGAATGCAAGGAAGCAGGAGCAAAACCAGAGGAACAAGAGAGCAGCCACAGAGAGCAAGAATTCCTTTGTGTGGGGGATTGTGTATTCCTAAATGTTTGTGGGCTAGCAGTGGCCCTGCCCCCCTTAGCCAGTTATCTTTGTTTCCAGGTTAGACTGACCGGTGCATTCCCTGCGTCACAGTCACATGACTTCAGGGCACATGCACCCCTCTCCCTTTTGTGGGGCCCATCCCCTAGTGAGTTTCAGGGAATGGACCCATGGTTCCCTGGGGAGTGCATCTTCCTGATGAGGCTGCCCAGAGGACCATGCTTATAATGCCTGACCTCACTTTGTTCCTTTCTTATTATTAATAACTAATTAAAACGGTATCAAATACAGTGGTAAATTCTGAGAAAGCGAATCACTTTGGGAGGAAATCTAAACAATGGTGTTTGGAAGACCAAATGGTTTGTGCAGAAGGAAAACCGACTCTACAGTTACTTTACTTATTCACCCTATTAATTGTGACAGTGTGGCTTTAGAATCTCATCATTACTCACTGTAATTAAGTGGCTCAGCAAACAACAGGGTGTTAGAAAGGATTCAGGGGAGACGCGCTGTGAATGATGGCGGGCACACTATATTACAGACAAAACATTTTAAACAGAATAATTGCTCGCACATCACTTCGCAGGATGTCTCACCTGTCTTATTTTATGCTGTTTTAATTTTTTTCAAGTGGAATGTATGCAAATGTGCTGTACTAATTTAGCACTTCCTGGTTCCAAACTCGGTCAACATGGGCTTTGCCAGTTGAGTAGCTAAGAGTGAAAGTGAAGTTCAGAATTGTTTGTGCATAAATGTTGATGGCTTACAACTGAAAATAAAACAAAACCCAAGGAAGCAGAGAAAGTAAAAGCCCAGACCATATTCCACAGAATCAGTCCTGCACATTTCTAACGGTTTGATCATGGTTTTAAATTTTTTATTATATAAGAAAAGGAGTGGGATTGAGAAAATAAAAGAAGGAAAAGATGAGCAGATTGAAAAAGGGTAGCTTCTTGTGAATCACATTACTTTCTGCTCAGGGGCAGCTGAGATGGAGAAAAGGAGATCCTCAATTAGGTCAGATTATTTTTCTTGTTTATTTAAGATGATATTGTGACAATATACAATACAAAATACACATTTCATTTTGTAAGCACCCTCATGTATGTGTGTGTGCACCCTCATGTATGTGGCGTGCGCTCACACACACACACACACACACACACACACACACGCGACACCAGGACAGATAACACCTTAAATCGTAAATCTCA
>NW_005871213.1:669462-703544 GCF_000147115.1 Myotis lucifugus | reverse complement strand
TACATACAATCTGTTCATAGCCCCATATTCATTAGTTTTTGGAGGATTTTGAGTTTAGCCTCCCATTGACACAGGCTAATATTTAACTCATTCGTAATAACTTAATCAATGAAAAATTAAAAAAAAAAACTCATTATAAAGACCTTATTGTCATTGAAATTTCAACTTGAAAGTCAGCTTCCCAGACTGGCCTATTCTAATAACTCAGTTAGATGTGTATGACTATTGTCTCCCTGTGACATGGCTGTGTTTTAATTGCTAACATAATAATTATTATGATTTGGGAGTTTCTATTATATTTGTTTACTTATTTACTGCTTTTTCTTCATAAAGTGTAAGATCCATGAAAGCTGGTGTCTTTTCCTTTGTCTACTGAATCATCTATAATAATAAAAACATAATATGCTAATTAGACCAGATGTCCTTCCAGATGACTTTCTGCTCAAAGCCATAGTTGTGGGGGCAGAGCCCCTTGCAAGAATTTCATGCATTGCGCATCTAATCATTAAAAAAAAAATAGAAAGCACTTAAGAAGTCCTGAATATTTTTCAGTTACTGTTTTAAATGATACATATGCATATATATATATACACACACATGTGTATGTACTATATAAATATATATACATTTGTATATATATTATGTATTTGTCTATAAATAATACCACTTCATGTATATTTGTATTTATAAATACACTAGAGGCCCGATGCACACCATTAGTGCAAGAGTAGGCCTTCCTTCCCCTGGCTGGCAGCACCGGGCTTCCCTCACAGTCCTGGCTTCGTCTGGAAGGTCATCTGGAAGGGCGTCTGGTCTAATTAGCATATTATGTTTTTATTATTATAAATATTTATATGAGAATACATATATATTTGAATGGATATTATTTATATATAAACACTGATATACATTGACTAATTTAATTCTCCTTAAGTACATATCATTATTGTCATCATCACTGTTTTATAGTTGAGAGATTAAGTAAAATCCTTAATATCACAAAAGCTAATAAATTGCTGAGAACAAATTCAAGTCTAGCTAGTCTGGCTCCAGCATCTTCACTCTTTATCACTGAGAGTTAGAGCCCCTATAATGGCATCTAGAACAGAGTATGTTTTTTCGTGTGTGTGTTTTTATTGTTGTTAATCCTCACCTGAGGATATTTTTCCATTGATTTTTAGGGAAATTGGAAGAGAGAGGAAAAGAGAGAGAAACATTGATGTGAGAGAAACACATCTATTGATTGTCTCCTACACATGCCCCAACCAGGGCCTGGGCTATGGAGAAGCCTGCAACTGAAGTATGTGCCCTTGACCGGAATCAAACCTGGGACCCTTTGGTCCACAGGCCGACGCCCTACCCACTGAGCAAAACTGGCTAGGGCTAGAACAGAGTAAGTTTTAAATTAATATTTGCTGATTCAGTGAAAGTGACAAATTGGCTCCCTGGGAGTGGTGGATATGTTTTGATTAAGGATATTATAGAGTTTGTTCTCCTGGGCTAAACAGTTTATAACTAGAAATAATTTCATTTGTGAACTATTTTGTGAGCAATAATCTACAAATTAGGACTTTATTATATACTAATGGATGCTAATATATTTGTTTAAATAACACTTGAGAATTTATGGAATTTTCCTGAGCATATGGAAAATAAATTTTACTAATTAGAACATAAATTAACTATCACAGCAGTGAGCTTTAATAAAGTATAGATGTGAGGTAAATCCAAAGACCTAGCTTAGCCTTGACTCTGGGAAGTCTAGCACCTGGAATTACTTTATGGGCTTCTTATGACCAGGACAAATGAAGGACATATTACTTTTCCTTTTTCCCCTGATCTTGGAAATTATTTCGTACTCTATTATATTTTAAAAACAAATAAAGAAAGAAAGGAAGGGAAAAAAAGAAAGAAAGAAAGAAAGAAAGAAAGAAAGAAAGAAAGAAAGAAAGAAAGAAAGAAAAAGAATTCAGTTGAGATTTATTCAATGAGTCTAATGCAATGAGTCAAATTAGCTTTTGTTGAGGGAAAAAACTATTTTGGGTCATTAAATCATATGATTATGCATAAATATAAATACACACATGTACATTGAGAAATGCATGCATCAGCTATGTAGTATAGTTTTTGAAAAAAGTTTTAATTTATTTAATCATAACTTGCTTTTTATTTTTATATCCTATATAATAAAAGCCTAATATGATAAGTGTCTGGTCATCCAGTCATTCGGTCGTCCGTTCAACCAATCAAAGTGTAATATGCTAATGATATGCTAAGGCTTCTCAACTGCTTGATATGACATGCACTGACCCCAGGGGGCAGATAATTGGCCAGTGGACCAGTCGCTATGATGTGCACTGATCACCAGGGGGCAGATGCTCCGACTAGTAGGTTAGCTTGCTGCTGGGGTCTGGCTAATTGGGACTGAGCAAGATGGGCTGGACATGCCTTGGAGCCCTCCTGTGGTCCCTCCCTGGCTGGCCAACCTCCCGCGTCCCTCCCAGGCACCGGTGGGGTCCCTCAGCCTAGCCTGTGCCCTCTTGAATTCTGGGCTAAGGGATCCCTTCTCCCCCCTCCCCCCCCCAGTGCATAAATTTCGTGCATTGGGCCTCTAATTACTATATAAAAACATGCATAGTGTTAGTTAGCATCGAAGAAGCATTTGAATTCCCTTGAGTGTTGAAGGTTTTGATGAGAGCCCAACGTGCTCAGCTTCGGAAGGTTAGACGTGAGGTGCCAAGATACACATGGACAACAGCCACATTATATATGACAACAGATTCTGACCCTGAACCTCTGGAGCAACTAGTTCAGGAATGCAAAGCACAAGCACAGCAAAATGTCAGGGTTCAGGCAATGACTGTCACTTCCCTATTTTTCGTCCTGGTTTTCAAGCAGGACCCATTAGAGAAAGTTAAGTATGTTTTCCAAACCAATCACCCAGGACGTCCTGCTGCCCACCTCCAGCTTCTCCAAGCCAAGGACCCCAGCCAGAGCTTAGCTGAAATCTTTCCTCGCTTTCACCGTAAAGCTGTCCCACCATCCTGCCTGCCTTTGGGGAGCTGTCAGATGCAGCTGATGGCTGACTCCTGTGTAACAGGCTCTGAATAAGTTAGCCTCCATTTGTCCTCATGTGGGTGTTCTTTGTTCATTTTCACAAAACCAATATGAGTAGAGACTTCTCCGTCAAATTAGATCCAAATAAAACAAAAGTTGGGTTAAAATATGATTCGGAGATTTGTATTACAAGTGACATGACTTCACATCCTATATTTAAAAGGGAAGTATGTACTTGTCTGTTACAAAAGAAATATTTCTTATGCACTAGATGAAATTAGTAAAAAAAAAAAAAAGTGATGCATCTTTTATGTTTCTTCAAGATATGGATGTCTTCAAACTGTTTTCATTAAAAAGTAAAATCTGATCATGTTGGTGCTCAACTCAAAATTATCCCATGGCTTTTTAAGAAACTTTCTTAAAATTATTTATTTTGGCAGTTTTTGGTTGATGATAGATATATGTACTTTTGTGGTAATAAAGGGAATTCTGACTGTCTTGGCTTGTAATGTAAAGGAAGAACCAATTTCCTCTAAAAGCTTTCTCTCGTCTCACTTCTTACCACTTCCTACTGCTTGAGGATTACATTCCCTATTCATATTGAAATATTCAAAATTTTGGGGCACACCCAATTATTTTTTCATTTCTGGAAGTCAATTCAATTCAAATTAAAAAATAAACTCGATAAATAAATGTAATGCCAAGCTCAAGAGGCAATGTCTCTGTCCTGGAGTTTACAACCTTCCAGGATGGGCATCTTCTCTGTTTGGGTGGCTCTTCCTAACTGATGAATTCCCGTCTCTTCTTTGCCATCTAGTTCCTCTGCTCCGTAAACCCTTTCCTAAATCACCCAGGCAAAATTAATCGTTCCTGGTTCTGAGTTTCCAGAACTGAATCTATACATCTCTTCGGTAGCCATCACTGTGCATGGCCTTATAAATGTTTATGGTAATTTCCGCTAATACCTTTTATACTCTTCCAGCAGGCAATATATCATGCTGCACTCTGCACTTCTTACACTCTTTTCTATGCCTAATCTATGGAGTAGGCATTCTTACTACCCCTGTGCACACAAGAGTAAATTGAGGATGACAGAGGTTTATTCATTTTCTCTAAATCATATAGTGAGTGGGGACAGATCCAGGATTCCAACGCATGACTGTCTGGGCTACTAAACACTTCAGTGACCTCTCTCCAACTCTGGCTCCACTAGACAGTGAATCTTCCAAGGAACGTTGTGGTCATCATCTTGTAGTCTTCCCTTCCTTTACAAAGTAAGGACCGGGAAGCAAGCAAGCTATGTAGTAGCCAGCACGCTGACTGGCATGATGTGTAGAGATAGTGTCTGTGGATTGACCAAGAAGATGTGTACCTGACATCCGTTCGTTTAGAACATTGACTTTAGAAAATGTACAATTGCACATTCCCCTCTGCTCCTTTGTTGTTCAAATCCTCTGACAAAGCTTTTTGCCAGTTTGATAACTCAGGACTTTCTTTCTCAAGAACCTGGGGGCCATCTCTTTGAAATGCAATCAAGGAAGGTGACACCCTTATCTCCCAGTTTCTGTGGGAGGGTAGGAAACTTAATTTTGTGGACACCTTGCTTTCAAAGGGTCTCTCATCCCTTCAGCCATGTGAGGACACAGCCAGATGATAATCTGTAACCAGGCAGTGGGTTCTCCTCAGACATAGAATCTGCCTGCACCTTGACCTTGGACTTCCCAGCCTCCAGAGCTATAAGAAACACATGTTTATTCTTTAGGACAGTCGATGGTATTTTTGTTATAGCAGCCTGAACAGGCTAAGGAAGGTAATGAACCAACCAGAATCAGAAAGAAAAGCTTCATGTAAAAATGTGCTGAGAGCAATCTTGGAAATGATGCAATTGCATAGTCAAGATGCGAGCTACCTTGCTCCCTCAGTAAAAGCAGTATCGGAAAGAGATGTTACATCCGTTTCAAAGGCAACTTCCTTACAAAAGCAAGCCCTAGTATTTAAGCAGTTTCTGGTATTGAAATGCTAGTTTAAAGATCAAAGACTGCAGAGGTTTTAAAAACACTATTCCCTTCTCCCTCTCTGCCCCTCTCCTTCCAGCTGCAGAACTGAGACCACAGATAAGAAAACGATTTGAAAAGTCTTCTTATCTGTTTCTCCAACCAGGATCAGGAGGGGGCACATACATGCAGAAGTAACAGCCTTGCCTACAAGAAGTAGACATTTCTCTTTAACAAATTAAGGAAAGCAGCATGACTTTAAAGTCTATCTAAGCCATAAAACTGTCAAAAAGAACTTTTAAAGGGCAGGGCAGAATGAGAGCACACACACCCTCTTCAAGTTAAGGCCCCCATCCTAGACAGTGTGAATTGTTCATTTGCTACCAAAGAATTCTCTCCAATCCCATTTCTTTTCAGCGATGAAAACTTTGCACAGCATCATAATTTTCTGACAAACTGTTTTAAAGGGAAGAAAAGCCTTTTCTCTCTTCCTCTTCGTCCTAATGCCAAACCACACATATGGGGAGGTTCAGAGCTGGAATTTCTTTTTGATTCCAAGGAAAATGGATCCTAAGAAATGGAATAGAAATTTCAGAGAGCTATGCGGATTTATGGATGTGTGTAATCTGGAGTGTGAGGTGGGAAGGCCTTGTCTATTCATCTAAATGTCCACTATCACCTCTATATTCTGTAAACAGTTTAAATTGCTGGAACCATTTTCAAGTCTCTGCAATTTAGGAAGACCTTTCATTGGCCTAACTTTATTGCCGAGGCACCAGTTAAACCTGGAGCAGCTGGGACCTTCCAGGAGTTAATGTTTTCCTGTGGACCCTGCCTCTCCTGCCTGCTTCTCCCCTCTGTCTCCCTCACAGGCACATATGCACAATTCTCTTTTAATAGTGTGTGGATGGATACATATGTACATTCTTTCAAGTTGAACCCCAAGCCTAGTCTTCAGACCAGAGGTTTGCCTGGTTAATATTCCCTCCCATGATCTCCATTGTCTATCTTCTCCTGGCCTTAACTTATTAATTAATACTTGTATCATGGGACATTAAGAAATACTGAGAGTATGTGAAATAGATGTGCTATTTTGCTTTATTTGTTTATTTCCAGACATAACCTTCCCAAGTATTTCTAATCAGGAAATTCATATGTTGCCCGGCTGGTGTCGCTCAGTGGTTGAGCGTCCACCTATGAATCAGGAGGTCACAGTTCGATTTCTGGTCAGGGCAGAATTATTATTGTTTTTGAAAGGAAAAATTCTACCATGGTCTTAGAATGCAGTGTGATTTATAGTCTCTGTATCTACAGGACTACTTGAGGGCACTCTACTCTCACACAAACACCTCATGAATTGATTTGCCACATCACATGTTAGAATAAATGACCAAGTGCTCACAGAAAATTGGGCAATTCCCATCACAAACACTGCTTCACACCTTTTTATCTTTATGGACAATTCAATGAATGTAACCCAGGAATTATATCCATTCTTTTCTGAGTGTATGTGCCCAATTACGTAAGTATCTAACTTGAATCTATTGATCTCTATTGAATTTCCTTTGTCCTAAATTTTTTTGATGGATTCTTTAAAGCTACACAGTTGGTTATTTTTTAAGGTAAAAAAAAATGGAAACCCTAAGGAGCTTATGTGCACAGGAATCATTGTGACATGTTCCATCCCTTTGCACTTCTAAAATCCCATAACATTGTTTATTTGATGTTCACAATTTTACATCTTTTAGTAAAGTTAATTTCAATTCTGGAAATGATGGATGCATGAAAGGATGTAAGTTATACAAACCAGAAAGAAAAACTGGTCCAAAAAAAGTGAAAATAAAAATATCTCTTTGACCTTCCTCAGATGTTATCCATAGATTAAAAATAGTTTGATACCTGACACAATGTACAATGAAGACTCTAAAGATGAGGTCAAGGTGAGGCAGAAGTGGGATTTGTTTATGGTGCCTCCTTTAATTCTCACCAATGTGTGTGTGTGTGTGTGTGTGTGTGTGTGTGTGTGTGTTAAAGTAGTACCCCCCCCCCCAGGGAAGAATAGTAAGATTCATAATGACTAGTACCATGGTTTTGTGAGTCATGGATACATGGATCCAATATTTTTTGCTTTGTTTTGTTTTTGTGTTTTAACTTCAGTGTCTTACTTCTTGGTTGCCTACTTCAGATGCTCCTCTTGAGTAGAGAGGATGAAACACACAGGAAAGGGACAGGTGAGCCCATCATGCCAGGCCACTTCCCTGAGCAGAGACGCGGGAAGTACCAGGCAGAGTGGGAGAGGACCTTGTAAGTACCAACAGTGCAGAGACTGTTAGAGCTGAGCAGCTTTCAAATGATGCACAGAGAGGGGGGATCTAGAGCCATTAAACATGTTTGATAAATGTTTACATATCTGCACATTTGGTAAATTTAACTGTAAAAATCTGGAGACATACATTAGCAGAGGTCTATTTTTTAAAAAAACAGATAGATACTGATTTGATTTGGACTTAGATTTAGTTGTAGATGTAGACTTATAGATATAAATTTGCCCTGTCCTTCCCTGAACTAAATCTCTCTACATCATTTTCCTTTATTTTACACCATTCGAATTCCTGTAGAACCTTAATGTTGTACATTCTGAATACATTCTAACATTACTACTAAGCTGAAATATGAATTAGTCTAGATCACTGGTCTAGATAGTTTTCTAGCCTATCAACAATAATAAAAAACAAATTCAATGAACCATTCTAAAGATTGAATTACAAAATCAACAACATATGAAAATATTGTTACCAAGATATAGAGGCAAAATAAATATTGCAGAGTAGGCACCTAACCAAGTAGCTTCAAACAATGTGAGGCAAAAACTAAGGGAGCTACAGAGAAACAGATGCATTCATGATCATAGTTGGAGACTTCAAAAGGCCCCTTTCAGACATGGACAGATCCAAGGGGCAGGCAGTCAGTAAGACATAGTTGATCTCAACAATACCACCAGTAAACTGGATGTAATGGAAACTTATAGACTACTCAACAACAGCAGTGCACACTAATACATTCTTTTCAAGCTCACATGAAACATTCACCAAGACAGACCACCTTTTGGGCCATAAAACACAACACACATTTGAAAGAATAGAAATCATACAATGTCTGCTGTCAGACCACAAAAGATCAATAAGATTGATAAGCCTTTAGCCAGACTACCTATGAAAAAAGAGAGAAGACATACATTACTGATATCAGAAATGAAAGAAGAGGCATCGTGACATCCTATCGAACATTAAAAAGTTAATAAAGGGGTACTTTAAATAACTCTATGCCAACCTAGATGAAATGGACCAATTCCTGAATGGCCCAGTTCCAATCATCATCATCATCATCATCATCATCATCATCATCATCTTTCTGAACAGTTGTAATAATTTTCATTGGATCTTCCCCACACTATTTCTTACTTTCTCCCATCCTGTTTCTTTCATCTTTGTAAAATTATTTCTTGCTCTTGTTTTTTCATGCTCAAATATTTTAAAGACTTTATGACTGCAGAAAAAAATCTAACAGCTTTATAATGTCACTCTATATCCCTAAAAATGTAGCCTAACTCATATAGCTTTCCCATAAATTTTAAAATTTTCGTCTTTCACATTACAGTTCCATTGCCCCTATCTTTCCCCCTTCTTTCCTACACTCTCTCTCTAATAATTCTGACACATCTAATCAATTAATATAAGTAATATCTCACTGTTTTCTCAGTAATACACCACTGTTTTTTCCCAAATAGTGTTTACTGTGCTTGAAACAAGTACTCTATCCTTTTCCAACCAGTAAAAAGCTTATTACCATCCAATATTTAGCTCAATATCACTTCCTCTCTAACTTTTCCTCTGAAAGAAACATCTCCTACTCCTAACACAGTTGGAAGGAAGAATTCTCTCTCTTATCTGTCCTCAAAACTTTCCCATATAGCCATCAATCATCACATTGCAAAACAGCTTTTGCACCTGTTTCTTCTACTTGAGAGTGATGAATTTTTTTGTTTTGTTTTTGTTAATCCTCACCTGAGGATATTTTTTCCATTGATTTTTAGAGAGAGAGTAGAAGGGAGGGAGAGAGACACAGAGAGAGATACATCTATGTGAGAGAGACACATTGATTGGTTGCTTCCCGCACGTGCCCTGATAGGGCCAGGGATCAAGACTGCAACCTAGGTAAGTGCCCTTGACTGGAATCAAACTCTGGAACCTTCAGTCCACAGGCCAATGCTCTATCCATTGAGCCAAACTGGCTAGGGCGAGGGTGATGTATTTCATATAGAATTAATACACCAAAATCCCAAGCCTAGAATTGAATTCATGTCTTACTGCCTGCCTGCCCTTTGGATTCATGGTTGAGCATGGACCTAGGAACCAGGAGGTCATGGTCCAGTTGCTGGTCAGGGCACGTGCCCAGGTTGCAGGCTCAATGTCCAGTAGGGGGAGAGCAAGAGGCAGCTGATCAGTTATTATTTCTTATCATTGATGTTTCTATCTCTTCCTCTCCCTTCCTCTCTGAAATCAACAAAAATATTTAAATAAACAAACAAATAAATAGATAAATAAATAAAATGGTCTATCCCTAAATAGGTATTTAATTTAACTGAATTAATGTGGGTTATTAATAGATAGAGATATATATTTCTGCGAACTCCAGATATCACATATCGGTTGACTTCAGTGTTATGACTTCTTATTGGGATTTTTCTGAATCCATGGAATTGCAGTTATTTGAAAACATAAAAACTTGAGGCCTCTAAGCTAGCCCCCCACTCATGAGCCCTCTCTTTCTAGAAAACATGACATAGAGTTCAAGACTGGGAAGTAAGCTGGAAACAAATTTTTAATTTGGGATGGAGTTGATCCATTCACAGATTTCAGAGTAATATAGAAGTATCTATACAAAGAAAATCTTAACTTTCACTTGGTAACATGGAATTTTTGTTTTATAATGTGCAGCACAGGTTTCTAATCTAAATTCTTGTGGCTAAAAAAGCGATATTTTCTCTCCTCAAAGATTTGGTGTCCATTCAACCTTCTCCCTTTTTTTTCTTTTTTTTAAAATATATTTTTATTGGTTTTTTACAGAGAGGAAGGGAGAGTAATAGAGAGTTAGAAACATCGATGAGAGAGAAACATCGATCAGCTGCCTCCTGCACACCTCCTACTGGGGATGTGCCCGCAACTATGGTACATGCCCTTGACCGGAATCAAACCTGGGACATTTCAGTCCGCAGGCCGGCGCTCTATTCACTGAGCCAAACCTGTTTGGCTTTTTTTTCTTTTTTAATGAGTCCTTACTACATGACAAACACGGGATTAGATACTGGGGATGGAAAGCTGAGTGATATGTAGTCCTTCCCCTTGGAAAATGTATGGTTGGGTGGGGAATCCAGCAGATTAACCGACAATTTCAAGACTGGAGTACACCCAGGGAGGGTTAGATAACAAAGGTGGCTCCCAGCTCTCCCCTTCCCCGTTGCATGAATAAACTTAGAGCAATTCCTCCAAGTCCCCATAAATACTTCTTTGCCTTTAGTTATCTAAACTAGGAAATGCAAGTGCCCAGGGACTATGTGCATCTTAACAGGAATCTTCCAGACACAAAATGTACTAAAATTAGGAGGACTGGATAGTTAATTGACACTTTTGAAAATGAAATGGGCCCATTAGTGATGTCAGGGCAACAGGTGTAAACTAGGCGTGTCCTGGCAACCTGGAACCCAGGTTTACAGCAAGACTGGGGTTTTGTGTTCTATCAGGAGGGAGGTGAACAAGTTTGCTTTTGTTCTTGGTGACCAATGGTCGCATTGGCCTTACAGATAATTATCAGATAATTAATGAACTTTTCTTCTGAAGAGTTTGTTTGTAATTTTATATTTATTTTTAAAATATCTTAAATCTTAAGTCTTATACTTTTCCCCCGAACGACAAATATGCTTCCTTTATGTAGAAATACGTCTACCTGGGTAGGTTATATTCGTAAACTGATTGTCTGGGAATGAGAAGGTTTGAGCCAACCTTCTCCCTGTGAAGCTCTAAGGAAGCTCGCTCTCTTTCCCATGGGGACAAGTCCCTGACTCTTCAGCTGGGCTGGTTCCTCAGTGGCTCCCTGCCCAGACCCCATAAGCACTTTCTTGCCAGGGTCTCTGCCTGTCCAGAAGCTGCCAGGGTCTGGTCTATCCCTTTTCTTCCTGCGTGGCCTTCACAGCAATCAGCTCTGCAAGACTCTGTACCCCTCTGTGGGTTCCTACAGACACAAAAGGACTTCTTTCCCTGACACGGAGAATAGGATAGGATTTATAGGTTTTATGACATCCCCGACATGCCTGCTGGGAGGCCCTCAGATAAACAGTGCGTCACCTAAATTGAGCACCTTGTGATGTGGAAACACAGTGGCTACCAGGGACAGTTCTTTGCAGCTTCTTAAATTCATGAACCTTCTCTAAATATTTTCTTTCTCTTTAGAAAAATGCAGAGATGTTGTGAAACTCGACTCATTATTTCAAAAGTTTAGGCTCTGTGGCTCGTCACCAGAACAAATAGACGCAGCTCGGTGGGTCCTGCGTGTGAAGTCACCGGCAGGTGAGCCTGCAGGACGCCAGCTCCTTTGCTCCAGAGACGAAGCTCTTCAATAAGAGCTTTGTGCAGAGGTGTGTGCTGCCGTCCATGAGCTCACCAGTTCTAACCCAGCGAGCTGGAAGCAAGATGAGGTCAAATAAAACACAGAATGTTCTCGCTCTGCAGAGCCGGGCATGGCACTTACTCATGGCTTTTTTTTTTGGGGGGGGGGGGATATTGAATTTCCAATGGCTCTTTTCTTGTGGTTGGGTAAAAATAATGGATAAAAATATTCATTAATATCTCTGTGTTACTAAAAGGCTGTGAAGATTTTATTTAAAGCCTTGGGCAGGGTAAATCCAGGTTCTGTTCATCCCTTCTGCTGTCTTCATTTGTTTATGAATTAGCATAGTTTTCTAAGATTCAGCAAGATGAAGCCTGCTGAACATTGGGGACATACATTTAGAGAAGAAATGCAAAAAAAAACAACACCAAAACTGATGAGAATTCTCCCTCATAGCCTGCCTTCTCTCTTTGTTTTAATCAAGGAAACACATCATTCCTTTATGTTTAGACATAATGCTTCCATTAGCAACAAGAGAGACTGCGGAAATGAATGATTCATCTGTCTAAGTTATGGTGTCTTGAAGTAGAAAGTGAGACCTTTGCAGATGGATTGAGTCTAAATATCTAATACTTGGGTTTGCCATGGCCAGGAGAGCGATTATGTGACATGACAGTCTATTATATCTCAGAGGTTGTACTAGACTGATTCCACTTGTACATATATCAGGCTGTTGTACATGTCAAGCATTGGACATAAAATGACATTGACTTTGGCTTCTGGAAGTATGGTCTAGTAGGGATATGTGGATGTTTATTAAACCAACATACAGTACATATTTAATATCTGAGATATTTATTAAAACAATAAACATAACCACAAAAACAAATTTGGGGAGGTTTTCCTGAGATAATGCTTACCCTAAAAACCTAACAAAGTGAAGACAAAACAGAATCTATTTGGTCTTATTTGTCTGCTAGTTTACTTGTTGGTTTATTATTTGATGGTTAATTGATAGTTATTTTAAGTGTCCTGCAAATTGAAGGCAAAACCTTCCAATAGCAAAAACATTAGCACTCACTCTATGGGCGTCCTTTATTGCAATGGAATCGAACCACCCTGCACATCTCTGAGGTGTGCCTCTATAGATTCTACAGTGGGTGTTTTTTAAACATTTTAAATATTTAACTCCACTATCTCATTCTTGCATGGTTTCTAAGAACTCGTCTGTGATTGATTTGTGTTCTTCTATAAGTAAGGTGTTCCTCAACTTCCACTTGCCAGGTTTATTCAAGACTTGCTCTTTCATTTTCTGTAATTTAAATATGATTTGTTTAGGATTTTGTTTATTGGTTTTGGTAGTAATCTGGTGTTTTCTGGGCATCCTAAAACTGTGGCTTGTTGTGTATCATTCATTTTGGAAAATTTACCATTATTTAGTCAGATATTTCTTTCGCTTCATTCTCCTTTTCCTCTGGCATTTTAATTACATCTTTGGAAATTGTCCCACCGTTCTTGGATGTTCTGTTTTGGTTTTGGGTTATTTAACTTGTTTTGATTTTTTTCCTTTTCATTTCATTTTGTGAAGTTTAAATAGCCCCATTATCAAGCTCACTGATATTTTTTTCCTCACCCACATGTCTACTGATGAGCCCATCAAAGGCATTATTATTTCTGTTGCAATGTTTTTGATTTCTGGCATTTCCTTTTGACTCTCTTAGAACTTCCGTCCTTCTGCTTACATTGCCCATCTGCTCTTTCATGTTCTCTATTCCTTTAGAGCCCTTAACATATTAATCATAGTCATTTTAAATTCCCTTTCTGGTAATACCTACATATCTGAGTCTGGTTCCAATTATTGCGATTTCTCTTCATAATTCATATCTTTTTGAATTTTGACATAACTTCTAATTTCTATATTTTTTCTAAGATATCAAGTAATTAGAGGCCCAGTGTACAACATTCAACATTCATGCACTCGGGGTCAGCGGTGGGGGGATCCCTCAGCCCGGCCCGCGCCCTTTTGCAGCCTGGGATCCCTCAGGTGATATCCGACATCCTTAGCACTGCTGCAGAGGTGGACCGCAGCACTCCCCAGCTGTCAGCCTGGCTTGTGTCTGAGTGGTGCTCCCCCTGTGGGAGGGCACTGACCACCAGGGGTCAGCTCCTGCATTGAGCATCTGCCCCCTGGTGGTCAGTGCATGTCATAGCGACTGGTCGTTCTACCTTTTGGTCAATTTGCATATTACCCTTTTATTATATAGGATAGGATAAGAACAGAATTAAAGAGGACATCAGGGTGGAGATTTATGTTAATTTGACTATGACTTGGACTCTGATATTTGTTAGAGCTGTGGTGTGTGGTAGCTAATGGCCGTAGGCAGAGGCTTCAAATTCCTCTGTGGTCCTTGTTTTTATCTCCTCTCTTGACTTGGGGCTTCCTTAAGTACTCCTGGTATACCTTACAGGTTTTTCAGATGCAATTAGTTACTGTTATGTTGGATTCCTGTTTGAGTGGTGGTAATATTCCAGTTAAGTCTGTGTTTACATGGGACTATATCTCAGGGATGTAGTCTCCCATCATTATTTCCTTGAAGGCCCAGATCCTATTTTGTTTTTAAATATATTTTTGTTTATTTCAGAGAGAAAGGGAGAGGGAGAGCGAGGTAGAAACATCAATGATGAGAGAGAATCATTGATTGGCTGCTTCCTACAACCTGGGCATGTCCCCTGACTGGAAATTGAGCCGTGACCTCCTGGTTCATAGGTTAACGCTCAACCACTGAGCCACTCGGGCCGAGCCCTATTTTGTTTTTCCACCTTGGGTGAGACTGTAATGCCAGCACAGGCTGGAGTGAGAGAAAAATCTCTCTTCCCAAAGCCAGGATAAGAAGGCCTGGGGAGTGTACTCTTCCAGAGACGAGGCATTTGCAATGGAGAGGGCTCTGGGTGTAATTCACAGACTGTGCTGATGCTCCTGCCAGATCCACAGGTGAATCTTTTTCAAATCTTCGTGGTGAGAATCCCATGGGTTCCATAGTGGTAGAACCTATAAAAGTGTGAGGGCCTCTTTACGGCTGCCGGGCCCTGGGATTTCTCACTCCCGAGGTAGTCCACACAGAGTCCTGGTCCAATTCATCAAAACTAGAAACGTAATGTTCCTGCCAGTGTATTGATCCAGCAGATTCCCCTTCAGGTAAGCAGACCTGGGTGGTGACTCTTAGGATATGCTTGTCTTTCTGGTTGAAGTTTGCTCTGTTTCTTTAGTTTTCTGATTGAGGAAAGCTATTGATTTTCTGTTTGTCCGTCTTCTTATTGTAAGTGTGGGAACGCTGACTTCCAAACTACATGCCTAATCAGGAACTGAAAGTTAGGGGCAGTTTTGAAAACAAACTTCAACCTTTCCTTCTTCATTCCTTTCCTGTAGTAAAGAAAAACAATGTTCTTACTTTTTTCCATCATATTTCAAGAAATAATACAAAAGGATGTTTTAAAAGCAATAAAAATTGTACTTCTGGAATGAAACGGAACTCACTGCTACCTGCACTACAGCTTTTGCATGTGTTCTTTTGAAGAATTGGGGAAATAAAATGTGGTAACTAGAGCATTTTCATTTTGATAATATAGTGTTGAAGAGTACTTTATTTTTCATCACCTTTCGGACAGAGCACATAATTGTGTGTGTAGGCATGTGTGTGTATCTTTACCAGCAAGCTCTTTGGAAGCAAATGTATAATCTCTTTCAACTTTTGATTCATGTATCTAATAATAAGCCGGGTGCCTATGGGGATTAGCAAAAAATATGTACATAGAATTCAGTGAGTAATGACAGCATCAATCCCTCCTCATTTTTCATGTAGCCATGGTCAGTTTGTGAAAATGAAAATGAGCATATTAAATTTCCACCTATTGATTTACCTGTTCCCATGTAAATACTCTCATCTGGGTTCCTTTATTTTTGTTGGTGGTGGTGCGTTGTTGTTTTTTTTTTTTAAGGGGCTGGTCATTTTTTTTACCTTTTGGTCCTATTCAACCTTATCTAAGTTCCACTTCTTATGTTTAAACAAATGATTAAGATATTCCATCAGGAGATAGCTCCTTCAGATTAAATTGGTTCATCCATTAAAAGGAAGTATTTGGAACTAATGCCTATGCCTAGTCCTTAAGAAAATAATTATTACATGCGTCTACTTTCCGATAGGCTACCCGAGGCTACTCATCTCTGCATTACAAGTCATGTTCCTTTCTTTTTATTGAGTTCAAAGCCTCACATTGGTACATTTGAAAAAAAAGACTTGTGATCATAGTAATACCAAGGGAAAATAAAAGAAAAAGCTCTTTTAAAAGTGCTTGTAAGAGTGATAGTAAAGTTTCAAAAAATTGAAAGCCTGGAAAGAGGAGATAGAATAGTTAGGTTCTTATGCAGTGTGGCCTTTTGTCTCCTAGAGTTTATATATTTGTCTCTGGCCATTTGAACACATTTTGGAGGAAAGCTTGTAAACATATTTTTGACAAAGCTTGTCAAAATTAGCCAGAAGAATGATTATGTAGTGTATAGTACCCATGAGACTGATATTCACATATTCAAACTTTGTGATGCCAGGAACCCCATCAGGATTAATTCACATTTTTTTTCTAATTCAAGATTCAGTTTGACCTAATTGCTTCATCTCTTTTTTTTAATTCTCACCTGATGATATTTTTCCATTGATTTTAGAGAGAGTGAAAGAGAGAGAGAAAGGCAGAGAGAAACATCCATGTGAGAGAAACACATCAATTGGTTGCCTTTGACCAGGGCCCAGGCCGGGGAGGAGACTGAAACCAAGGTACTTGCCCTTGATCAGAATCGAGCTGGATCTGCTGAGCCAAACCCGCTAGAGCGACCTAATTGCTTTTTAATATACATAATTGATCTTTGTATGAAGATGGGGTACAAGCTTATAGTGAAAATAGTCATACATATCTCCCAATAATGTTTCCATGCACTGAGCCTCTTTACTTTTTAATGAGCAGAAATCGTGAGCTTGTGCTTTAAGGATACAATTTCCATTATTCAAGTAAAACAAAATGAAAACAAATTTAGTAAGAACCAGAAATATCTTTCTTATTCTTCATGAATTATAATCAGAAATTAAAATCACTATGGCAGAGTGCCACAGACAGCAATGAACAATAAAATTACTTTTTCCACCTTCATTGTTTTTGTGCAACAGAACTCAACCTATATGTATATATTTGAATGAACAAATAATAGTACAATTTTAAGAGTAATAACATTTAAAAGTCATGAATATCCAGCAGTCAATTTAGACATTTACCTCTACGATATGCATTCTAATTTTACTTTAATTAGCTAAAAAAATGTTGCAATTAAGACCATACATCTTATTAAATCTGTTAAAGCAATAAAGCGATTTTTTTGCTATCTCTCACAAGGAAGATTTGGAAATGTCAGAGATTGAGTTATAGGGAAAAGAACATTTCACGGCCTAGTAATTCCGGCAATACATGCCAAGCAATAAGGGGAGAGATAATTGAAGTAGGTAGAATAGAAGAACGATTGTGGGATAAACATTATGTATGGAGGCATACTCCTCAGGTAATGAGGTGATAGATCTAATCTTTTGAAAAATGTAATATACAAACAGCCCTGTTTTCTACAGACAGACAATACTTGCAGCTATAAAAGAACAAGTAATCAAGTATTTATTATTCTCTAGCTCAAGCAATGAGCAGAAAATTATAAGCGTGAAAGAAACTCTTTTTGATTAAGGAAATTGTTCAATATAGTAAGCTTTCTCTAACTCCAGCTCTCAATTTTATGCACTGATGGGAGAGGAGGCATGATGTAGGCTGTTTGAAATGGCAAGTAGAAAAGATTACCTAAGGTTTGGTAATGGACAATGCATATTATGACATGGGCCCCTGAAATAATAAACAAGAAAAACATCTACTGACAATTTTGTTATGTGGAACCACAACGTGGGTATACTGTGTACTGAGAGTTGAAGAAAATCTTTTGGGTGGTTGCTATATTCCTACAGGATTTGAATTGTGAGGCAAGGGAAGGAAGTCTTTTAGTGTCTTAGATTATTAGTGTCCCCATCGGTGAAGTTGCCTGGGCATTAACAATACCTACCTGGCATGGTTATTCAGGATCAATAAAATGGTGGTGTGAAACCACTTGGAACTTATTTATATTAAATGTCCTACTATGAGAACAGAGAATTTGCCCTTTTTAACATTTTATGTCTGTGACCCAGAAATTGGCAAGCAGTAGACACTTATTTATTGAACAAATCTTTAAGTTCTGGAGGTTCAAGGAAGGGCATGGTTGCCCTGCTGTGCTCCCAGGAAAATTAAGGTGGAGGGTTACCTCTCTCTGGATAATGCCCACACCCTGTTCCCTATCACTGCTGTCCTGTCAATGGATAATTCCTCATTATTGGGAGGAGGCCAGGCTGAGGTGATGAGCTTAACCTTCCAGTGTCACTTGTCAGCTGCTCAGTTCTTTAAATCGCTCCAGAAACCAGACACAATTTTATGATATTGATACAGGAATAAATCATGGTTCAAGATAATGCTTTTGTGTATCTGCCCAAAGGTGAGGAAAATTTACCATTGCTTATCTCAATAATCGTTAAACATTCATTTATCAAACGATAACTCTGACATAGAAATATCATTTAGAATGCATCCTTCCTTTTCCTAAAACTGTCTGCTTAATGATTACCTGACAGGTTTGCTTTTTCAGAGGCACACAGTGGCCTCTTCATGTGGTTTTCAAACAGCATTCCTGGGCTCTGCCCTTCCCTGGACTTAGAGGGGGTTGTGGGCTTTGAATGGTCACAAGAACCCATAGAAGCTCCTGACTGCCAAGCAGAAAGTGGGGGCTCCAGGCAAATTCTGTTGCAAGGATCACAGATAAAGTCCATCTCTTTCTGCCCAAACTGTAAAGTGTGTACGTGAATGCGCATTGGTGGGATGGTTTTGCTATTTCCTGTTGGCACCAATAATTACTAGTATATGGGCACGTGTACAATATTTCAGAAATAATGGCCAGGAGTGTCGATGAAATAATCAGACCACGGAGACAAGATGTTTTAGCCAGTGCAGTTATTTTCTGGGAATAGGAAATGGAAACTAATTACAAATCCTAGAAATAGCTGAACTAGCTAAATGTAAATGTTCTTTAAATCTGCTTCGTACACAAATTTTGGGAGTGGGGGTCCAGAAAGTGGTCATCCAGTGGTTGCCAGTATTGCATTAGAAAGCAATGCAGTGATCAAGAATATGTTGTCAGTATTGCAGCCTATTATGCTGGAACCAGGGTAGGTGTCGCTGTGTAGGTTGCACTCATATAAGAACCAAGAAATCAAGTGCTGGCAACATCTCCACACATCAAAGCTATGGAGAAGGATAGGTTGAAAATCAGGTAGAGGTAGCATTGAGAGATTGCGATTAGCACAAAGGAAGAGTTCTTGGGGGCTTACCATGCCCCCCCCAGAAAAACGTGGGCTCCTCACATTCTACTTGGCATAAGAGTCCTTAATGTGTTGCACTAGCATACCAAGTCAGATGTAGAAGGCACCTTCACTGGTTTACATGGTGTTCAATTATTTAATTCTCAGTAAGTATAATAATGTAAGAGAATATATTGTTAGTTAAGTCATTTGTATGTGGGTGTTTACAATTTGGTCAGTGTAAAATATTTCTTCCATATTTGCTCTTAGGGCTCTAGAACATGTGAATCTCAGCTCCCATGAATGTTATAGGGTATTAAAGAGCCGATACATACTGTCCTACATCCCTAAAAAAATTCACAAATTCTCGCAAATAATTGTTACAAATCATGACAATATGTGGCCCAGTTTTGTAAATAATAGTGTGAAATGTACTCAAACCATTCTGGCTTGCTGTTCTTTGAAGATTTCAAGTTATGTGTATCATTGAGCTTCCATGATAATAGATGTTGGTTCACATTCTTATTTCTCATTTATGAGTTATGTAACTTTAGGCAGCTTAATAAGATTCTTTGAACCTGGATTTCCGGTTTAGAATGGAAATGATAATGATTACTTTACAAGGATACTTGGGGAAGGAATAAGAAAATGTATGAAAAAGTTATGCCCGGTGCCTGACACTTAGCAGGTGCTTCCATTATGTTAGTACTTTTCCCTCTTCTTGTTCAAGAGGTTGAACAAATGGGTATAGTATAGTATATGAATAGGTATATGAATTATTTTCAACATAAAAATTCTTATATATCATATGACAGAGTAGCATGACAAGCCATAAAAATCGTATGTTCTGTAATAATGGTGAAGACTAAAAGCTCCAAACTGAACTGGAAGAATTTTAAACGAAAGCAATCATTTGAGGTAACTACTAAACCAGTAAATGTAGAGATGCGATACTATGCCAGGAAAATTGAGTTCAGCTCTGGCAACTGCTCTACAGGGAGAATATTAATGAAAGGATTTAAACTCAAAATGTCTGCACTCTGGGATGTTTTTAATAGATGATCGTGTTCTTGCAAATACAGACATTTTCTTTCCTATGTTATAATCTCGAAAGTTATTTATTTATTTAAACATGTATTTATTTAGCCCATTGCACTGCCCAGCCCTCTAGCACAAAGCTCATTAGAAATTATGAGAAGGGGTACCCTCTCCTGGGTCCCAATCTCAGACAGAAACTTTATTTTTCTTCTTTCTTTCATTCTTCTTGAATTTTCTCGGCTGTTCTATTTTGAAATATTTCTTCTCACCTGTCTTTTTTCCCTTTATGGGTCTTCAGTTAGGTAATGAGGCCAAGATGTTTATCATTGACCTATATCTCTTGGATTCTTTGTTCAGATTTTTTTATTTCTTTGTGCTTCGTTTTTGACTATTTCTCTTGAACTCTCATTAAGTGATTTGAGTCTTTCTTCAGGTCTATATTTTGCTGAAAACCCAATGATATATTTTTTTCTTTTCTTTCTAGAAGTCTCCAGTGTCTTTTTAAAATAATTGTTTATGTCCCTGCTGAAATTCCCCACTGCTTATCCTGTTCACACAAGTTATCCATCACTTACACCATGTTCTAGTTCCCTAGGGCTGCTGTAATAAATCACCGCGCACTGGGTGATTTAGAACAGCAGGCAGGCGCTCTCTCATAGCTCCGGAGGCTGGAGGTGTGAGATCCAGGTGTTAGCGAGGCTCTGCTTCTTTCCAGGTCTCTAGGGACGAATCCTTTCTTGCCTCTTCTAACGCCTGTGAATGCTACAGAACGTCCATTGGTTGCTGGCAATTCTTGGTGTTTCTTGGCTTGTGGATACATCACCCTAGTCTCTGCTTCTATTTTCATATGACATTTTCCTTAGTCTGCGAGTGGTTTTTGTTGTGGTGGTTTTTGCATCTGTGTCTTCTCCTTTTCTTTTCAGAATACCAGCCATATTAGATTCAAAGCCCACCCTAACCCATTATGATCTTACTTTATCTTAACTAATTATATCTGTTGAAACTCTACTTCTGAATAAGGACACATGTGTAAGTGCCTGGAGTCAGTACTTCAACATATTTGGAGGAGACCATTCCACCCACAACACACTAAAGCCTTGAACTTAATGATCATACATATTTTGAACACCTTGTAGAAATGCATTTGCTCTTATCTGCTTCTCTTGCATGCGGCAGGGGGGTTTCTGACTTCAGAAAGGCGGAGGGTTCTGCATCTTCTTCCCCAACAGTGCCTTGGAGTACAAGAGGTTCTGACCTCCTTTCTCTGGTGGCTTAAAGCCCTTTTATTAATATTTACTAATATCCTTAATGCTTGAGAGAAGGGTTCTATCTAGGAAGTGTGTGTGCCTACCCCACATCAGCCATGAGGAAGGCTCCCTCAGTCTTCTCTCTTGCCCCTACCCGTTTTCATGTGTGAAATACTAAGGAGAAACACATGGGGGAAAATCTGTGTCAGTGTGAACTCTCTTTTTATTTTATTTGGGATGCTAGCACACACGTGGCCTTCAGAAATGTGTTAAAATCATAGCTGATGTATTCTTATTGCTGATGGATTGCTACAGGGACAGTTTCTTTCTCTCCTGCTTGTCAAAGGGGAAACCCTTCCTATATTTCTGCCTTCCTTGTAGCCATTTGCTGCTCTTTGGAATTTAGTTTCCTTTGTTGTCTTGTGTCCTCAGCTCTTTGATGGGTCAAGAAAGAAATAATTTTGTAGATTGTCTGGCTTTTCTCAATTTTAGGATGGCAGCAGTGTTCTCTTGTATCTTTCTACCTCCTGATTGAGAGCAGGACTCCAGCCACTTCTGGGCCTCACGTTGTGATTCTAGGCAAACTAAGGATCACAAAGCTGTAAGATTCATTCACTGTGATTTTATTATTTTATTTTGCTAAATAGAATAAAAATGTCTCGAAGGCAGGGGTTTTTACCAGCGTTACTTATTGCTGTTGTTCTGGGAACACTTAGAAAAGATCTGTCACAAAGCTGCTTCTCAATCAATGTTATTGAATGGATACATAATAGCATAGAGTTGAATGAAGCATTACATGTATTTTCACATTTTATCCTCAAAAAACATTTAATATAGATACTATTATCCCCATAGTGCAGAAGAAGAAAGTGATGTTGACGTATATTAAATAAGTGGACCTGCATAACACAGTTTTCTTCCGCAGGGAGCGATGGGAAGACATGTCATGGAAGGGACAAGCATGTCTGTGTTGGGTGTAACTGGGTTTGAATGCTGCCTTCTCAACTATCTTTGATGGTCTGAGCAAATCATGTAACTTTTCCTGTCCTCCGAATTCTCTTCTTGAAAGTGAGGCTACTACTCCTTTAAAATATTATATTAAAGAGCCAACTGGAATCATGACTTAAAGCAATTGACGCATGGTGGGCATTTAATAGCTATTATTATGACTCCTAATATTAATATTATTCTTGTATTACCATTCTTTTTAACTGGAGCATGATTCCTATTTTTCTCCTGCTAAATCCTGAGCGGAGTTAGTTTCACCATGCCAACCACGAGAGCTGGAGTGTTTCGGGTAAAGAAGCTAGGGAGTGGGAAGCATGGTAGCGTAATCGGAGCCGGAATTTGGACAGATCTTATAATGCATTTAGAGAACTGTCTCTTCTCTGTTCTCTAGAGGAGATATTCTGTTCCTTTAGAAGACAGGGTTAATTCTTCCGTGGGCTAAATTAAGGTAGTCAATACGACAAACTTGTGCAAAACCACATAAGCAATAATAGAGGGGTTGCAAATTTAAATAAATGTTGAGGGGGAAAAACACACGTATTTTTCTAAAAAGGTGTTTTTATTTTTTAACAATATAGTTGATACGACATAAATAGCATTGAAGAGAGCGTCAGGGATGATAGTGATGAGTGAACGCATGGAATGTCAGGCAGTGCTTTGCAGGCTGTCCTACTTTAGGTTCTTTTGTCAAGGTCATGGAAATATGGAAAGACTTAAAAGAGAATAATAGATTTACATATTTTAAATTTATCTCTCTGAGCAGAATGGGGTGCTATTAGGCGTGGAGTCGTAAATACTCCATTCAAATTCAAATGTTTCATTGTCTCATGTTCGAGAGGCGCAGCTCCCCAGGTCTAGGGAGTGATGAGAACAAGAAACATCACAGACAAGGCAATGTGATCCCGCTGAATAAAAGGGAACGGCTTTCCGAGTGCTCATGTAGGCTTTCTGGGTTGCGTAGGCCTGCTGCTTAACATGCACCATTGCACTCCTTTTGAAAGAATGATAGAATGTTCTGTATAATTAAAAAACAAATACAAGTTATTTTTCTCAGCATTCAGTTCTTATGCGATGATGATAAGTTTTGAACATATCTCTGTGGTGACAGAATACATTTTTCTTTGCTGAAATATAATTCTGTAGAGATTTACTTGGTATCTTTATGGAAAATAGCCTGATGCATTATTTGGTAGTGTATTGTTTAACATCTATTTTTTTCGTTTCCATTAGCCAAGAAATCACAGGCTAAAAACTGGTGTTTTTCTTTTTTTGTTTTTTTTAAATATATTTAGAAATAAGGGAAGCTATTTGAAGACTAGAAACACATCATAGCTGACAGATCATCAAGATAAACTGATTTCTTTAGTTGAGAAATGTAAGGGCTAATTTGAGAAACAGTGTGACCAGAGTCACATAATTACTATGTTCATTGGCTAGATGTTATTGTTTCTTAAATTCCAATTCAGTATGCTTTAAACGGTAGCTTGTTGCAGGTGAGTGAGTCTTTCATGAATTAATGATGATGTAGAAATACGTTACTTCACTGGTTAGTTAAAAATCTAAATAATTTTTTCATGCTGTAAGATATTTTAATGACTGTTGTCATTTTGCTAATATAAATTATTTGATTTTTAGAAATATCACTTATAACTTTCCTAATTACACAAGTCCTATAAAATAATGGAAAATGTATATAAATAATTTGAATAACACATAAAATTAGAGAGAAAATACATACTATCCAAATACCACTCCTCGGAAGGAAACAAAATTCACCCTCGGTACAGATAACATTGACATTCAGTGGGCCTCAGATTTTAGTGAGATATGAACGTTTTCTTCCAGGAACTCACTATCTAGATGATTCCATCCCCGTAATATGTCTAGAACGGTAATCCTGGTTGTCTGGTGAGGAAAACAATGACTTAAAGAAGATTCCGCCAGGCCTGACCAGTACATCTTCATTGGTTGGGCGTTATCCCTTGCACCTAGAGCAGCGGTTCTCAACCTGTGGGTCGCGACCCCTTTGGGGGTCGAACTACCCTTTCACAGGGGTCGCCTAAGACCATCGGAAAACACATATATAATTACATATTGTTTTTGTGATTAATCACTATGCTTTCATTATGTTCAATTTGTCACAATGAAATTGGGGGTCACCACAACATGAGGAACTGTATTAAAGGGTCGCGGCATTAGGAAGGTTGAGAACCACTGACCTAGAGGCTGCTGGTCTGTCCCCAGGCAGGGCACATGCCCTGGTTTTGGGCGCAATCCCTGTTAGGGAACGTGTGGGAGGCAGCTGATGGATGTTGCACACTGACATGATGTTTCTCTCTCTCTCTTTCACTCTTTTTTTTCCTCTCTCTCTCTGAAAAGTTAATAAAACTATTATTTTTTTAATATATTTTATTGATTTTTTCCAGAGAGGAAGGGAGAGAGAGAGAGAGTTAGAAACATCGATGAGAGAGAAGCATCGACCAGCTGCCTCCTGCACATCTCCTACTGGGGATGTGCCCGCAACCAAGGTATATGCCCTTGACCAAATCGTACCTGGGACCTTTCAGTCCCGCAGGCCGACGCTCTATCCACTGAGCCAAACCGGTTTCGGCAATAAAACTATTATTTTTTTTAAAAAAGAGAAACATACACCCTTAAAAAATATTTTGATACTTTTTTCCTAAGTTCTGGCAAAGCCTGTGATTGTTCACTTGCTCTCACTGTCACGCCTCTGGTCTCCAGTGCATTGCAAGGAAAAACCAGGCCTGCACAGGTGATCCCTTTAGTCCCTGTCCTGAGGCACAGGTGTGAGGTGTGCAATGTGCAGAGAAGCAGAGGTGACCATTCGCTGGAGCAATGAATGAGCAAACTCATCCTCAGAGGGTTCCTGCAGGACACGCAGCAGCTTCTGGTGGGACGCTTGAGAGCCACCCATGCCAGTACCATGGGAAACAGGCTGCGCCTCTGCGACCTTTGCCCTCTTAGACTTCTAAAGAATTTTGTAATCTTGGGATGCTCTCAGTGACAACCACTCTATCCATGAATACATAAAAGCGGTGATGTTTTTCTGACAAAAATTGTATTGAAACATTTCCTCACAATAGACACGAACTGTCTGATACTTCTGGTTGGTTGTTTTTGCACAAATTTAGCATCTCTCTCCCATAGAGTCACAAGGCAGAGAGGTTCTTTCTAGGAAATCAAATTATTTGTCATGTTATTAGCAAAGTATCTCCTGGGCCATGAATATACCACAGGCTCTGTTATAAGCTCCCGTGAGGAATTCATGAATTCTGAAAACATTTATTGGTTTCCAGTTATACACTCAGCACTGTGCTAGTGAAAATTAAACAAGCAATTTTTATAAATTAAAAGTGCAATTATAGAAGCCAAAGTAGAAGACCTTTCCTAGGGTAAGGGAAGGCTCCCTGGAGAAAACGACATATAAGTTGGCAAATGGAACTGATGTTGGTTTAGTGAAGGTGGAATTCGGGATTTCTCAGGAGACCTCTGAAAGACAAAGACATTTTATCTCCTTTGAAAGAATACCTTTAGATTTATTTAGAAAAACATACTTAAGACTAGGAGACACATCAGATATACTTGCACAATAACCATATTGCACTGATTACACATTCAAACGCTATCTGACAGGTGGTCTATATTTATGGAGTTTGAATGAGATAGATTTCAAACTATATCTGTCTGGTAAGGTTATAAGTATTATTAGACTATTGGTTGAGCACCAACTCCCTGTCTGGTGCTGTACTTGGCATTCTGTACTTATTACTGAACTAGGGGCCCAGTGCACAAATTCGTGGACCTTGAAAGGAACTGTGGCCCATGAGGCTGTGGAAGGCACGGGGGCAGGTCTCAGCCCATCCTCTGTGCCCCCGCTTAGCCCCTCCTACCACAGCCCTGGTCCCCTGTCTGCCAGCAGCCCCGCTCCCACCACCACCGCTCCCATGTGCTGACAGCACTGGCCCCGCTTGCACCCGCTGACAGTGCGGAGTGATTGGGGCCAGCGCCAGCAGTGGGTGTGAGCAGCAGCTGTTGCCCTGATTGCCCCTCAGGAGCCGGGGGAGGTGGAGAGGCCCTGAGGGGCGATCAGGGCCAGCAGCCGCCACTCACACTTGCTGGTGGCTCCAAGCGACTGGGGTTGGTGCTGGGTGCCAGCAGCAGGTGCGAGCGCCCAGCGGGACTGCAGTGCATGGGAGCAAAGAATTTTTAGTAACCACTAGAGGCTGGCCCCGATGACAGTGACCGGTGCCCCGCCTTGGTCTGGCGCTCCCACTCACCTGCTCCATCATCCCGCCATGGCCGATGCCCGCCATGTTCCACGTGTGCGCCCCCTGGTGGTCAGCACACATCATAGCGACCGGTTGTTCGGTTGTTCCGCCATTCTATCTATTTATATATTAGGGTTTTATATATATCTGATTTTATCCTCAGAGCAATCCTATAAGCAAGGCACCTATTTCACAGAGAAATATGAAGCTGAAGGAAACTACAACTTGCCAGTTGGCACGTGTCTATTCAGTAGCAGAGAGAGGGGAATGAGCCTTGTTCTGACTACAAGGCCTGGGCTATTTTCCTCTGCTATATAATGACTTTGTAGACTCTACTGCATGTTTCTGGATCGCTGGTAACTGGTGTGAAGCAATTAATTTATCTTTTGAATTTCTGTGAGTTCAACTACATTTATCACTTCTATAGGAGTTGTTGAGAGTATATCAAATACTAGGCTTGTGTTAGCTGTTCTAAGAACACTGTATTATTTTATTGTCAAGCCCTCTGAGCAAATATGTCACCTTTAGATTAGAAACCAGGAGAGAGAGAAATCCACAGGGTTAGTATGAGTGGGAATTTGGTTCGAAACTCCCTCAATTTAGGATCGGCCTAAACCTCTTAGCTTTTCCAACTGTCCAAAAGGTATGAGCACCAACAGAAAAATCTAAGAAATGGACAGTATATTTAGTTACTATATAGTCAAATAAAAGTAACTTCTCAGGGGCAGAAGATTTAAGGTGTTAAAAATTTTATAATGCATTCTGATACACTGCTAAAATAATATATCAGATGGGCTGTGAGAGTTCAATGAGCATGCACTAGAAATTAAATATGGGTGTTAGCTGAGATAGGAATCCATATAAACAAACCCGAGTTTGGGGGATGAATACCAGATGGCAGCTATGACACTTACCAGCTGAAACCTTTACCATCAAGCTCCCATACTGTTGAGGGTATGCTCTGTCAGTTTCCTGGACCACAGCAATCTGTAGGGATTTCTGGGGGAAAAACATATCTGCGTGTGTGGTCTTGAAGAGGAGGAGAGGCTGGAAGACAGAAACCTCTTTGTTTCTGGCTGAGAGACAGCTGCAAAATCATTAAGTTAAACCACCAAATTTTTTTTAAAAAGTGAAAATGTAGACTAAGAGGAGATTAATAACATCGCCCACACCGCAGAGCTTATTAGGTGTAATAACTCAGTCTCCTTTCCTCACCCCGTGCTTTCCTGCGGGTTGCAGGGAAGTGTGGCGGGTGAGTCTCAGTGACACACTCGCCCAGGAATATTTATTGACTTTGAACACATAGAAGCCACCCAACGAGAAGTCCGTTTTCAGCTCAGACCACAAAGAACTCTTGTCACCAGATAACACTGAAGATTCTCTTCCACAGCTTGAGCAAGATGTTAATTGTGACAGGGACAAATGCAGCCCTCAGAGGGGGCACACAGGTGCACCGAGAAACCTCCCAGTTCAGGGAGGAAGAGATTGATGTAAAAACAGTTCCACTCACTTGTGCCACAGATTAACTCATGAGAACAATTACACACTGGGGAGAGGACATTGTGGAACGTTAAAATGTATTCTGGAGGTTCAATTAAAAGCTGTGGGGGGCCCAGCTGGCATGATCTCAATGGGTGATCATCAACCTATGAACCAGGAGGTCCTGGTTTGATTCCCTGCCAGGGCACATGCCCAGGGTGCAGGCTCAATCCCCAGTGGGGGGTGTGCAGGAGGCAGTCGATCAATGATTCTCTCTCATCATTGCTGCTTCTATCTCTCTCTCCCTCTTCCTTCCTCTCTGAAATCAATAAAAATACATTTTTAAAAAAGCTATGGCTGCTTAGATTATAGTTGAAGTAAGTGAATACGCAAATACCAAAGTATAATAAGTAGGAGCCCTGAAGCAGAAAGTGACATCCTCACCAAGATGCTGGGGACTCAACAGGATAGGAAATGTTTTCTGGAATCTGAAAGACAAATGAACAAGATGAAGCTAGAAGAAAATATTTCCTGCACAAACATACTTACGCACGTATCACTGAGTTAGAAATAAAAAGTGCTATCCAATTTCCCTTGTCTTCATTTAGGGTCACCAAAAACAACCTGAAGGAAGAACTTGGCTTTGGGTGGTTCTTGTGAGGGGGGAATCCCAGAAACACCTGATCGGAGACAGTGAGGCGGGAACGGAGGAAACGCCAATGGGAGGGTTATTAGGGATGTTTCATCTGCAGGCAACTTGAGGCCTCAGAACCGGGGGGATGCTTCTCAGAAGTGTCCACCCACGGGCTGCCCCTGCAGTCAGGCAGCTAACACTGTCCTGGGGATGTCAATTCCCTGTATTCCCAGATGGCAATCGCCCTTGGAGAAGAAGGCAGAAAGGGGGGCTGAGGGGAAATTGGGGGAACCGTTAGCCGGAGGGAGTGTGTCTGAGGTCTTCAGAAGGGTTCACTATGGCTGGCTGCACAGGCGCCAGAGGTATACAGGGACAGAGCCCTCTCCGTCTCCTTGATAAATTGTTATAAGCAACCTCCATTCAAGCACCGCCTCCTCTACACCCATACTTAACGAAGTCACGGTGTCCATCCAGGGTGGAGACGCCTTATCGGACTAAGCAGATCCCAATCGTCTTTGCTGTGAGCGCTGATGGCCAGAGATGGCAAAGCCAGGCACGTGTGCCCTCGCCTGCCAGTCTGTTCCGTGCTGTCTGATAGTTTGTGTTGTGCTTCTCATCTTGTTCTATCAGACCACGCCAGCTCCCCATCCTCTGTGCTGTGAGGGAAGATGACTTATTCATGAGTCTCATAGCGCTCATCGGGTTCTTCATCTAAATTGCAATACTGTGCAAAACAACGTCAGTGATCTTTGGTTGAAGAAAACAATATTCTAGCACATTATTAATGAAGTTTCAAATAATGACAGTGAAAGAAAACAAATGAAGCTGATGGCAAATAGTTAATGAGTTTGTTTTTAAATATGCTGTTTGTTTAGTAGATAGCAGGGGATTAAATATGCAAGAATGAAAATATTTCTGATGCTGGAGATCTGGATTTGGGAATTATTTGATGCTAGATGAAGAGAATTTGAGTTTCCTGCTGGAAAGGTGACATAAAACAGAAACGATCTATAGGCAAAACTCTTCCATGGGTGTACATGCCAAGAGTTGGAGGAGACGGAATTAAGGGTGCTGAGATTTTGATAATAATTGTACTAAACCTATAGATCAAGCAGGGATTTTTTTTTAATTTTAATGATTTTTTTTGTTCAGTTGAATAATTTGTATTGTTCCATCTTCAATTTCATGGATCCTTTCCCTCTTTTACCTCCCACTTCTGTTGAATGTTTTATTTCGTGTATTGCATTTTTAAGTGCTAAAATTTCCATTAGCTATTTATTGACAGCCTCTGTTTCTTTGCTGAGACTTTCTATTTCTTGGTTAAGATTTCTGTTTTAAAAGTTTTTCTTTTCAAATGTGTTCATCATTGCTCATGGAAGTGTTTTTATGTTGTCCATTTAAAATCCTTGTCAGGCCAGGCCAGCATGGCTCAGTGGTTGAGCATGGATCTATGAACCAGGAGATCATGGTTTGATTCCCTATTAGGGCAGGTGCCTGGGTTGTGGGCTCAATCCCCAGTATGGGGCATGCAGGAAGCAGCTGATCAATGATTCTCTCTCGTCACTGATGTTTCTATCTCTTCCTCTCCCTTCCTCTCTGAAATCAACAAAAAAAAACATAAATAATACATAAATAATTAATATCCTTTTCAGATCATTGTATTACTTCTACCATCTTGGTATTTGCATCTATTAATTGTCTTTCTCATTCACATTGAGATTTTCCTTGTTCTTATTATGACAAGTGATTTTTATGGAAACCTTGATGTTTTACCAATCATGCTCTTGAGTCTCCCAATCTTATTTAAATCACCTGTTTAACCAACCTTCTCTGACACTAGCCCACTGCTATGTAGAGTGGGAAGTCCACATTCCCATTGAGCATCCATTGGCATCAAAGGGGCAAATTCTTTATTACTGCTCAGTTGAGATGGGAGTTCCATCTGCCTACTAGGCATATGTTGGACCCTCATGGCCGGGAGGGTGAGGAGTGTCTTACTACCATTTCACACATGGCCTCTATTGGCATGGAGGGGGTCTGGCCTTGTGATTTCTGAGTGTCATTGAATGTCCAGTCTTTCCACTAGGTCTCCCCTTGCACTTCTCCAGGCAAAAGATGGATGAATGCTTCTTTACCACCAGGTGGAGGTGGGGACTCAGGATCCCGTGTGTTCTCCCGTGATAGAGGGAGGGTGTCCCTCCTTATTGCCCAGAAGGGATAAAAATTTCACTTCCTCTTTAGCCTTCATGCTGTGCCAGAAAGTAAGTTTTAATAAATTTTAAAATATTGAAATCTTAAACTTCATAGAGAGATTAATTTAGCATGTGAATTGATCTATTAAAATCTACTTCTTAGTATTGTGGTTTATTTGTGCATCTCAAACTAAGGCAACTGTCCATGTTGCTCTGAATTCAATTATGAAGCTCTGGGTCTGACCTTTAACAAGCTTCTAGAGATGTATAAAAACATGAAATCATCAATAAGCCATTAGGCTGGCCTGCATCCACCCGTGAGAAATGTCATCTTGTTTCAACATGCTGGCCTGTTATCCGGCCTTGAAGAGTTGCTAAGACTGTTTCATATTCCCTTGTGCTTCTGAGTTATTTATCCCACATGTGCTGCCTCAGTCTAGCCTCCCGTCAGCTCCACTCTGACTTTCTGGTCTCCAGGTTTCCCACCACCACCCCAAAGACCCTAACGATCAATCACTACTGAACTGTACGTAGCATCCTCTGTCATCACCCCGTTCCTGATGTCCTTTTGCTCACAAGCTTCCCAGCCTCAAATAATTCCTTCCATCTGGCGCATTCTTTGCATTTCATATACTGCCCTCTTGCTTAGAAACCACAGTCTTCCGATGTAAATAAACTTTTTCTGCCCTTGATAACTGATCTCAAGAGTTCTGTCTTCTTTTTTTTTTAAATATATTTTATTGATTTTTCACAGAGAGGAAGGGAGAGAGATAGAGAGAGTTAGAAACATCGATGAGAGAGAAACATCAATCAGCTGCCTCTTGCACATCCCCCACTGGGGATGTGCCCGCAACCCAGGTACATGCCCTTGACCGGAATCGAACCCGGGACCTCTCAGTCCGCAGGCTGACGCTCTATCCACTGAGCCAAACCGGTTTCGGCAAGAGTTCTGTCTTCTGAGAGACCTTCCATGACGTCCTTCCATATCCATCCTCAATGCTCTTAAGACCAGTATTAACTGTTTATGTTAAAGACATTGCTAATTTGTTTTTTCTGAATAAACTATTTTTAGGACAACCTCAGCTCTACAGACAAATTGTGAAGGTCGTAGAGGGCCCCTATTTCCACACTCAGTTTTCCCTATTAGTACCCTTTTTAAAAAAAAAAAGTATTTTATTGATTTTTTTACAGAGAGGAGGGGAGAAGGAGAGGGATAGAGAGTTAGAAACATCGATGAGAGAGAAACATCAATTCAGCAGACATAATGTTTTATCTTTAAAGTTCTCTTGCAGTGGCCTCTGGTCTCTGCACTGGCCAGAAAAGCCTTGTATCATCTGTGTTGTATTGGGCACCCTTAGAGCAAAAGCCCTTCCTCCCACTCAGATACCCGCAGGGCCCAGCAGCTCCGTGATTCAGGAAAACTGGCTGAGTGGAGAATGACGAGGAAAATGTTACTGAATCACTAATTTCCTGGAATCAATTCCAGAAAGTGCCTCTATAGTTATTTATTGATATTTTGAAGTTACAAGGTACTACCCAGACACTCACAAAAATGTTTAGGCTAATGGGATAAAAATAACCTTAGGAGTCATAGTCAGAATGATTCATTACGTATCTTTTTGAAAAATACCTAAATGTTCCAAAATGAACATATATTTTTTTCTAACAAAGCAAACACACTTTTAATTTATTTATATGTTTTTTAAGATTGGGCAAATATTTCTTATTTGAAATAATAAATTTAATGTTAAAAGGAAGAGTTTTAGACAAATTCTTATACTCTAATGAAATATTCTACTATTTATTGTTTTTTGGGTTCTTTTTGTTTTTTTGTGAGAATATTTCTACTCTCTTAGAAAAGAAGTTTTATTTATGAATTTTAGTGAGTATTGAACCTCTTCATAATAATTGACATCTTCCTCTAAATTATGTGTTTTGTTAGTATTTGGTTAATATTATAGCTTTAGTTGTATGAATATCAATCTGTCTAAATATTTTTCTCCATGAACACTGGGACTGTATATATTATATTTCTGAATATAGTCATTACCACTTATGAGTGTTAAATAAATGTTGACTTGAGTGTAATGTTCAAACAGATGAAGATTTTCAATCATGTGATACATTGGAGAGAACTCAAATAATTTTGTGAAGAGTTCTTATAGAAACTACTTGTAAGAAGGGTTATTGCTTAACAAGGAATTTAAATTTAATTATTACCCTTTATCAACACAAATTCTGGAGTTATATGTAACAAAATTCCATATAATTCCCAGAAGAAATGAACATATGCTAAAATATAGGCATTTTCAATAAGTGAAATCCTAGTCTCAGTTGTAATTAACCTAAAGAACTGTGCTCAGATGTCTTTATTGCATAAAGGGTCACGTGGCTATCACAAAGTCCCTCAATAATAATACAGAATAAATCCTATCTAATGAAGAGGGAATATGCTAATTGACCCTCATGCCATCACAAAGAGGGTGGCACCCTCAGCCAATAAGGAGGGAATATGCTAATTGACTGCTCACCCTCAAAGATGGCGGTGCCCACAGCCACATGATGGCAGTGCCCAGTCCCCTCAGCCCTGCCGGGGCGGCAGGTGCACAGCAAGGCAGGGCCCGCCCCTAGGCAGGCCTGGAAGCTTCATGCACCTGCCTCTGGAGTCCTCCATTCCTCTTAGCCCCCCAGCCACCCAGGGCTGGCCCAAAGCACAGGCAAGCCTTGGATAGCAGCTGCCCAGCCAACGCCCGAGGAGCAGGCAAGCCTCAGATGTCAGCTTCCCAGCCACCCACGGCCAGCCTGAGGTGCAAGCAAGCCTCAGATGGCAGTGCCCAGCCCGCCCAGGGCTGGCCAGAGGCATGGGCAAGCCTAGGGATGGGCAGCTGCCCAGCCGCCCAGGGCCAGCCTGGAGGTGCAGGCAAGCCTCAGATGGCAGCTGCCAGCTGCTCAGGGCTGCCCGAGGCTTAGGTAACCAGGCCGGCTGAGGCTTGCGCTGCCAGCAGTGGCAGCAGCAGA
>NW_005871213.1:558411-669284 GCF_000147115.1 Myotis lucifugus | reverse complement strand
GGGGTAGGTAAACTACTAAGAAAAGGATTTCCCTTGTATAGGTCTGTCTGGAGAGCACTGTAGGCAGGGTAACAAAAATTATTAACTGACTAGAAATGTCCCCAAATGGAAGCTAGGCTGGTGTATAAGGTAGAGAACATATTGGACCCTCCAAAATGTCTCCACAGAAGCTGGGTGCCCATGTGTTAGGAATAAGACACAGGCTTCTCATCCTTGAGCATGACTTTGGACCAGACAGTTTACATCATTCACTCCAATGGTAAGATTCAGCGAGTCCAGAATTAATGAAAATGACTTGCCTGTACAACACCAAGAAAATAACTTGTCTCAGCGAAGTAGGACTGTGATTGTTTTTAAATCAAATAGCAGATGAACAGCATATGCAGATGGCCATGTGATTCAGGGCAGGTGTGCTGAGGTTCTAAATTGACACCAAGTTCATTGTAAGGGATACAGCACCATCTGTTACCTGGGAGGTTAGTTATTTTTATGACTGCTGAACTCACCTGACTCTTTTTTTAAAAATTTTTTTAATGCTTAAAGTATTACAAAGGGTATTACATATGTCACCTGACTCTTTAAGGGAGTGGATAGATGAAGTCAGATTTCCCTTGTAGAAATACAGACCATGATATTGGTGACTAGCTCTTGATTTTCGGAACTGCCATTAAATAACAGTTCCTTCAGGCTTCAAATATGCAAGCCACAGAAGTCATTTTATTATTTTTCATTCTAAACCGGAGGCAAAACATTGTACATGTAACACACATTTCTAATGTCATCCACAAACAGTTAATAATGACTTACAACGTTCTCTGCCCAAACTGAGATATAGTCCCTCACCCTGTCAAGTAGCCCAGTGATAAAGTTTACAGAACCTGGCTTTGGGATGATCAGAGTAAACTGCCTTCGGGGACCAGAGGCTCCATTGCCACAAACGTCCCTGATTAGCTCTGGCACCTGCAAGGCCTGGCATAGGCATTGGAGCCAGACTGTACAGTCTTTGGGAGTTTTGTAAGGAAGGACAGGGCTTAGCTGTCCTGCACTCACAGGTATGGTGGCTGCAGTAGCTCAGGAAACTCCATTATGAGCATCTACCTGGTTGGATCACCTGTGAGATGGCAATCCCAGGTAATACCCCGTAGCATATTCAGTAGCCTGCAGCTCAGTCCCTGCCCCCCCCCCCACACACACACACACATGTGGCCGAGGGCAGGGTAAGGTGGACTGCAGCCTCCGCTGAACCAGATTATGCCGCCTGGGAGTAAGGCCTTCTCAGCCAGCATGGGGACTGGCAAGGAGCAGTAGAAACCAATCCAGCCCCACTGCCCAATGGCCTGGCTCGTACACGGACCTCTGGGTTGAGGCATCAGCTGGAGATAAATAGGAAGCAGCAGCCCCTCGGGGACTGGATGGGGCAGGGGGCTAAGGGTTGGGATCATTGAAAATGCCTCAGTGTTTTGAGTGGCAAGCCTGCCCATTGGCAATTTAGGACCCTCTCTACACTTCATTTTCAAACTGTCCAGGATTAGCACCAGACGGAGAAACAGGGCATCCTTTTATTTTTATTTTTTAAAATATATTTTATTTATTTTTTACAGAGAGGAAGGGAGAGGGATAGAGAGTTAGAAACATTGATGAGAGATAAACATTAATCAACTGCCTCCTGCACACCCCCTACTGGGGATGTGCCAGCAACCAAGGTACATGCCCTTGACCGGAATCGAACCTGGGACCCTTGAGTCCGCAGGCTGACACTCTATCCATTGAGCCAAACCAGTTAGGGCCAGGGCATCCTTTTAACACCAGTGCTCTGTCCATGAGTGATATTAAGAACACCAGCTTGATTATTTTGTCCATCAGGCATGGTGCCACCACACTGCAGAGGGTCCTCACAAGGGTGGCCTGGATTATGATGTAAAACAAGATCTGGACTCCATGACTCATATTCTGTTTTTCTGGACTGGTAGGAACCAGCCTAGAATAGCATATATAATACTTACTGGTAAAATTGATGTACAATATTGGAGTAACCTCCACGTCTACTCTCCTCGGTTTGCCATGAGGTATGAATCAGCACCTACAGCTTTAAATAAAATAGATTCCAGGCCTCATGCAAGGTCTCCTCAGCAATGCATGCCATGCCATCCTTTTACCAAACTGGGGAGTAGGCATAATTGTTAACAGTTTAGGGGATGAGAATGAGGGTTAGCGTGTTAACATTACCTGCTTTGACAAAAGCTGGAAGCGACTTTTCTCTCCGAACTACACTGTAATGACGTATGATTAACTCTATGGTTTATAACAGGGGTCCTCAAACTACGGCCCACGGGCCACATGCAAATACAAATATTGTATTTGTTCCTGTTTTGTTTTTTTACTTCAAAATAAGATTGTTAACAGTTTAGGGGATGAGAATGAGGGTTAGCGTGTTAACATTACCTGCTTTGACAAAAGCTGGAAGTGACTTTTCTCTCCGAACTACACTGTAATGACTTATGATTAACTCTATGGTTTAAAATATTTCTGGAGTATTTTTGCAGTTCTATATGGAGCAGAAGATAATCCCTCAATTTATACATAAGAATTGCCTATTTTGTCTCAATGTTGAAAAACAGAGATAAAACTCATTTTCTGTGTTTTATTGAATAAATTCTCAGAATCTAAGAGAAAGTAAAATTAAGTGAAATATATATATATCAAATAAAACAAACAAATAAAGCATTTATCTGAGTGTATGTGATTAAAGATTAAATAAATTATCTTTTATTTCAGTTAAATTACCATTAGGCTTTAAAAATGGCTAAGAGCTATTATTTATGTACCTACAATATTATATCTAAGTCAAATTGAAATGAAAAAAACCTTAGCCCTTCTTTTTCTGTCACATAGTGAAAATTATGCTAACAGAATGCCCTTACTTAGTTTAAATTAATGCATAGATAAGAATATTGTAAGAATGATATCACAGATTCAACCAATTTTGTTTATTATATTGTGATAACATATTTTAGAAATTGCGCAGCGAAAGCTTTTCAGTGTTATTTTATTGGAGTTTTCTGCAAGTAAAGGAAATCCCATAAGTTAATTAAATATGGATATGTTTTATTTTTATTTATTTTTTAATGGAATGCTGCACAGATTTGAGCGTCATCCTTGCTTGGGGGCATGTTAATCTCTGAATTGTTCCAATTTATTGTCTGTGCTGCTGTGGTGAGCATGATTATATTTTAAACTTAATGAAAGAATGGTTAGATGGAGAATAAACCTACAGGTTCCTTCGCCTTAAAAGTGACATCAATAGCAGTCATCAAAAACAGTATAGAGCCCTAGCCAGTTTGGCTCAGTGGATAGAGCCTTGGCCTGCGAACTGAAAGGTCCCAGGTTCAATTCCGGTTAAGGGCACATGCCCGGGTTGTGGGCTTGATCCCCAGTGGGGGACTTGCAGGAGGCAGCCGATCCATGATTCTCTCTCATCATGGATGTTTCTCTCTTTCTCTCTCTCTCTCTCTCTCTCTCTCTCTCTCTCTCTCTCTCTCTCCCTCCCTCCCTCCCTCCCTCCCTCCCTCTCTCCCTCTCCCTTCCTCTCTGAAATCAATAAAAATATATTAAAACAAACAAAAAACAGTATAGAGTGTGGCCCTGGATGTTTGCCTCAGTTGGTTAGAGCATCATCTCAATACACCAATGTTGCAGGTTCAATCCCAGTCAAGGAACATACAAGAATCAATAAATGCATAAATAAGTGGAACAACAAATCTCTCTCTCTCTCTCTCTCTCTCTCTCTCTCTCTCGCTCACGTTTGTCTCTGGGGGGGGTAAAAGAGAGGAAGAAATATAGGGTTTAAAATAAAAAGTATCTTTTATAAATACATTTCTTCTTAATGTCAAAAGTAATATGTACATATTTTTAAATATTCAAGCTATACAGAAGTATAAAAGTATAAATTCTCCCACACATAACTCAGTAATTATATTTCATCCAGAAAGGTCAGAGATAAGAGATAGCAAGCAGATAGAAAAAAAAATTATCTCTTGTACTAGTAAAGCAAATTATTCATGTTTTTTTAAGTCATTATTTACACTCAGTAAAATTGAACCTTTTAAGAGAATGATTCATACTTTTGACAATTATATACAGAAGAGTGAGCACTACACTTAAGATATAGGTCATTTCCATCATGTCAGCAAATCCCCTGGTACCCTTCTCTCCAGTCAGAGCCCATAGCCAGCAATGACCTGTTTTTATCAGCATAATTGTGTCATTTTGAGAATATCATATAAATGAAATCATATAATATAAAGCCTTTGTGTCTGCTTCCCCCCCTTCACATATTGGAATTCTTCCATGTTCTTGCATGCTTCAGTGTTTATTTTACTCTTATTGTGGAATAGCAGTCCACTAAATGAATATGTCAAAATGTGACCATTCACCAAGTGAAGGACCATTAGCATGTTTTGAGTGTGGGGACTGAGGTTAAAACACCCTATGAATTTTCACCTGAGAGTCCTTGCGAGAGCCTGTGTTTTCATTGGCTGGGAGTGGACTTGTTGGGTTTAATGGCCAGTATTTTGGGGTTTATGAGAAGCTGCAAACATTCTCCAAAGTGGCTGTAACATTTTGCATCCACAGCCGCGATGTATAAAAGTCCCAGTTGCTCTATATACTCATTAGCACTTGTCATTTTTATTCTTTGATATTTTGAGTGTCTTGGTTTGGTCTTTAATTGATTCCTTTAAAACTAATGGATTTGAGCATTTTTCCATATCTTGGTTGCCATTCATATATCTTTTCTGGTGAAGTGTTTATTTGACTTGGGGAGGTAAATAGACAATACAACATAGAGATGACATATTGTAGAATTAAATACCTGAAGTCTGTATAATTTTATGATGTCACCCCATAAATTCAACTAAAAGTAAATAAATAAAACAGATTCTTCAAGATTACATTAAACAAATCATCATGGCCCATGTTCCTAGGCTATGACTTTCATGATGTTTCAACGTGCTTTTTCCTCCTCCATTAGGTGGCAGGACTCCTACAGGGGTCAGTTTGGATAACTGCCTTTGAACCTGTGGAAGGTCAGGCTCTGGCAGAGCTCTGTTCTCTGTAGAGCAAGTGTATTTTAGGAGGACATACAAGGCATATTTCACATGGTTGCTTCTTCCTGTTCCATCCCCAGCCGAAGACATAGGTGACTTTTTCTTATCCTTTGCGATGGGTCCCTGATGGAGTCCTAGAAATAAAACCTGTAATAGCCCAACTGGTGTGGCTCAGGGGTTGAGCATTGACCTATGAACCAGGAGGTCATGATTTGATTTCCAGTCAGGGCACATGCCCGGGTTACGGCTCGATCCCCGGTGTGGGGCGTGCAGGAGGCAGCTGACAATGATTCTCTCTCATCACTGGTGTTTCTATCTCTCTCTCCCTCTCTCTTCCTCCCTGAAATCAATAAATATATATAGTAGAAACCTATAATAGTACAGAGGCTTTCCTAAGACTGCATGCCCCCAGAGTTTTCTCACCCTTAAACTAGTCCATATCATCAAATTACCATTTCAATATGTCTGTGGCTCTATGCCTCCAGCAGACTGTGCTCTGGTTAAATTGATGTCTGCTGGGATCCCTGCATTTGATTATCGCTCCAGATTACAGGGTGCCAGTGTGCCCTGCAACCTGAATTCTCTAATGGGCGCCGGAAATGTCACTGGTTTTCAGTTTACCCAGCTTTCCTCTTGCTGTCCCCCAGGAAGCAATGACATGCAGCTCTTTATGTTTGGGAGCTGCATGGCACAGTGTTTTCCTTGGCAATATCTGAACCTTTCTGGCCTGTTCCATCCATAATGATCATGTGGTAGTAGATAGTGCCTCTATTTATTTTTTAAATTGATTAATTCTTTAAGACAATTTGGGCTCAAGCCTAGAGGAAGCCCTGATTGAATGCATGTCACCGGAGATTTGAAACCAAGCTCAATATCATTCTCATTATGTCTGGCTTCAGGAGTTTCAGAAAAGCCATTAATTTTAATAAGCAGCCAGAGAAACAACATCAGGGAACTAATCAAGTGACACTATGGACATATTATTTAGTCACAGTGCGTAGAATCAGAGTACTGATGTGTCTTTCCTGGGCTGGTTACTTACACACACACACACACACACACACACACACTGTCATCCCTGGCCTATAACTGTTCAAATAATGCCACTTAAAATCGATCGAGATAGCTGGATTGGTGTAGATGCTGTCATAAAACCACGATTACTGCTCTTTTCCCTGTTTTATGTTTTGTCTAGATATCTGAAAGGCTATAAGTCACCTGTCACTTACTAGTAGATCATATTTGATAATTAGAGAAAAGCAAAGTGCCACCAGAATGGAAGTGCTCTTCTTTATAGACTTTATTTAAAATATTTATGTGTTATTTTTATTTTAAAGGCAAATATGCATATATTTGCTGCCATCAAATAAGTACCTCATTGGTGTCTTTGCTTGAGTGAGTGATTCACAGCCAGAAGTGATTCCTTCCACCGAGGGGACATGGGCAATGGCTAGTGACAGTTCTGGTTGTCATACCTGGGAGGTCACTGGCGATTAGTGCGTAGTGGTTTCAAATGCTGTTAAACCTCCCAAAATGCACAGAAAAGTTACACAAAAGAAATCATTACTCAATCAAATATGTCAATAGAGCCTCCTGTGAGAATCCCTGACCTGGTTTAATATATTTTCTCTGTCAAATGTCCCTTTCTCATTCCTCCCTTATCTTTGTTCTCCTAATGGAATAACTTCTCATCGAGTATCTTAGTGTGCAAACACACACACCTCATATGTATCAGTTTAGCACATCATCCTGGCTGAGTTTACCTTTATTTCCGAAAGCATCTTCAAAGGTAGAAATCCACAAGAATAAATCTGATAGTACAATCCATACGTTCTGAGGCCTTGCTCAGAGTAGAGCATATCTCCTGAGTCTAAAAGTACGGTTGGGTGATGGGAGGAAATATGTGTGGTGGTGCCTAGGGCCTCTCAAATTGCTTTGCAGGTTATGGTTTTGGTATTTCTGGATACATAGAGGTTTTCACATTAAGCTGTGGAAATTCTAATAAAAATGGTTGGTCATTTGTGACCTAGTGAACACTGAAAATTTCATTTTCCTATAAATTTCTAAAGTCCCATCAATTATGAATGTAGACTTATGGGAAGGATTAATTTGAATGAGGATAAAAACATGGCTATCATCGCCAGGCCAGTGTGGCCCAGTGGTTGAGCATCAACCTATGAACCAGGAGGTCACAGTTCAATTCCCAGTCAGGGCACATGCCCAGGTTGCAAACTCCAACCCCAGTAGGGGGCGTGCAGGAGGCAGCCGATCAATGATTTTCTCTCATCATTGATGTTTCTGTCTCTCCCTCTCCCTTCCTTTCTGAAATCAATAAAAATATATTTAAAAAAAAAAACAGAAATAAAACAAACAAAAAAACTTGGCTATCATCCTTTCTTGGGTTTATATATGTTACAGGTATTTCTTGTTGTATGTTTTAGGTGAAGGAATGCAAAATGTGTTTCCAAAGTAGCTAAAACCTGCTTATTGAGATTGATGAGAAAATATCACTTTTTGAGTATCTTTTTTCATCTATGAATTGCACAAAAATATAGTATTTTTACCTAAATGGAAATAAAAATAAGACCAGATATGTAAGTAAGTGGGCTATCATGCATCTCTTATTCCTAGAAACTACAAAAGGAGCATTTACTGGGTAATTTATGAATGGTTTGGATTGAATGGAAAGATAAATGTATGAGTGATCTGTTAACGTATCTAGATATATCATAGAAATAAATATTTTCTTCTCTGCCAAATCCTTACTTTGACATTTTGCCAGTATTTTCTTGAGAATATGAATTATTTTTTCTATGTTATTTAAGGGCTACTCAAAAGGTGCTTCTGGGAATATCTTCCACAAGCTTCAAATAATTTTGCTCTCACTGTTACAGTGAGATTAACCTAGGTAATCTGAACAAGCATCGCTTATCCTGAGCCTATCAAAGAGCTGGTATCGCCAGGCAACTAGGTGAACTGAGCCTACAGTGACGAGCCCCTCAGAGGGACACAGGAATGAATTGGTTCACCTTTGGTAGATTACAGGGGAAAAGGTTGCCACAAGAAAATCAGGTAAGAAGAAAACAATGACTGCTGTAATGAATTCTTAAGGCCCCAATACAGGCGATTGTGACAGTTAGATGGCCAGCATGCCCTAGAAACAAGCTTTCATTGGGTGCTGCGGAGAAAGGCTGATGAAGGCCATAGATCGGACGTGGCCCCTGTGGTGACACAGACAGACAGGTATGAACACGCTGCTACTAGGGGATTGGTACCTCCTATAAAACCAAGCTTTCTCCTACAAAGAATAGGCTAGAGCCCTCCCCACCACTGGTCCAGGGAATGGTTGATCATTCCTAGCAAATAAAGGCAGAAAAAAGAGAAAAGAACAAAGAAAAATAGGAAATAAATAGCAAGAGAGTAGGTTTAAAAATAAACATATTGATGATTACATTAAATATACTTCTTCTCAGTTCTCCAGTTAAAGGAGAGAGATTGTCAGGTTGAATAAAAAAGTAAATTTCAAGCATACAATAATATATAATATATAATAATCCTATATAATAAAGCAGTAATATGCAAATTGACCCTCACACCCTCATGTCACAAGATGGCCTGAAGGGGAGGGCAGTTGGGGGTGGACCAGGCCTGTAGGAGAGGGCAGTTGGGGGAGATCAGGATGGCAGGGGAGCAGTTAGGTGTCAATCAGGCCGGCAGGGGAGCGGTTAGGGGGTGATCAGGCTGGTAGGCAGAAGTGGTTAGGGGCAATCAGGCAGGCAGGCAGTTGAGTGGTTAGGAGCCAGCAGTCCCTGATTGTGAGAGGGATGTCCGACTCCCTGGGATCAGACCTAAACTGGCAGTCGGACATCCCCTGAGAGGTCCCATATTGGAAAGGGTGCAGGCTGGGCTGAGGGACACCCCCCCTCCAGTGCACAAATTTCGTGCACCAGGCCTCTAATATATATATATATATTAGCGTGAAAAGTGCCAAAACAAAGATAGGCAAAACTTGCCAGGAAAACTTAAAGCAGAAACCATAAATGTATCTGGTAAAAGAAGTTAAATGGTGGAGTCCTAACTTGTTTGGCTCATTGGATAGAGCGTTGGCCTGCAGACTGAAGTGTCCTGAGTTTGATTCTGATCAAGGCCACATGTCTGGGTTGTGAGCTTGGTCCCCAGTGTGGGGTGTTCAGGAGGCTGCCGATCAATGATTCTATCTCATCATTGATGTTTCTATCTCTCTCCTTCTCCCTTCCCTCTCCCTCTGAAATCAATAACAATATATTTTTTTTAAAAAAGTTAATAGGTGGAGATATTTGAGCCAGGTATTGAAAAAGAATTAGACACTGGAATTTAAAGATCAGAGTTGAAATATCACCTCTGTGCTTGCTACTTGTATCACCCTAGGGAAGTAATTTTTTTTTTCTCACTGACTCTCAGTCTAATTTCCTGTAACACAGGTGTGAAGACCTATTAGAATTTTTTGAAGATTTTCTAAAATCAAGCCTATGAAGGTTCTTAACACACTGTCATTACCAAATAAAGTATGTCTTTGTCAGCATTGCTGGTGGGGGCAAAGTGAAGCATTTTCAAGAGTGAGGCACGGAAAGAATATGGCTAAAGCAAAAACATTTACCCAGCTGTCCTTAATCTAATATGAATGGGAATGACTCCTGCTTTCTGTAAATCTCTGCAGTCTTGGTAATGAGCCACATTCCTAGACACTATGATTTCCTGGATGTGGGTCTGAATTTTTAAAATATCCCACAGGTAATTCTAATGCATAGTGATAATAACAGCTATATTTTGAACACAGCCTTTATGCTACCAGGTTTGCATGCATTATTAATAATCCTTACACCCGTCCTGTAAGACAGGCATACTTCTCTTTCTATAAAACATGAAAAATCGAGTCTTCAGGAGTATAACTTGTCCTAAGTTAGACAGATATCAAAAAGTCAGGGTTTTCCCAGGCTAGTGTGTCTCAGTGGTTGAGTGTTGAACTATGAATCAGGAGGTTATGGTTCAATTCCCAGTCAGGGCACATGCCCAGTTGCCAGCGAGATCCCTAGCGTGGAGCATGCAGGAGGCAGCCGATCAATGATTCTCTCTCATCATTGATGTTCTCTCTTCCTCTTCCTTCCTCTCTGAAATTAATAAAAATACATTTTTTAAAAAGTCAGGGTTTAATTCCAGATCTGTGTAAGCAGAAACACTGTACAAATTTTAATCAACACACTTACGTTTAAATTTAATACATAATACACAGAGAGGACTATAAAGTTAACCAGAACAGGAAGCAGAAAATAAATACTGACATTTCAGTGAATATAACATATTGATTATGAAAGGTCTCATTTATGCTTTCATATGAGCTGTTATTTATGCCAACAGATTTGTCCTCTTTACAAACCACATCAGAGACTGAAGGTAATATATGCTAATTTATCTAGCCTCTTGTCGCACAGTCCCTGCAGCTAGCCTTGTTAGTAGATGCAGAATAGATGTATTTTTGAATATCTAATTTTAGAAATTATATTCACATTAAGATACTTATATGTAAAAAATGAAAGTCACACCTTATATTTTTTGGAAGTTGTTGTTTGCTTCTATGTAAGTTTAAAAGTTTTTTAATACTCTGAAACTTTTATGCTTGCATTTCTGGTTGAAGCTGACAATAATATATGTTGTGAATACGGTTTATACAAAAATCTATTATTTTAGTATGTCATTTCTCATTATGGATGTGTAATTGAGGTTTCAAATAGAAATTAGTAAACATTTATAGTTTAAAACTTTTTTCTCTATATTTTTCAAAAAAATGTCCTTTTTAAACATTTTGAAAAGTGATCAGTTTTTGCCACAGAAAAATGCAAGCCTCCACGATTGGGGCAGCGCCACCCCTCAGGTGGGACTTCGCTCCTTCTAGTGACGGGCAGGGTCTCTGCTACATCCTCTGCTTCAAGGGCGCCCAGCACTTATATCCCCCGCACCTTATGCCTCTGAAAGCTCAAGTATTTTAGTGCTCAAGATGGAAACTTACTCTCAGTGTAGTCACGGTAGCTCCCCCGTCCCCTGGCTATTAAGTTTTCTCTCCTATTTTGGGAGATTGGTTATTTCTACCCTTTTCTCGGAAACTCACCCACAAGTTTTAATGAGTGTTCTGTTTTATGCAGCATTTCAGATGTGTTGCCCACGAAGTGTGTACAGGTTAGCTGTTCTGTTACCGTGTTGAAAGGGAGGTGCCCCTCTCAGAATGAATCCCTCCTATACACGTGTGCTTTCCCTCACAAACACTGTACCAGCCATATTCCGTGTCTTCGCACAGATACTTATCTCTTCTATATCTTGTGTGATATATCACAAAGGGGATCTGAAGCACATGTTTGCTTGGAGGCCATGTAGCAAAGTAGAAAGGAGATGTAATTGGAGAAAAAAAAATCTTCAAATCTTATATAAATTGGTATGGTCTTGGGCAAGTTATTAGTATTCTTGCAGATATACAAGGGTGGGTAAAAGCTGATTTACAGTTTTGAGTAAGTGAAACACAGTCTATTATTGTATTATTTTTCTTTAATTATTATATTATTTACTAGAGGACTGGTGCACAAAATTCATGCAAGGGGCTTGGCCCTCGCAGCCTCGGCTTCATCCGGAAGGTAGTCTGGACAGTCATTCTGCTGTTTGGTCTAATTAGCATATTGGCTCTTATTATATAGGATATTACAACTGTAAACCTACTTTTGCCTGTCCCTGTATTTATCAAACTGAGGATTATGTATTTAAAGGGCCTCACAAAGACATAGTAGGAGCTTGATAAACAGGGTGAACTTAAACCTCTAGATGTTTGAGACAGATTCAGTTTTTACTAATTTCTTGGTATGATATTAATTACACTCACTTTTCATTTCTGAATGTGTCCCAGGTGAGTGACAAATTATGAGACTATTAATTTATTATAACATTATTAATGAAAGGCATCTTTTATTATAATTGTGTTTGTTGAATTCAACCAACTTAGTTTATGGGAAAAAATAATTTTTTAAGGAGCTTGATGCCATTGCTCTCAGCAAGCATTGCCATGACCTCGGAAGTTGTTTTTCTAATACTCCTGCCAGAACTCACAATTCAGTGTGTGCATCTAATTTATAACAATGCAAGAAACTATTGTGAAAAAATATAATCAGTCATAACTTTAGGCTCTATAATAAAACATCATGTTTTAAAAATATGCAAGCAGATTTTCAGTCAGAGCTACCTTGGTCTGTTTTTATAAACTAACTAGAGGCCCAGTGCATGAAATTCATGCACTCGAAGGGGGGCGGGGTCCCTCAGCCCAGCCTGCACCCTCTTACAGTTTGGGAGCCCTTGGGGGAATGTCTGACTGCCATGGAGGCAGGAGAGGCTCCCGCCACCACCGCTGCACTCGCCCAGCTTCTGGCTGAGCAGCGCTTCCCCTGTGGGAGCGCACCGACCACCAGGGGGCAGCTCCTGTGTTGAATGTCTGCCCCCTGGTGGTCAGTGTGCATTATAGCGACTGGTCAACCAGTCGACTATCTTCCCCCTGGTGGTTAGTGCACATCATAGTGAGCTGTTGATCAGCCTTAGCATATCATTAACATATTATGCTTTGATTGGTTGAACGGCTGACTGTACGTCCAGACACTTAGTATATTAGGCTTTTATTAAATAGGATTTTTACAGATCCTCTATCTGTGATTCTATATTACTTTAAAGAGCAGAAAATAAGCTGGCACTCTGTGGAACACACAGGACAGCATGTAAGACGGAGACTCTTGGGTAGAACATGATGCAACTAAAAAGTCCACTGGTAGAAAGATAGATCAGAGCCATAATCACATTTTCGAAAATTCTGATGCTTGTATTTCTAAACAGAAGATATCAAGGTCAATAAAAATAAAACATGTTTTTGCCCTAGCATTAAATAGAAAATAATTCATCCAATGCATCATGTTGACAAAGGACATGTAAGTCAAGAGTAGTGTGTCTTCTAGAGAGAAATCAGGGGATAAATGTGTTTTATGCTCAGATGACCTTATTTAATGATGACTTTATCTTATTCTTTAGTCGTTGCTGAATTATGGTACACTAAATTTGGAATACTAATATTTCATTTTATTAGCCATTTAAGGAGCACTGGTGTGCTAGAGAGTGATGCTGTGTCAAATTTTAAAAAGTATGCCCTTCAAGTGTATGCAAATGATCCAATATTTTCACTACCTTTATCTAGAATCACTCACCTTCTGCCACCTTCGGGCAAAGTGACATGTTTAAGGGAACTGGCTACTTGATGGAAATCTGTCTTAGATATTTTATGAACCTTATATCAGAACCTTATAATATCACTATCATTATATTCTAGATAAAGGAATTATGTCTGAGAGGTGTAAAATATTTTTTTCTCTGTTTACATAACCAGTGAGGCAAAGCCAATTTTCAGATCCACATTAATAAAAACTGTGTATCCATTAATTTATACACTTTGGGATATCTCTGGTCAGGAAGAAAAGTGATTTATAATCCCTGAAGGAAATTAAAAATAGAATACCTCCGATGCCCTGGCCGGTTTGGCTCGGTGGATAGAGCATCAGCCTGCGGACTGAAGGGTCCCAGGTTCGATTCCGGTCAAGGGCATGTACCTTAGTTGTGGGCACATCCCCAGTAGGGGGTGTGCAGGAAGCAGCTGATCGATGTTTCTCTCTCATCGATGTTTATAACTCTCTATCTCTCTCCCTTCCTCTCTGTAAAAAATCAATTTAAAAAAATATATATATATATTTAAAAAATTTTAAAAAAAGAATACCTCCGAGTGAAAATGTTAAAAAAAAAAGAAAGAAAATGTTCTGATTCATGTTGTAATCCATTCATCGCCTGGGCAAGCTGGGTCTGGAATGAAGGGAGGACAGACTCCTATCTAGTTGGATAAAGATTGCAATAACAAATGGGATTTTGCAACAGCTTAAAGGTTATATAGGTTTATGGGTTTTGTTGTTGTTGTTGTTTTGTTTTACCCATGACAACATATTGTGATATCTAGACTGGATTGATGATTCTACTGCTTCGTAGCTGAACCTGAGGCACAGAGGCTAATGACCTCCTCAGAGAGAAATAGCAGTTGTTTAAGTTATTTGGATGCCCATCTGTCTTACACAGAAGCCTTTGGATTGTCTCCATTCATAAATGCAAATGAGCATGTAGTGCATGTAAGTGACGGTATGGGGAGTAGGGATACAGCACCTAGATAAGAACACCTCCCTTCATAAGGCTTCGTTCCTTAGGGGGAAATAGAAAACATAAATAAAGTAGGTTACATTTTCAATACGAATTCAGTTGGTGATAGTTATTCATTAGTTTGTTGCTGCTGTTCTCATTCTAGTGACTTAATGTATTTTGCTGGCAGTATTTTCTGTCAAATCAACAAGAAATTTAAACTTGGGAAATCTGATCTATTTTATGAGGTTAGCATGTAAATGAAATATTTGCATATGAAGGGGAATGGGATTTGTTACCCCAAAATATGCCTCTTTGACACAGGATTATTTGAAAGTTGATTATTTTAAAGAAATAGCAGGCACAGGAGAAGCCCTGAAAACCTGATAGAAGTTACCCTTTTGTAAAATGAATTTATATTTATAAGGGAAATTTCCATGTGTAAGGCTGTTTCCCTCTCTATACCGTCTGCTAATTCCAAGCTAATTATTTCCCCAACTCAGCTGCTTCTTAGGCCAATCACAAAAAAATTGACAGCCATTCAAATGCCTCTGATACAGGGAGACATGTGAAAGGCCTTTCAGAGTCTTCTTAACCACTTGTGGTCAAAATACATCCTTTTGGAAGTTCGACACCTTATGATCATGTGAACACATAGCCAGCATTCTTCCCAGGAAGAAACTCATTCAAGTGAAATTTCATGTTCTTTATGATGAACTCAACTCCACTGTCAACAGTGAAATATGGGTGTTTTAAAAAATACACGATCACTGATATACTATCTTGTGAGCAAAACATCACTAATGTCTATATTTAAAAAACAAAACAAAACCATAACATGGTGAACACATTTCCAAAACTTATAAAGGCAGTAGGTGAAGTCTGGGTTCTGCGGTCTTTTCATTCTATCAAGTCATTTTACCAGTACTGCCGTCCTCATGATTCTGGAACTGGATTTTGGCAGGCAAGTTGCTTCATTCATCCAGAAGATTACCAGTCACAAGAGCTGAAACATCCGGCCAGCTATGGTCTGGGCCCACCCTTGGTATGTCTTAAAGCCAGGACCCCTGGTTGCTGACAAGATCAGGAAGGGTTACAGCATCATCAGAGCTCATGAGGAAAGTCATGTCTAGTTCCCAGGAAGATGAACATACATGTAACATTTAACATGTAGTTCTGAGGTGGACTTGAGCTCCCCTGAAGCCCATTGATTAAAATAGGGCTCAAAGGCCTTTGGTGAAAAACTCCTATTTGGATGTTGAACATACAATTCAGTGCACAGATGATGGGCTATAGAATTGTGCAACTGAAACGTATAATTTCGTTAACCAGTGTCACCCCAATAAATTCAAGTAAAGAACTATTTTAATGTTGCAAATGAATATATGCTATTTGCAGAAAACAAAACAAAAACAGCAAAACAAAGCATAAGATATTCCACTAGACTATTTCTCCCTCGTATGTAATATTTTTATCAGAGATAGAGATGTGGGCTCTCAAATTAATATATATTTATTAAAATATTGCAACTACCACCCGGAAAATTCAAGGAAGTAAAATTACTTATAATTTTATTAATATTTTTCACCATATTCTTTCCTCTGTTTTCCCTGTAAACCAACCATGTCAAACTCAACACGGGCCAAATAAAGGAGGCATGTGGCTGCAGGCCGCAAGTTTGACATGCTTGCTGTAAACACATATCAGATGAACCTTTTATAATTTATTTTGTTTGGTAAGGTTTCTCATTAATATGTTAACAATTCTGTCCTTGCTTTTTAAAAAATATATTTTTATTGATTTCAGAGGGAGAGGGAGAGAGAGATAGAAGCATCAATGATGCGAGAGAATCAGTGATCAGCTGCATCCCGCACACACCACATACTGGGAATCGAGCCCACAAACAGGCATGAGCCCTGACTGGGAATCGATCCATGACCTCCTAGTTCATATATCCATGCTCAACCACTGAGACACACCAGCTGGGCTTTCTTCTTGCTTTTATGGGTAAACATTATAACTGGTTTTCTTTGCTTTACATTGCTTTTTAAGGAAAGCTTCCTACGCCTTCTATCAGAAACCTAAAGAAAGTGACCTTAAGCATGCTTAACTATTTCCCCTAAATATAATAAGACAAACATTATAAAGGTGATAAAAATGAAGAAAGAAAAATTACTTATGATCTCATCTTCCTACATCATCAGCTGGTTCCATTCTGGTGACTTTGTCATGACCACAGTAAGTCGGAATTGGCCTGAGTTGTCATAAGGTCGCATTCCCCTTGCCCCCGATGGTGTAGGATAGATTTCATTGCTGGTTTTAGTGTCAGAATGAGTCACAAAGTAACGACCTTCCTTTTTTTTTTAAAATGTTCTGCTGAATGCCGTGTCTTCACCTGATACTTGGAATTGCTATAGGCTTATGCCTTCCATGAAATGAGTTACCTTGAAGCAGAACAGGTGGAGGATGGCAGAGCAGAAAACTAAAAAGAACCTAAATAGTGATGATGTCATTGACCTCCATTCGGCAGTCCTGGAACTGCTCTTCCTCAGAGGTTGCTGAAAGGAGACTTACTCAGGCATCATTCCCATTTAGGCCATTTTGGGGTTGAATTTCCGTTTCTTTGCTGCCCAGAGCCTCATAACTAACCTCTTCGCAGTGCTTCCTGAGAAAGGCAGGACGTTCTCAGGGATGACAAATGGGACTTTCCCGGTTCGATAATAGTTAATGGTTGTTCTTTCCTGGTGTTTTATATACTTGGCTGAATAGAGTCTCCGCTCAATAGCTGAGAAGATGAAATGACTTTCCATGAAGCCAAAGAATGATGTCAAAGTCATTATCACCTACTAGGATTTTTTGTGGCCTTCATTTTCCTCAGCAGCAAGTGGTGAAAAATCTTTTCTGATGAGATAACCATGGTCAGAATGGATTGCACTTCCAGTGTCTGAATTGTCCAGTGATTTGTAGAAAAAGTTGCAGCAAAGTGATCCCTCTTCTTCACATCTTAAGAAGGACTAAGTTTTAAATAGCTCCATTACGACGAGTTTAATACATATTTGATTCAAAGTTCCCACGGCAAAGGCAACATTTCTAGGCAGTAGTTTATATTAAGTCACCCAGGGTGCAATATGCCCCAAAATGTCTTTTGCATAATCAGATACTTTAAGATCACTGGCTTCTAGTCTAGATTCTCCCACTTCATAGAAAGTGATTATCTTTTGGAGCCTCAATAATTGCTTATATAATATGAGGACGTTTCTAGTTCATCTCAAATTCCTTTATGCCTTTCCACAAGTGTTTTATCATTTCACATTTTTCTACTATAATACTTTAAAATAAAGTGAGCCAGCAAAATGAACTTTTATACATAACTATATCTTATCAAATAATGAGATGTTAATACTTTTCTTGAAATCTCAAGACAAATGTTAATATATATTTTCCTGCCCTTGGAAAGCTTTCTGGTCATAATGATGTGAATTTTTCGTTTTTATGCTATTTTGTGGCAGGGTGTTCGGTTGGTACATGAGGGGATGAACACAGGCTGTCATGTATTTCTCACTGTGACTAATACCCATCATTGTATTTTTCACCTTTTTTGTTTTGTTTTTATGGAATTAGAAAACAAATAATGTGGCTGCTTAAAATCATGTAAAATGATGGGAAAAGGGACATTTTCTTAAAGATTACAAAATGTTAAGAGGCTTTCCTCAGCATTGCTGGCCCTGCAAAAGACTATTTCTCTGGCCTGTTTTCTCCTAAGATAAAAGGTGGGGGTATTGGTTCAGAGAAGCAGCTCACTCACTGAGGCTTCCTCTAACGTTAGCCTCCTATGGTCAAATAAAAACATGACAAGCCTGTCAAGTATAGCATATTTTTTTACTAGAACAACATAGTCCTATAAGATCTTGAGTCTTTCCTACATTTATAAACATATCAGAAGACTATATTATTTTATTAATTGTAAGTGTCTGGGACTATTACTTCCTTGAGACATATTCTTGGTAAAGTAATACATTTCAGGAGCTGGTTCCTTGGCCAAGTGCTCTTCCTGTTGTTGGCTCTCCTGGTATTGGCTCTGTGTCCTGGGGGTGCTGTGTAGCTGCTATTAAACTCCTGCAGAGCGGCACTGCCTCTCCCTGGCTCAGGGAAGGGGCAGAGTCCCAGGTGGATCTGATGAAAGCTGTGCTGCGTTTGCAGCAACATTAAGCTATTTCCAAGCCACCACAGATATCTGAGAAAAGGCGCCCAAGCCCTGGAAGAGCAACATCAGGGACGGTGTGCCATGAGCAGGGAACTGTCACAATGGGGTGACACCTGAGCACCATGTGAGGAGAAGGCGGAAGGAGCTCTTGCAAAGAAAACCGCAGGCTCTGATGTTCGAAGAGCATATCCCTCGCAAGGAATGGGAAGCCCTTGCTCTTTGGAAAGTCACTTTCATGTTCTTATTATCAGCAGCATGCAGAACCTGTATGTGTGTGTGTGTGTGTGTGTGTGCCCGTGCCCATGCAAATGCATGCACACACTTACATGCATTACAGCTGGACAATAGGGTTAGGGAAGATGATAAGAAATCAGAAACGTAGGTGCACAAAAGCCTCGCCAAGCAGCCACGAGAACAGAACGCGCTGACATTCAGATGGTTGGCAGGAGAGAGAATGCAGATTCTGACCCCATTCCATTCATCTCTTTAAGGGTGCTCTGCCTCACTGTTGAACAAGGAGCTGGCATCCTTCAAATGCAGAAGGTGACCACATTGTCTAGTTTCAGAGGCCTGGGGGGCACGAAGGAGAGACAGGAGCTTCGCTGGCTTTTTGTCAGACCCCCCTATTAGTTCCCTTTGAGAAGTGAGCCTGAAGGCCGCTGTGCTTGTAATCATCACCAGCTCCACACGGGATGCCATTAAGCTGTTTTTCCATTCCTTTGTGCAGCTCAGAGAGATAATTTATTCCTTTTAGAACAGGCGGAAAAGTATATATAATCACATGTTTCATCCAATTGCATAGTGAAAAATTTGAGTATAAAATATTAAATGAGATCGAAATGTTGGTATCACAGCACTGTAGTGTGGAAGGTGGAAGGATAATGGGTTTGAAAGATTAATGGGTCAGATAAGCCTGAGTATAAAACCCGGTTTGGCTGCTCACTGGCTGTGTCACCCTGGGAGTCACAGGCCTGCATGTCTGTTCTTATTATCAGCAGCATGCAGAACCTGTGTGTGTGCCACCATGAAGGTGGTTGAGAAGTCCACCTGTGATGTCAGTCAGTGTAACGCGGGGCATATAATACACTCTCAACAAGTTCAAGTGCACTAGTCTCCTAATGATCGTGGCCCCCCATATTGTCCTCATTTTCTGTTTTCCCTTCAAAATGATCCATGTCCATTTAAAAATTAACTATTCATATTTACATAGTAACATTGAAGAGTATATTATTCTAATAACATTATCCTAATAAAGACACGGCCTTGTAAATCTAATCACAGCCATGCAAAATGGGCATGGAAGGAAGATAAGGTAATGCAATAAAATAGCAACAGTAGTGTTTTGGGGGTTTTTGTAGGTTGATAATTTTCCTGTTTGCTATTCACAAAATTCCTTAATTTCTACATCTCCCATTTTCCCTGGTGAATTGTCTCGGTTAATGCCAATTTGGAGAAACCTTTTCTTTACCCCTCTCCTTAAGCAATCACTTATTTTCCTGTGCTACTCTGGTACCTCTTACCTATCCCATTGTCTTACTAAATGCCTAGCACTGCCATTGTTTGTTTCTATAGATGCATTCATTAGAATTTGAGACAACAATGACCAGCATTTGTTGCATGACATAATCTTGGTGACAATAAAAATGCACTCGTATGCTTGGGATTTGGCAGCTCCCATGTGGACTGCCCAGCAGGAGCTCTGAGTCTCTCTGCTTCGAGCCCAGGATCTCAGTGTGCTGGGCCCCAGGCTGTGGGCTGGGCTTAGGTTGACCAAATGTGCTTTCATTCTGGGTCCCAAAGGAAAGGTATCACAACCACCTGGGGAACATTCTCGTTGCAGATCACTGGAGTCCAAGAGGGAAGCCCAGCTTTCCAAGCTAACTTCTCTGACACCACATTGGCCAAAACAAGTTACCTGGCGGAGACCAAGGCAAGGGGGTAGGACATACATTCTTCCCACGGGCGGGTGCCATCACAAGCATGTGAATTCTCATCCTATGTCAAGGAGGTGAGGAATTGTGACAAATCAGTTAAGCACAGGGACGGTTCACAGTGTATTTTTATTTAGTTACATGATTGCTGTAAATAACATGTGCTATTGGGTATGAAGTAGTTATAAAGTACTTCAGAGAACACTGACGATGTGATGATAGCTGCCTCTCTGAACACAAGGAATCCATTTCCATCCCCTTACCAAGCTCAAGGGCCCCATCCTGCCCAGAGGTTTGAACCTCACCAACATCTCAACCCCTGCTTTGTGTAGGCATGGGGAGTTTTCATTATTTTAATGATCAAAAATGCCTTTACCTGGAAGACATTTACATAGTTAAAATGGATAGAAATAATGATTTCTTGTTTCAGATCAGTGAGTGCTATTTTAACAGATATACAGACACCTCTTGATTTGTTCATAATGTATACTGGTGTTTCTTTTTTCTCTGTGACTTTTCTGATTTTGTCAAATGCTTTATTTGCATCTATTGATAGTATTATGCGATTACTCTTCTTTAACTTGCTAACATGGTAATTTACCTTCATTGAGTTTGGAATATTGAACTAGCCTTGCATACCTAGAATAAGTCCCACTTTGGTGTGGTGTATAATTTTATTTTTTAAATTGTTGGATTTTATTTACTAATATATTGTTGGGCTTTTGTTGATAAAATATACTGGTCTGTATTTATCTTGTGATATCTTTGTCTGGTTTTATATTAGCTTATATAGACCTCGTATATGTATTTAGTTAGGAAGTATTCCCTCTAAAGCATGATCCTTATTTTTTAAATGTTTTATGGAATTTACCAGTGACCTTGGCCTGGTGACTTTCTTCTTTTTTTATGCTCTGTGTTTTTTTTTTTTGTTCCATATTAAAATCATGGCACTTTTTTTTATTCCTACCAACACTAAAATCGACAGCTAATTCTGACTTCAACAGAATATTAACAATAGAAAGATTGTTTGATAAGAAAGGCATTCTAAGCTGGGTGTCTCCATGTGATTTAAAGGTCTTGGTCTCACTCTTCAGTGACTATAATGCATTATATCCTTCAGTGCACCTATTGCTATAACTCAAAGCCTTTATCTGTTTAAGTAGGATTTTAATATTTTAAGTACACTGCTCTTCAATTTGCCTAGGAATGGTTCTCTGTAAATCAAGTAGGGCCACTTGAGGAGCAGAAACCGGGCATTTCAGGCAGGATTCTGCCTCTGGGATGTCTCTTTCCAGCTGATATTCCTGTAGCTGGAGCACCTTCGTGTGCCCTGCAGGGAAGTACAGAACCCATGCAGAGTCCCTGCACATCCTGGCCGGGTGAGGTGGAATAGACCACACTGCTGGCTCTAGTGTGTATTTACTCTCTTCCCACTTTCAGAAATGACTTCAATTGCCCTTTCTAGACCTTTATGGCACTTAAATTTATGAGGAATAACAATCTGTCCCTGTGTGTCATATTGGGTCACAAGCAACCCACAGAAACTGCCCTGACCCCAGTCTCCTATCTTTAGCAGTTAAACCCTGTTATTTCGGGCATAGAAGCCATGGTACCGAGGGCACATCTTCAGGTACAGAGTGGCTGGGTCATGAGAAATGAAATCATCAGCAGGACAGGTGCCCAGAATTATGATTGCACTTCAGCTACCTAAGCCTGGATATGAGCCCACGTGTGGCATCTAGAAATCCGTTTTCTTTACGGGAGCATCTATCTTCCGGGCCACTATAGTCCACCCCTACCATTTCACCTCCTGCTTAACCATGCCACATCTTAAGGACATATTTTCACATCTTTAAATATCAAAGGGGATGCTCTTTCTCTAATTATCTTTTATTTCATAAGAAGCTTTTATGGTCCAGTAGCAATACCTAGGAGCAGTGTAATGGTTAATTTTGTATGACAACTTAACTATACCACAGGGTGCTCCGATATTTAGTTTAAAACTATTTATGTGAATATGTGGGTGTTTCTGGCTGAGATCAGCATTTGAATCTGCAGACTGAGTAAAGCAGAACCCTTTCCCAATGTGGCTGAACATCATCCATTCTGTTGGAAGCTTGAATAGAACAAAAAGTGAGTAATGAGCCCTAGCTGGTTTGGCTCAGTTGATAGAGTGTCAGCCTGTGGACTGAAGGGTCCAGGGTTCAATTCCGGTCAAGAGTACATGCCCGGGTTTTGGGCTTGATCCCCACTAAGGGGCATGTAGAAGGCAACCAATTAATGATTCTCTCATCATTGATGTTTCTATCTCGTTCTCTCTGAAATCCATAAAAATTTTTTTTGAGTAATGGGAGAATTCACTTTTTGCCTGATTTCTAACCTGGGGCATCTATATTCTCCTGCCCTAGCACTGGAAGTTACATAAACAGTTCTAATGTTCTAAGGACTCCAAACTCAGAATAGAGCTACACCATCAGCTTTCCTGGGTCCTCAGCTTGTGTACTGCAGATCTTAGAACTTCTCATCCTCCTAAATCACATAAGCCAACTCCTTATAATAATCCATCCTTCCTTCCTTCCTTCCTTCCTTCCTTCCTTCCTTCCTTCCTTCCTTCCTTCCTTCTTCCCTCTTCTATTTTTCTGAAGGTATCTAATTTCATGTCTTTCCTATAATGCTTGAAACTTGAGGGTATATATCCTTAAGCATTTCTTCAAGCCCAAGGATCTTAGAACTGGAGGAGATGTAAGAGCTACTTGAGAGTTAAGTGAATGAGATCCAGGAATGGTTAAAGACTTACTCAAAGTCACACAAGTGCTGGTGGTAGAATTAAGTCAGGAAGTCAAGTTTCTACACTCAGTTTTGTGCTGTATATCATACCCTTTTAACTGTTGGAAACAGTTCCATAAATTCTGTACTGAATTGAAAATTAAAACAGCAGACTCCACCTGTATCCCAACCCTTAAAACTGGTAAAGTAGTTCCACTGGTGAACCTTCTTTTTGATTTATTAGCTCTCTATTTTGCTCAGTGGTCCCCAGTGTGATTTCCAAGTACATTACTGAGACTTGGGGCAATTTATGTGTGCTGCTTTGGTCTTTTTCCTTATAGTGGTATATGCCAAGCAATGGAATTGCTTACTTCAAATAATTCTGGGTTTATTAATCCACTGTTCACAACTACTCTATATCCTGAGCTTGCCTTAAATATTTTTTATTTTTCATGATACTGAAAATAAAAAATATACCCTGATTTAAAGATTACACTCTCATTTGCCCATACTCTCAAAAAACCCCCCACAAAGCATGCACCAATAGATGTTAAAATGCATGAAATCATTGGATATTCTTATTTGTCTAGTTGTCAGCTACTTTCCATTAGATATGAGTATTATTGACAGAAACAAGCCTGGGTTCTAGGGAAAGAGCTGATTCAGGAATGCTCCTTGCCAACAAAATGCTTATTGCATGGGAAAAATGAATTCATCCCTCTTTATTATGGCTTTAACTCCAGGGCTCATATTAATTATGAATCATAAGCAATCCTAAAAGTCATCACCTGTTTCCTCTAGAAAATTAGTCAACTTAATTGTATAATTGGAAAGGAAATCATTGATGTTCTATTCTAAACCAATTCTTTCCCTCCAGGATTCCACTCTCTTTGTAATAGAAGAAAATGATAACCCTGGGAAAAGGGAAGTAACAGTTGGCCAACATTGTAGGCAGTTACCAGCTCTGATTTTGTAGGCAACTGCTCACAGATATTTAGGACTGTTCCCTGTGCAAACCACCCTGTGATGGGCAGCCTAGCCTTGAGCTGATGAGCTGTTATGGTCCCTTTTCCTTCTGGAAGCTTTCAGAACCTGGGCATGGGATCCATGCTCTCCCTCCTCTTACCCGTGACCATGGAATCACGCGTCTGTATGGCGTCACAGACAGCCGAGGTCCCTAGGAGCTGTCCCACTTACCAAACAGCAAAAATTCAAATGAATCTAAAGCATCTGAAAACGCTTCAAAGGTGATTCCGACTGGCATGCTGAAGATCCCGACTATCTCACACATGTTCAGTTCTGTGTTCGCTTTGCTTTTAGCAGTGCACATGTCTTTGCCATAAGCTCTAACTATACTGTCAGCTGCCAAGGCCCTCCTTCCATAAGACGTTTTCTAGTTTTCCTGGTGGCATTTACATTCTTCTGCCATTCATTACAAACTGTTGTACACACACCCACTTCTCCAGAGGGTCGCAGGATAGATGCCACAACAGTTCTTGCATATCCAGAGGTTCCAGAAAAATAGGTCTGTCATTTTTCTGATGCAAAGTGGTGTGTTGGAGTTGTTTCCTACCAATAAATGGCTTTTTCAAAGCGATACAAAAGCTCAGTGGGGAGGGTGTGAGGTTCAGGAGAGCGGAGGCTGTGCCATGAGAAACCTGACTTCCAGCTTCTGCCCTTCCACGAGATGAATTTGCCTCCAGGATTTCAGTTCCTCGTGTGTCAACCATGCTGTTTCTTAGTATGTGTACCATGCAGTAACATTTGAAGACACATAATAAACAGATAGATATGGATAAGTAGATATGCGTGTCCTTTACAAATGTTTAAACATGGTGGGAAAATACATATTTTTTGCATTTTTATGTCATACTTTTCAGTAAGAGGTGATATGCATTTAATAGACTGTTCATGCAGAATAATAAATGAGCCACATGTATCATCTCAACATCCCTGCTAGGGAGATCTCACTATCAGCGCTTTACTGATAAGGACATGGAAGCTGAGAGTCTCAGGGTCAAATCGCTGCTTAGTAGTAGATCTGTGAACAAAGTCTGGGTTTCTCTGACTCCGAAGTTCACATTCTCTGTATTCTATTTTCTTCGCTCTGTCATGAAGCTTCCCATCATTGTCCTTTCTGTCTGCTACATAGGCATAGTAGATTCCTGCGTGCTGGCTGTTCTCTAGCGTGTTCACCATACGTTTCACTCAAGTGTATTATCAACCGCACAGCATCAATGCAATTTCCATTTCTATACAAAGGGAAACTGAGGCTCAGAGAGTTGAAATGACATTCCAAGGTCACTCGAGTGAGTGGCTCATGCAGGGTATCATGCATGACGTGTGCCCTGGAAACGCATTCATGAGGTCATTTCTTATTTTTCTCTCCTTCTGGCTTTTGAATTTGTTTTCTGTTTACATCCATTCCACACTTCCTTCTTTTTTTCTGGATTATCCAGCTTCAATTTTCTTGCTTGAGCCCTACTTTTCCTTCAATTACTTCTCAGGGTGTCTCCCTTCTCCCTGGGACTCTGAGGGCAAAGGGATGCAGCTCTGAGCAGGAGCGACTGCAGGGGAGGCAGGTGGTGCTGAGCATCGCACCTCTAGGCAGCCTCCTGGAAGCGGGCTCCACTGCAGGGGCCTTTGTCTTCATTGCACAGGGAGCTGCGGGAGGCTTCCCATCCTGTGGAAGCGAGGGTGTTACTTCATGCACTGTTTAAAGTGATCTTAAAAACTACCTTAAAAAACGAAGTACCCAAAGGCTTATAATGCCACGAAAACTTTTTTGCTTAGTGGCAGGTCTTTTTTTAGGAACTAACAGTAAAATCAAGGATGGTTGGCATTCTAGGCACTTAAAGAGGTCCAGATGGATTCATGGACATTTATGATAGTCAAGTCTTTAAAAAATAGAATCCTAATAGTCCTATTTCTGTGCAGAGGATTAATTTTATTAGGTACCAAAGCGTAGCATAACCTATACATATTTTTATGCTGAGTGTTCTAATCATATTATCATATTTAATCTCTGTGCCAAACCTGTGTTTTGTTTATTATAGTTCCTATTTTATAGGAGGAGAAATTGTATTAGCTAGTGGCTCAGATGGCATGAGCCACTCACATGGTTGTCTCTCAGCTCCATGTGATCCAAAGAGACAATGAGACAATAAGCTAATGGAATATGGCTGCTGATTTTCCTTTAAGAAATGTGCCTTTGCTTTTATCTTGTTACATGGGTATTCAAATAAGATTTAAAGATGATAATTTTCCCTCTCAAATTTCAGTCTGAATTGAGTAAAAGATAATGGTGTCACCCAGAGAGCTTTGTTGCTGATAAAGCTGGAGAGAAAAATGTTGTATGCACCTTAGCCAACATGAAGGTTTGATTATCTTCTCTCTGACATCTGCTAGGCATATGCACATAGTTTAGACAAACCTGGCCCCAGTGGGTTTTCCTGGTGGGAGCAGAAGTGGAGAAAAACCCTGTGTGTTCTGCAGGCAGACTGTATCTGAAAGAGCATGGCAAGGGAGTGTGTGTCCCCTCCACCTGTGGCTTCGCCTCTATTCTGTCTACCAAACACATATGTTGGGCACTAGATGAGAAAGCATGCCAGCCTAGAAAAGCAGCTGTACGAGCTGAGCCAAGCACACCAGTAACTGCTTCCCTGGTTTCCTCTTTCCTCTGAGAGTTTCAGGGTGTAAACAGCAAAATGACAGGTAGAATCAATATGCCTAATGCTTTGAGGATTATAGGTGTGTTTAGTGTGATGATATTTGCTCTTTATGGGCTGAGAGGAGCAGGGGGGATAAAACAAACAATGCAATCCTCTCCTCTTCAAACAATGTTTTCCAGTCTATGGAACCTCTGCCTACAATGAATTTAGAAAATTTCAAAGACATTAAAGGACTATCTCTCTATGGCGCTCAAGACCTGGGATGGCTGAATGGGTTACTCTAGTCATTTGAACTGAAGTTTGGGATCCATTCACTTGGGATCCATTCATTGGACTATTCATTAAATGGTGGACATGAGGCATGGAATCAGGGTTAACATGCAAAACAAAACAAAACAAAAAAAGGCGGCATTTACATGATAGTGTGAAGGAGAGACAAAGATGTCTTCACTAAAAGCCAGGCTAGCACCTAAAAAATAAGGTAGTCATTACACATTCACTGAACTGGTCTTATTTTTTATATGGTTTCTTAATTAAATAAATGTTATCCAGGTCATTACATATAATATTATAATTTATTTATAAAAATATTATCTTGTCTGTTATAAATATTTATTTAAATTGCCTTTTTAGTATACACATTTATGCACAAAATACACAAAACTACATATAAGTAGACTTTAACCTCTCTGTGCACAGGTGGAGAACAGCAATCACCTTGAAGCACATTGTCATGATTCCAGGAAGAATCAATCAGGGGGCTTCTTCTCTGTCATTATGCAAATACTAGAGGCCTGGTGCACAACATTCATGCACTCAGGGGGGGTCCCTCAGCCTGGCCTGTGCCCTTTTGCAGTCTGGGAGCCCTCGGGGGATGTCTGACTGAAGGCTTAGGACCCCTCCCCTTGGACATCCTTAGCGCTGCCATGGAGGCAGGCGAGGCTCCTGCCACCACTGCTGCTGCACTCAGCAGCCATTAGTCTGGCTTCTGGCTGAGCGGTGCTCTCCCTGTGGGAGTGCACTGACCACCAGGGGACAGCTCCTGTGTTAAGTGTCTGCTCCTTGGTGGCCAGTGTGTGTCATAGCAACCAGTCGTTCCATTATTCGGTCAATTTGCATATTAGCCTTTTATTATATAGGATAAGTGGACTAGATAAACAGTTGCGTGGAAGGTTGTAACTGATTTTCTGTGGCTTGGAGAATGCTCCCTGCCATTCCTGAGAGCCTGGGCATATATGCTGTAGAGTGGAAATGAACAATTTACATAACCAGCCAAGGACTTCCAGGAAGAAAGGGACAAAGACCTCCAATCCCTCTGCCCTGAGAATCCAAGGTGTGGAAAGCTTTTTGTAGGAAAAGAGCTTTTTGTAGTTGACCTGCTGCAGGTTAAAAAAGCAAAGGGAGCAAGGGCCTGAGAAAGAGCTCCTTAGGAGAGAAATCTTGATGGGTACCTGGGTAAATAAACCTGGGGAAGGATGGCTGGTTAGAGCCTGGCAAGAGCCACACCTGGAATGGTGTGGAGATGGCTGTGCAGATCAGCCTGAAGTGAGCAGTAAACTGGAAGCCTGAGGAGGCAGCAAAATGTTGCCAGGAGGAATTTGTACTTGAAAATTATGATTGAAACAGAAGACATTTATTGTGGAACTAGTCTTCTACCTGGGACCTGTTGCAACAACCAAAGCAATTCTTTCATGGGTTGATTTAACATTTCACTGGGAGAAGGAAGACTCCCTGGTGGAAAAGGAGTGCTTAGATTTCATTTGTAAAAATGTAGGTGATATAGTCCGGCCGGTGTGGTTCAGTGGTTGAGTGTCGACCTATGAACCAGGAGGTCACAGTTGGATTCCCAGTCAGGGCACATGCCCAGGTTGTGGGCTCAATCCCCAGTGTGGGGCATGCAGGAGGCAGCAGATAGATGTTGATGTTTCTCTCTCATCAGTGTTTCTATATCTCTCTCCCACTCCTCTCTCGAAAAATCAATAAAAACATATTCTTAAAAATGCAAATGCATAAATGCATAACCCATAGACACAGACAATAGGGTGGTGAAGGCCTAGGGCAGAGTGGGGTGGGAGAGGTCAATGGGGGCAAAGGGGACATGTAATATTTTCAACAATAAAGATAAAAAGTGTAGGAGATCTGAAAGCATGTGTGTTTTTAGGTATTTAAGCCTTTCCGATCCTTGACACTAGTTATGGCAGAGCAGGCAGTACAGGGACACAGGTGTCACTGGGATGAGAGAAAGCTTATTACTGTCTGTTTGAAACGGACACCTCTTTCACAACCAGGTTGGGAGGAGGCCACTTGGAGGTTTCTCTTCACTCAGGTGTATTCACACTGGTCCCCTCTGCACCCAGCATGCTCTGGTGCAGGGCGAATCCAGTCTTTGCCCCAGTCCTCTCCTGGGCTATGCATGGCCCATACTGAGCTGTGATTAAATCAGTGGTTGGGAATAATCTTGAGGGAAATCTGTGGAATCCTGAAAAAGAAAAACATTTCATCCAGTCAGTGTGATGGAAATCTTCAATAGGGGGAATCGTGACTGAGAAAGCCCACGAATGAGGCACAGAATTTCAACAGAGAAGGAAAACAGGACTCCAATTATTCCCTCACTTCTCCCCTTGGGAACCAAAGAGAATATAGTGTTTTCATTATTTTCTTTCCACAAGTGTTTTCCTACATAGAAGACAAATGTTTATGTGGCAAAAGGAATTACATAACATATAGATATTTATTCATATGTAGAGAAATGGCCTTATTCTCTAGAAAGCAAGGCACAGTTTCTTTGCATATGGCAATTATTTTCCCTCAAAAAGTAAACTACTTTACAAAACGGAGGCAATAAGTTTTAGTGGCTTCTTAAGTTGATGATATATAGCTTTAAAAATGTCTTAGGATAAAATTCAGGGCTACAGTATTCAGCAGTTTGTAATTTCACTTCATCAAAATGGGTTTTCATGATTACGGCGACTTTGAAAGCAAACACCCAGGAACTGCTGAATGATGCTTCTCCCACTGGTTAGAGAGAATCATCCTTATACCTGGCCGCTTTATCTTGTGAATATTTCAGCTCTCCTTCTGCTGAATATTTATTCCTTTGTTGGATTATATTTTTTATTCAGAACGTTAAGAATGACTCTATTGAAAAGAAGCTCAGCATAGGGAGAGCTTTTTTTTCTTTTCTCTTTATCCAATGATCTTGCTAGCTGTTGGTGTGCTCGGGTGCTGTCCATTCATCTTTTTTGCTTTTGGCTCACTGGCATCCTCCCTTCTTTGTCCCTATAAGAATGGGCTAGGGCAGGAAGAGGTACGGTCCTGGAGATTGGAATCCGCCATTCTCTCAGGTCCAGGCACCTGAATAAACCTGTTTTCTTTTACACCAGCAAAAAAATAAAAAATAGATAAAAGGAACTCAGCATAAAAAATAGAAGCCTTTTTTGGGTATGTGTTTCTTCCCTTTTACCGACTCTGTAAAAGTAGAGTGAATTGCAGTTGTGCCTTCCCTGTTTTTCTTCCCTCTGCACCAGTTTTATACCAGAACTGTGCTTTTCAGAAAGGCATCGCCGTCCAAGATGTGGGCGTAATAAACCATACAAATGAGTGTCTCTGCAATCACGTTGCATTTCAGTTTAAATATTCCGCACAGCTGCTTTACATTGTTCATCCTTTTGAATACATGTTGAATGAAATACTTCTTTACTCATCTAAATCCAGTTCTCAAGTCCAGGTGCAGATTGCCATAGCACTTTCTAACCATACATTAAAAGAAAAACTCTTTATGTCAAAAGATCAGTAGTCATCACTAAAGCTATTGGTCCACACATCAAATGGCAAAGTCCAAAGTTGCAGGCACCAATTGCATGCATATTGCAGTGTAAGGAATATTGGGAGCATTTTAAAATCATGCTTTCTGCCTCCTCCTCACCCCGAATATTTCTTAGGTGCACTATCATTAGCTTGTGTCTCATAATTTTGATGAGAAAATAAATAATCTACTCTGGCTAGAATCTGAGATAATCCACATTTCCTAGTTAGCTTGTGATTCTCTGAAGGGTAAATAATGCAAATATAGGTAACTGGTAATAATGGATGATGTGATTCCTTTGGGCTTTATTTTTTATTGATTTCAGAGAGGAGAGAGATAGAAACATCAATGATGAGAGAAAATCATCAATCAGCTGCCTCCTGCACACCCCCTACTGGGGATCAACCTGGGCATGTGCCCTGACCATGACTGACTATGACCTACTGATAAATAGATAAACGCTCAACTACAGAGCCATACTGGCCAGGATATTTTTATTTTTTTTTCAATTACAGTTGATATTCAATAGTATATTAGTTTCAGGTATGTAGTGTAGTGGTTAGACATTTATATAACTTACAAAGTGATCTCGATAAGTCCAGTACATGTTGACACCATCCATAGTTATGACTTTATTTTTAATAGGGTTATACACTAAGGCATTATAAACTACCTGTGGCTTCACTAAAGGACATTCCATTTAGAAAATTGCAGAAAAATTCTGAATTTTGCTTTTCTAAAAAAAAGAAATAGGAGCAATCTTCAACTGTGAACAAAAAAGAATGTTTTACTGGTGACCATATCTTCCTTTTTATCTTGTATCTATAACTAGTCAGAACAAAATTTAACAGTGAGAGCAACTATGTATGCAGGCAGACTTATTTAAGAAAATTGTTAGTTTTCCCTGATCTAGCCTTGGTTATCTTTTGCATGGAACAAATGTGTCTAATATTTTTACCTTTTATAAATCATGTGTGTCTTTCTGCATGTGTGTGCTAATTCAAATCTATTCCCGGGGGATAAAGAATAGTAGTGATTTTGTCTAAATTAACTACATTCATCCTCTGAGCAATATGATGGCAACAGAGTTAAAAATATATTACCTGAAACATGAAATGTCCAACTTTCAGTAAAACTCAATTTTTCTAATGTCACTTTGTGACAGTGATTCAACCCAGGTCTCCAAAGCTAAGCCGGTGCTCTTCCCACCCCCGATCTGAACAGAATTCGGGTCACTATGGAGAAGGACATAGAGCAAACACACAGACCTAAATGCTCACCACGACAGTGTCCAAAAATACGGTGCCTTCTCTATGGATTCTTATTAGTGTTTCACAATGGCCTCTTTTTAAAGAGGCAACTGGATAAAATTTTCATTATTTCTGATGAGCTCCCTGTAACAAGAAAATTAGCAGAAAAGGAAGAAAAATCGTGGAGAAAGTTGCCCAAAGTCAGAGGATAGTAATGAGCATGAGAGGACAAATGATGGCAGATGCCCTGTCTTAGCTCAAGGTGGGTTGAGGTAAGTGCCAAACTGGAGAGGAAGCATCTTCTGGGATGTAGAAATAATTGGTTTCCCTCGGTGCCTCGGGCTTTCTCCATAGAAATCTAACTCCTGGGGAATCTTCGTTTCTTTCTCCTTCCCATTATTACTGCAGCATCCCCTGCTGAGCTCCTGTCCAATGAGGTCACCCAGTGCCTGGAGCCCAGGAAGTTTATGATGCTGAGAAGGGAGCAAAGTCTCTCACCTCCTTTGTTATCCTAGAGACTAATTACTATGCAAATTGGTCATTTTACCCAGAACTTACTCTATTTTCACTGTATTTGGATTGACCAAGACAACTCAGGAAAGTGAACTCAGTTCAGCCATCTCTTTTTCCTTTGGGCAGGTGCAGCTAAGATATATGTATGAGCAATGTGCACTTTGCAAGGTCATTTTAACACAGTGGCAGGGGTATCAGAGGGCAGTTCAGTAACGGACCACAAGCAGTGGAATTGGGAAAAGTGTCTATAGGTTGGCATAGAAAGAAAGCAGTCCCAGACTGGTCCAGAGTAGCCTTGGAACTAAAGGCCTGTTGGTAACAAGGGGTAAACAAGATACACAATTAATGCTGAAAAACAAAATATTTTGAAAATTTTGCATTAAAATCCATATTTTGAGCCTTTCTTGAAAAACTGGAATATCTGATAAAACTAGGCCTAGGTTTCAACATGGAATCTCTCCACTTGGACTTGAACATTGGATGTCTCTTTAGATTGGACATGTGCTGTCCAGTTTTTTAGAATTATTACTGAAGGCACGGTATAATCATTTCAACTTAAACTTTATGTTCTCTCAGCTATATTCATTATCATCTCTATCGCCTCTTGTGGTTATTGGATTTTGCTAACCTTGCCTTAAGGGAATGTCAATAGTAAATTAAAATTAGTGTGGAATGTGAAGTGGTGCAGCTTAATGGATTTTTGAATGGGGGAGTTAATATAACCTTTTTTTTTTCTTTCCAGGATCTGTAATAAAAATCAAAAAAATAAGTGTGAAATAGAAAATAAAAATGATGGTATCCAAACTAATTTCAATATTTGATAAGTGGTGCAGACCTGAAAGGGCACTTTTTTTTGGATTAGGCTAATTCAATTTATTTATTGGGTGACATTGGTTTGCAAAACCATACAGTTGTGCTGTATATTTAATGTTTGTTTTTTTAAATATATTTTTATTGATTTCGGAGAGGAAAGGAGAGAGAGAGAGAGAGAGAGAGATGAATTCGGAGAGAGAATCATTGATTGGCTGCCTCCTGCACTCCCTTACTGGAATTGAGCCTGCAACACAGGCGTGTGCCTTTGACGGGAATCGAACCCGGCACCCGTCAGTCTGCAGGCCAATGCTCTATCCACTGAGCAAAACCAGCCAGGGCATGTGGATATTTAAGAGGATATAATTTTCCAACATTTATTTATGGGTCGCTCTTTGTTGGACACTTTCTGAGTTGTTACATAAATTAAATCCTTTAATGTTCACCGCAACCCACTGAAGCTCTCAGAACTTGGAACGTAGGTGTTCTGCCTCTAGAGCTTGTGCATTTCACCACAGAATCTCACTAATTTTTAAAAAGTTACCTTTTTAAAGACAATTCTCAGAACACCTAGTCAAACAATTTTAGCATCTGAAATGTTGGGTGGTTACAAAATGTTTTGGTAGCAGAGCCAGGAATAGAATCCTGGTCTCTTCGTCCTAAAGCAATAGCTCTTTCTTCTGAAAGATATCGCTGTTTCCCTGGTAGATACATGTGTACACACACACACACACACACACACACATTTAATGTGGGTGTTTATAATTTATAATTGGCATTTACATTGACTACAACTGTATTTTAGGCATGAAGCTTGTTTTTTCCCCTAAGAAAAATAATAGAATATTTTGTGTTAACATGTATATTTTACAAACAAAAAGACAAGCATAAATACAACTTAGAAAGTGAATATTTGTTGATTGGCCTATGACTATGCTGACACAAATATACATATATACATAACATAACATATCTATACAAAACTTAGATATGTATATACAAAGACCCTCAAATATGTGTGCATATATATATACATATATACATTCATTTATTTAGTTATATCCCCTCTTGTTAGAATGCTTTCTATATCACAGAAATCTTCCAGAATAACAGTGCAATAATAGTCTATATAAAATACCACAATGTCAGTAGCACATAGTAAAGATCATTTATTTTATTAATTATATTCCATAAAAACAAAAAGATTATGGGGTGGGGGTCATGTTCATGTGTACAGGAAATAGCTCATTGGACAGAGAGAGAACTGTGCAGTCAGAGATCAGGTTCATCACAATGCATTAATGTGCCCAGAATCTTGAACTTGTCTCTCCTAACCCACATGACACTCTGTAGTATATCCACCCGCCATGTCCTATACTGCAGTCACCTCTCTGCTTTGCTTTTCTGGCTTTCCAGTGCATAGGGCTGATGCAGACACGGCACATCCTCAGTAAATGCTCATGGAATGAATTCATAAGCCAGTGAGAGAATAAAGTTGTACTTTTTTCCAGCGAGACCTATACATTTGAACAAGCCATGCCTTCCCTTTCAACATTACTTAATACAATGAACAGAATTCATGTCATAGTCTCCAAGATGCCAATGACATTGAGAGATTCTCTGTAGTTTCACATTTCTAGGGACTCCAAAGGAAATAGCAGTTTCTTTCATGATAGAAACATTTACTTTTTTTCCAAAAGAATAGAAAATTTAAAATTGTACTGAAAGCAGAATCCTTCTTTTTTATTTTTTTAAAAATATATTTTATTTATTTTTTACAGAGAGGAAGGAAGAGGGATAGAGAGTTAGAAACATCGATGAGAGGGAAACACCGATCAGCTGCCTCCTGCACACCTCCTACTGGGGATATGCCCACAACCAAGGTACATGCCCTTGACCGGAATCAAACCTGGGACCTTTCAGTCCACAGGCTGACGCTCTATCCACTGAGCCAAACTGGTCAGGGCCAGAATCCTTCTTAACTAATATTACTAATTGCCTACCCCACAGTAGCACCGCCCACTCTTCATCTCACATTAAGAATTAGGACAAAAGGTCTCCTGCTCATGACCAGATCCCCACACTGGGAACTGGCAGCTGCTTCAGAAGGGCCTTCCCCATACCTTGTGATGCATTTTCATTTACAGCCATTTGGTGAATGATTCATGAACAGTATTGTAGGGGGTGCAGGGGTGATGAGATTCTGTGCAGCGAATTCATATAGCCAGACGGTATCTTTTAAGATCATATAACCAGAGCTCATTTGGAAGAAAAAATTTTTTCAATGTTGTCAGCAGGGCTATACTGTTTTTTTGTGTGTGTTTTTTTAGTCAGCATGGCTGTAAATCACTTAGCATTTCTGCGCCTCTATCTCTTTGTAAATTAAAATGAACAACCTGCACTTGACCTCGCATTTTCCTTTGTGAACAATTTCAGGTTCATTATCTGCAAAGTGGAGAACATAATATGTCTCATACACTAATTGTGAAGACTAGGAAAAATATTCTGTGGGAAGTTTCTGTTACATTGCTTCGCCATAGTGGATAGGGCCACTGCGATTATTGCTGTTATCTTTGAAATAGTTATTTTTATTGACTTATTTTTAATTTTTTTAAAATATATTTTTATTGATTTCAGAGAGGAAGGGAGAGGGAAAGAGAGATGGAAACATCAATTATGAGAGAGAATCGTTGATCGGGTGCCTTTTGCACGTCCCACACTGGGGATCGAGCCTGCAACCGGGGCATGTACCCTGACCAGGAATCGAACCATGACCTCCTGGCTCATATGTTGAGGCTCAACCACTGAGCCACACCGGCCCGGGATTCAGAGGACTGTCTTTAAAAGAAAGCTCGTCAGCCGAGAAAGAACTTTTCAGTTAGGGCTTGAGTTAAAGCCATGGCGTTCCAAAAGGGAGATCACCAGTGGTCTCCTAGGAGAGGAACCTTCCCCCTCTGGCTCAGGACTCAGCAGGTGAGCACAGAGATTCCAGTGGCCTCCCTGATGCTCCCTGGTGATTTCCCATGATTCATGAGTCTGAGTAGAATGGACACTTAACTACTGAAGATACATAAAGGTTACGTAGTCATGTAACAATGTGCATTCAGATGAATAAACCAATCATGTTACCTTTGAAAAATTTCCCCTTTATTAACATTATTTTGTCTAATTATCCTTTTAAAGCTTTGTTGCCATTTTACTTAATATTGTATAATTATAAATATCTTTGAAATTAAGGAGTAGATGCAGTTTTCATTATATTCAAAGAACCCATGATTTTCATTCTATATTTTTGATGTTGTTTATTTTTACTTTGATTGCATATTTATTTCCCCTTAGAGATAGTAAACATTCACAAAAATTATTATATTTATAATTTAAAGTGTACTGTCTTAGGGCCCTAATTCTAAGACTCGGGTTCTTTGGTGTCTTTTCAGCTCAGAAAACCTGCCTTAGTGGCATTTTCCAGATTCCTCTGCTGACTCCTGTCTGGGCTGTTTGTCTGTGAGGTGTGTTTCAGTTTTCTTTGTTTCCACATATGTGTCAGCAGAGTGTCCATGGACTTCTTAGGGAATATAATGAACTATGTGAGCAGTGTATGTATATGAATAGGAATCCTCCAAGTTAACCTAGTATAAGAGGCAGGATTTTCCTCAGGGACAGCAAACTGTGCAGGTCCTTTTGGCATAGTAATGCTTACTGTTACATCAACTCTAAAATAAGTTATAGACAAATGGAATATGTTAGGTGCTATGTTTTCACAGGGAGTTGAGTAAATAAATATAATATTACTTAAACTTAAATCTAATGTTCTCAAACTTGTATATTCATCGCAAAACTTATAAATCAAAAAACAGATCCCAAGCAGCAACTTAGATCTGGCATTGATGTTTTAACACTCTGAAGAAATAATATTTACATAATCATTTCCCTTTTGGCATTTATAGTTGGCTCAGAGGTTTGGGATCAAAAGATGTGGATCTGTTTCCCATCTCTAGAACTCACTGGTAGTGTAAATTCTGGAATATTAATATACTTCTAAGAGGTGTAATGACTCAACTGTAAAACAATAATCAAGCCTGTCCAGCATGGCTCAGTGGTTGAGTGTCAACCTAAGAACCAGGAGATCATGGTCCAATTCCCAGTCAAGGCCCATGCCCAGACTGTGGGCTCCTTCCCTGGTAGGAGTTGTACAGGAGACAGCTGACTAATGATTCTCTAGAATTATTGATGTTTCTATCTCTCTCTCTCCCTCTCCCTTCCTCTCTGAAATCAATCAATATATATATAAAATAATGATCAATCACGTACTACAAAAGATAATTTTTAGGATTAGGGATTATTCATCTCAGTTACATAGCTCAGTTTCTGCTCAAACTATATGGGTGCTGTTATTATAGTATTTTTCGTAATGTTAAAGCTGCTGCTAATAGAACCTAATGCTTTGAGAAGATAAGTACTGATATATATATATATATATATATATATATATATATATATATATATATATATATATATATATAAAATCACCAGACAAAATTTTATTTCAAAGTAAGGCTATACCTGGCAGTCATCTTTCTTGAACAATTATATCTCCAATAGGCTTTGAAGGATGAATGGAATTCAACATATTGAAGTAAAAGGGAGGGCTTTCCAGTAAACTGACTAACAGGCTCAAGGGGAGGGGTGAAAGAGAAACTTGGACCATGGTTTGGGAAAAACAAGCCATCCATTAAGTCTGTAGATATAACCCATATGTCTGAAGATAAATAAATAGATTTAATGGAAGTATTCCATTTACGGGACTATCAGAAGACTAGAAATTATGGGAAAGAATTTTATGTCAAATACCTAGAAGTAGTATCTTTCAAATGCACAGATGAACTTAAAAGGTAACCTGAAGGAGAAAAAATGGAAGAATCTGAAAACTCTACATTAAAGTATAGGCTGGCTCAGGCATCTACCAATGAGTGTTAACGGAAGGTAGTATGTAAGGCACAAGGCCTTGGGCCCAATGTATGGTGGAGAGTTAGGTTTCTAGACTCCTGTCTTAAGCTATGTTTTTCAAAACGCTCCATACTCAGAGAAGAACATGCCCTAAGATTAATTTCATTCTTTGACAAATAAAGCAAAAAGTAAATGATTCTCTCTTAACAGTTGAATTTGGGTAAAGAAAACAACAACAACAACAAACTTTTAATAAATTATAATCATTAATCAGACTGTCCTTGAACTAGTTCAGAATATAAAACTGTGTCTATATAATCTATAGTCCATATATTGAGGCAGATTTGATTTCTGTTCAGAGAAGAGATAGTATCTTCCATTGGAGGAAAGGTGGGGCTTGTTCCAAAAGGTTGGGGTTTCCTAAATTCAGAGTTCCTTATCTGAACTATAAACCATGTATATGTAGCATATACTGCGACTACCTCTGTATCACCAGTAGGATTTGAGACAGTAAAGGCAATTATTGTGCACAGGAGGTTCGTACCGCCCGCCAAGAGTACCATGAGTAACAAGTCCTTTGTTACTGACTCCAGCATCTCACGTCTTCTGCCTGCATCTGTGGAACCAAAAAACTCACATGTGATTTAACTTACACGTGGGATGATATCTGAAGCCCTTCGTAGATCTTGACGGTGGTATTGGCTTTGTTGACTTTAGAAGGAGTGATTTGCTTTTCTTAAACTTGAATTACCTAATTTGCATAATCTGTGGGTTGGACTATAGGTAAAATCCCACTCAAGGCTGATAGTTTAAGGGTTATATGAGTTCTCTAATCCTATCAATGCTAATTCTCAGGATGGCAAGATGGCTATTGGCATGCCCAGACAAAGTCACTAATTATTCACTGAACTTCAGGTGCCATTGTCAATAAATTGAGTGTGGTTGTCACAACCAATGGTACTTAAAAAGTAACAGGCTGCAAATAAAGGACCTGGAAATCGATTCAGTCTAGGGTTAAAATCAGAAAAAAAGAGTTCATTTTCAAGGGAGAAATCATATGGATTCCCCAGACACATGGCAAATGTGTTGTCTATTGGCCAAGATGGATGGCAACACTTAGTACATTCACGGGCTGACAGTTTGTCCTAATCAAGAATTAGGAGACATCTTAAGTGTTAACAAAATGTAGTTCTGTGATATTTCCCAGGAGAATTGAAGCAGCTAGTAGAATGTGGGAACCTTCTTTGATGAAGTAAGAATTAAGGGAAACAAAATAGAGAACAGAGATTTTTTGCATGAAAACTTATCTCCATGAAAGTGACTGTGATCCAATAGAAAGGCCCTTTGCTTTTTGTTATAATAATCAACTACGTATAAAGTCATTTTGTCAATAAATGACTATAATTTTTAAGCACTAAGTACTAGACAGAATCCTTATAAATACAAGTCACACCTGGCTGATGTGGCTCTGTGGTTGAGCGTAGACCCATGAATCAGAAGGTCATGGCTCGATTCTCGGTCAGGGCACATGCCTGCGGGCTGGATCCCCAGTGTGGGGCGTGCAGAAGGCAGCCGATCAATGATTCTCATCATTGATGTTTCTATCTCTCTCTCCCTCTCCCTTCCTCTCTGAAATCAATGAAATTATATTTTTTAAAAAATACAAGTCATCATTCTCACTGACGATAAGAGGTACTGAATGAGGAGGCCCTGGTCACATACCTAATAAGTGAGGTTTACCTAACACCAGATTTCTGGCAAACACCCTTGCTCCCTCAATACTCACCTAGAATGTCTTATTATTAGACTGTTTTCCTATTATAAGATCTCTTAATTATTTGGTTTCCTATTGTATTTCCCTTTTCCCAGAATATTTCCAAAATATGGCATATTCAGAAGATGTAAAAATTAGAGCTTTCCAATTTAGAGCATTGTTTTATCTTCTGTGTGTCTTAAATAAGGAGGGATTTGGTTAACAGAAATGAAAACTTAATGAAACCTCTCAAAGTACTAAGAGTCAAGGGAACTGGTTCCTTCTGCCAGCTGTGCTATTGTTGAAGGACTATTTCTGAGCTTTACCTGAAAAGACAATAATTACAAAAGAATTACAGCTAGCAGTCTCCCATATAGACTCACCCAGAGAGGGTATTAAAATAGCTTGGAAATGAAAACAATATTCTACAGATGATATTATTAAGCCTGTTTTCCTGATTGTGATTTATTTTTTCGACACAATGGGAGCACATGTTCATATGGAAAAACAATAAACAGTTCACCATTGAAGATCTCAGGAATCATATGAACTCTGGAACAGATAAGCATCCTAGACCTCAGAACCTACTTTTTCCCCCAGGACTTACTTATTAATTTACGTTCTAGGAACTGGGATTTTAAGGTAGTCCCAGTCTTCTCACAGGAAGGATAAAGCACAACTACTTCCTAATCAGTCTTTCTTTAAAGTTATCACCTCTGATGCACCTAACATTTCACTGTAGGAAGAGTGATGGAAAAGAAGTCATGGAACCCAATACTACTCCCAGATTGGCCATTAACAGGCTTACGACATGAAATACACCATCTAATACCTGAGAGCTTCGCATTCTTTATCTTCAAAATTGGTCATTAACACAATTCAATAATATATTTATTAGCCCTGACCAGTTTGGCTCAGTGGATAGAGCGTCGGCCTGCAGACTGAAGGGTCCCAGGTTCGGTTCTGGTCAAGGACATGTACCTTGGTTGTGGGCACATCCCCAGTGGGGGGTGTGCGAGAGGCAGCTGATCTATGTTTCTCTCTCATCGATGTTTCTAACTCTCTATCCCTCTCCCTTCCTCTCTGTAAAAAATCAATAAAATATATTTTTAAAAAATTAAAAATTAATAATAATATATTTATTAGAAATCCCTGGAAGCCATAAGACACGACAAATCTTAAGTTTTAACATATTATTTTATAGTAATTATTATAAGATGAAGTATTAAATATACATATTGTATATAATACGTATTAATTGTTTGTAAGAAATTGTTATTTCTCAAGAGCATACAATTTTTAAAAATCAGTAGGTGAAAGCAAAATTTAAATTTGTCTGTTGCATAAAAGACCTTGTTATATCTCTGCATTACAGACACTTAAAAACAGCTCCCTCTAATCTCTAGTTATGATACCAGCTGCTCAAAAGGCACTGATTTCCTTCTTCCATGAAACCCATGATTAGCAGAGATCATGAACTTAGTTTTGCTTCTGTGTTCTCTTGACTGATGTTTCTTGCTATTATTCATATTATGTTTTCACAGAATATTTTTAAGTCAAACCCACTACTGGCAACATAACCTAAGAAATAATCTGAAACACAAAGCGATTCTTTAAATTTCTGAACAAATAATGTATAAAGACATTGATCTTAGCAATGTTCACAGTAGCAGATAATTGGGGGGAAGGCCTAAATTCACTACAATGGTTAAAGTGATTTAGTAAATTACAATATATTCTTCTCTTGGAATACCGTGCATCCTAAATAACATTGTCTATGAATAATTTCTAATGATGTAAAGGAATACTAATGACACTATGCAAGCGAAAGAGTGAAGCAAAATTGCAGGATCCCAAGAATGAAGCCTGTCTAGTGTTAGGAAGATTGGCGACTAACTGGCAAATCTAAATTTCAATTTCAATCCTACCAATTACTTATTACATCATCAAAAGGAAGTTAATATCTCTAATTCTATTTTCCTCATCTGTAAAACAAAAATTATAATACTTTCATCAGAGGGATCCTATGAGAATTGTGAAAGTGAGAAAATACCCCAAAATACCTCTCTTGATGCCTGTTTTAAAAGCAATCATTTAAATAAATGTTAATTCTTTTTTAATACAACTGGTCATTATTATGTTGAATAACATGAAAAAAATATCAGAATAAGAGTAAGAGAGAGCTAACTCTTGATTTTCTATAAAAATATTTTCTTTAGGTAATATCTAAAGTCAACAAGCAAGAAACTTTCACACAAATGTTATCTGTAAATGTGGGTTAAACACCAGGATTGATTCCCAAGAGCATTGAAAGCTGTTGCCCGCAGACAATTGTCTGTAGGGGAAGGTGGGTCAGGTTATTGCTGTTATTCATATCAGCCTTGTAGTTCAATGTGTATGGCATTGCACATTCATCCCGTTGATAACATTGCAAACTTAAGTTTAAGAAGAGACATGCATTAGATGGGGAAATGGAACAATCTACTCCGTTTCTCAATGCAGTCAGGTAGTTGTTTAGAGCCTGAACTTGCCAAGTGAAAACAGCTTGAAACTAGAATATTGATGCATTTTCTGAAAAGAAAACCTAATTGAATCCACTCCAGTTTCACTCCCATCTCCCTCAGGTTTTAAACAATGTATTGCTATGTCTATTCCCTCCACTCTCCCATCCTCTCCAATACCTCCCAGAGCTGACCATCAATCTGGAAGTTAGGGTGCCCTGCCATGCAAGCTGTCAGACCTATACAAGCATGGGATAGCAATAACATCATTTCATGTTTAAAACCCTTTGAGAATATTTCTGTACTAGGTTTTTGAAGTTTATCAATATTGGTAAATATAGATTCCATTCAGAAACTAAATCCAAGTGTTTATCAGTACTCGTGGTCATAATATGAGTGTTGGGGTTATTTTTATTTGTTTTATACTTTTCACTATCCAAATTTTTTAAAATGGGCACCACTCCTTCCGATGTCTTTCTTCACGTGCTGGGGAAATCTCTCTGAAGCAATGCAGCCATAGGCGGACGGTGGAGGAGCCAGAAGGTCATGCCTTCGTTTATGGAGCGGGACTGAGAGAAGACAGCCAGAAAGCCCAGTGTTTCAGCTTTGATGACATAATTTCCATCGCATTAGCCACAAGTTGGATAAAGAGGCATCTCCTGCACAGATGCAACCACGGCAAGGAGCCTGCCTGCATGAGTTGAGTCGCTTTACACTGAGGGCTGCTCACTTTCAAAACCCTTCATTAGAAGCCTGGCCAAGTCAGCATCATTCATAGTGTCTCTTTACTGAACAGGAAAAATGAAGGGAGCCCTTTAATGTGACATTAATAAATTGCAACCATTTGGGGAAGCATTCAAATGTAAACCATTGCGGTTCATCGCTGAAATTGTATTTGATGACTTGGGTTTGTACCGGCTCATTTGAAGATATGATTTTCATAGGGCTTTACCCTGGATGGTGGGTGATGTGGGTACTAGAGTGAAGTCAGAGAGGAAGTCTGAGCAGAACTCAATGGTAACAAGATATAAATTGATAGAATATGAAAGCGAGAAGTATCCCAGAGGAACCTCTAGGAAAAGTTATTTTCAAACTTCAAAAAATTAATAATTTATTTATTGAAAGAAAAGCATAATTAAACATATAGGGAAATCTAATGGTTACATTCCCCTCATTTTACAGATGGGAAAATTGAAGGTCAAAAGGAAATAAGGAAGTTACTACACTTCTTCAGATTTCAATAATAGTCCATCAGGAGAATTACTTTCTCTCAAATCCTCTCATAGTATTGAGAAATGCTTTCTTTATAAGCAAATAGATACACAGAGAGAGAATTATAACTTTCACGCTGTATTTCTGTATGAAGTGCTGTGCGGATGTATTCAATGTGTGTGTGATTTAGATGAGGGTGGGAGACATATTTTGCAAGTAAGAGGACACTTGAAGTGAGCTTTGCAAGATGAGTGTACTGTGCATCAAAATGTGTTATTTCTTTTCGCTTTTTATTTCAACGAGACTCTGAATTTTTTTAAATATATTTTTATTGATTTCAGAGAGGAAGGGAGAGGGAGAGAGGGGTAGAAACATCAATGATGAGAGCATAATCGGCTACTTCTTGCACGGTCCCTCCTGGGGATTAAGGCTGCAACCCAGGCATATGCCCTGGCCTAGAATCCAACCGGTGACCTTTTGGATCTTGGGTCAGTGCTCAACTGCTGAGCCACAACCGGCAGGGCAAGACTCTGACCATTTTGAGGAAAGAGACTAAGTTTCATATGAACAGAGTATATAAACATGGCTTGCATGCCTCAAACAAAGCTCAGTTTGAGTACTATACACATTGAAAAATCTAAGCATCAGTTAGAAACATCCTATGTGTTCGGCTTCAGAAATCTCTGTTTTTCCCTTAATATTTGTTGGATGAATTTTGACCCTAGTGTGGCTATTTTTGATGGGATGCTTGTGTTAAGAATTGCTATTGTATCTCTCTAATGCATTCACTCCTTCTGTAATGTGTTAGCATGTTTTATAGGAGACATGCACTTGTATAATTGAAGTGGACATCGGCACTTTCATGAAAACTAACATTCTACAATATCGTGTATTTTAAAATTTTTAAATAGGATATAGTGAATTTTGTTCATAGATTTGAGAAAAGAGTAAATAGATATTCAACCAATTTAGATATTGATTTGTCATAGTAGAATATAGGAATGATTCAATAATGTTTTTGCCCATTTGACAAATGAGGAAGCTTTGACAAACGGAAGTAAAATCATTTCCTAAAGGCCACAAGTCAATCTGATTTAGGAATATAATAAGATCTGATTGCTACATCGGTATAATTTCCTGTTTACCATGCTTCAGAATATGAATTGCTTATAGTAGAAATAACAAGTTGAAAATGATGTACATGGTTTGATACAAGATATGCTAATTTTCATAGTAAAATATTTAATGTATAGAATTTATTTTAAATTAGTTATAGTTTGTTTTACAAATATGATTTGGTTGATATATTGTGATTAAACTGTTTCCACAATTAGCTTTTAAAATGAAACTTCTTTAAAATAGCCCTAGCCAGTTTGGCTCAGTGGATAAAGCATTGCCCTGAAGACTGAAGGGTCCCGGGTTTGATTCCTGTCAAGGGCACATGCCCGGGTTGCGGGCTCCATCCCCAGTAAGAGGAGTGCAGAAGGCAGCCGATCAATGATTCACTCTCATCATTGATGTTTCAATATTTCTCTCTTTCTCTATTCCTCTCCGAAATCAATAAAAAAATATATTTTTTAAAAATAAAATGTGTTTATCAATTTCAACACATGAAAATATGTAGGAACACTTAAATTATTTGCAATAACATTTAAAAAGTAAAATTCATAAATACACATACACAAAATAACTTCCTAACAGATTTTCAGATTTGTTGATATTTTACCAATGAGGAAACACAGATGCATAGACAAGTTATGCCACTTGCTGATTATTCAAATAAAATTTCAAAATAATGTGTGTGTGTGTGTGTGAGTGTGTGTGTCTTGGATGGATTACTGTCATGCTCCCGTACTGGGTTCATAAGACCTATCTTTCCCAGTGACAATCTATCTACACTTCAGCAACCAAATTAATTTTTATTCTCTCCTTTATGTATATTTTGTGGTCCTGAAAACATTAGGATAAAATACTCTCTGGTTATCTGGCTGTTTCAATTTTCTGAGTGCATAATTTTACTAGAAATGTTATTCCTCGGATGGGATGAGAGAGAAATCCTGCCGCAGCCTGCCATTATTCAGGGGACAATGAGGGGCCTGAGCCAGTTTACAGTCACTTAGCTCTGTATTAGTGTGTTAGACAACTTATTGGGTGTAATGATTATTTGATGAGCTAAGTAAGCTATTAAAATGGATTCAGCCGAAGATCAAGAATAGTAGAAGACTCATTTATTTTAATTTTTGTTCCCATCTCCAGTTGCTGAGAGAAGCCTGCTAACGCCTTGATCGGCCAGTACAAGAACAGATATAATGGACTGAGGGGACCAAGAGTGAAGGAAAAGAGAAGGAGGCGGAAAATGTCTGCTCGGTGCCAGGTACTACTTAAGTCAATTTTAGTAGATCATCTGGTTTAAACAACTTTAAGAGTTAAATTTCCTATTTGAGGACACTGATGATTCTACAAGTACTATTACTTATCCAAGCTCAGGTAGCAAGCAAGCAGTATGGCATTCCAGAGCCCCTAGAGTTCTTTCTGCCATATTACAATATAGTGATTTTATGAAGGGAATATTATTCTTAAGGTTTTTGCCAGAGTTTTAGTATGGTTAGCATAATGAGACACTTTATGTATTTGTAGATAGTCCTTACAAATATCCTAAATATTTTAAATCCTATTAGGGGGTTGAGATCACCTTGGAACTGAAGAGACCCAGTGAACCTAGTTGGAATCATAAGACAGGATGTCATCTGATACACTCTGTATTCTTCAGGCCAGACCCATACAGTCAGCCTATTCCTTAGAAGTCTTTGCTCCTTAAATGCAAGTTTTTAAATTGCCAAGTACCCCAACTTGTTTACTGGCTTCTGTGCATCCCCTACATTCATTGATTTTCTGGCATATGATCAGACACTGGGAGTCCATGTAGGCATCTATATTTTATAATCTACAGTTATATAAGCTTTCCTGAGACTTGTCTGAGCTCTCTCTATCCTTTTGGTAATGGAAACCTCTTGGGGAAGTGTAGTCACATCAATATATACATGTGGACTGATGAAGAACGCAGCACAATTTCTAAGTTTGGGCACATGGAAATTTCTACCACATGCAAAGCAATGTGAACTGATACATTTTCAAAAGCATTGTATTTTTCCTGTCCAAGTCCATCTAGGTTCTTCCAAACCATTGATTCTTTAGATGGTGATAGTAGCACGGACCATGAGCACAGACCTATTTGAGGCAGTTTAATTGAGATATACCCAGTATCTAGGTTGATCTGTCTCATAGCAAAATCAGTATAATTGTGTCTTTTCTTCTTTAGAAAATGCAGTGCATTTATAAGTAGTCTCCTAAATAAGTTGAATAAAGTTTTGACTTATGGAAACTTTATCAAATTGGGATACATGAGATGAAGAGTTTTTATGCCATACCTTGAATTCAAGTTATGAAAATTTTCTCAATTTCATAAGAGCACTAAAATGAATTTTAAGATGTCAAATGGGAAAACAAAACAAAATGTTTATTTCTAAATATATGGCTACTAGGTAATTTTTTGATTCAAGCTCCATCTTTTAGACAGTAGTGTCAGGATGATATACATCATTTTGAAATGTCATTAAAATGCTCTAAGTGTGTAGTTGAAGGACTTTAGAGGAACTATTTGCAGTTTGGTGCTTTCTTTGTTCAACGATCCACTTGCAGGTTCTTCTGACCCTCCTTGGGAGGAATGAAAGTAGGATGGCATTTCGGAAATGAGCCTTCATTCTGAAACCCCTTGAGTGGTAAAGTAGGCAAGGCATACTTAAAGGGGAAGTGTGTTTGAAATAGGAGCCAATCCTTGTCAAAATCTCATATGCATTTTAATGCCAGATTAAGTATTTCTACTTTTTCCAAAATCTTCATCATAAAGAATATTCATACATATAGGATCTAATAATGAATTGTGAACATTAAATAGATATTAAATGCCTAAAAGGTAGTAAACAGAGAGTTTTAACAGATTCCTTGTATACAGAGAAATTTAGATGGGGAAAAAAATGAAAAAAAATGTGATGATCTTGGATGCAGGCAGATTATATTATGTTTTGTTACTTTTAATTGGGTTGTAAATTATTTGTCATCAAATTCCCAAAAGTTTTATAGGGAACCCAAAGGATTCCATGAGTTACAATATCTCCTTTAGAAAGATTTGCTTTAAATCCTGATGTAGATCACATAACTGCGTGTTCTGCTCATTTTCCTGCTGATCACTCTCCCAGCATTTATTTAGGATTCTCCAAATGAGATGACCTTATAGTTAAAAAATATTACTTAGTCTAAAAGAGAGACATTACAGTCATATTAGAGACCATTGGTAACAACAATAATAAAGCAATAATGGAAACATAAAGGTCATCTAGTTATTGTCCACAGTTTTTTCCTGATGTCACAATAAGAACAGGAAAAAACAAAAAAAGTTTTTATTTACAAAAGTTTACAAATTTTTAAAAAATTTAACAAGGAATATAAAACATTTTCAATCAGAACACATATTTTTATATGTATTTTTTACCTAGTCACAGAAATATCTAGAACCATTTTCTTGAAAATAAGAATGTAGAAAACAAGAAATTGATCTTTACATTTTTGTAGTTACTTTCCTAGCCAATATTAAAATATATTAAATATTAAAGTTAGACAACACTGACCATTCCAAGCATTTTACATTTATTGAGATAATAGCAAAAATTTGGAACCTCTACTATGACAAATACAGAAATAAATAAAATTTGCACTATTTTCTAAAGACATAAACTGTATGTGATTAATCTGTTCTCCTCTCACTTATCTTACATGGAGAATCATCTCTTTGTAAGGTATAGGCAAGGTGTTTTGATGTACAAAGATGAAATCAACATTCGGTCTTTATTCAATTAAGTTTATGGGATTCTGTAGATAGTGCATGTAAGTATAGGCTGAAGTTTTAAAAATGAATAATTATATGAGAGAAATAGATTAAAAACACCTGAGTGGGATGTTCAGATGAGAATTTCTCCTTGCTCCCCCTCACTAAGCACAGCATGAACACTGGACATTGTGCAGGAGAAGAGTGAGGAGAACTCTGAAGGTGGTAAAGGGGAGAGCCGGTGTGGAGTCCCAGGATCTAAGCAGTAGCATCAGGTCAGAACACCTTGTCCTCCCACATGACAGAGGGACCAGCCATGCCCAGTATTTCCCATTTATGACATAGTAGTAGAAGGCGGTCCAGGCAGGCTTACAGTTTTCCCTAATCAGTGGTTCTCAACCTTCTGGCCCTTTAAATACAGTTCCTCATGTTGTGACCCAACCATAAAATTATTTTCGTTGCTACTTCATAACTGTCATGTTGCTACTGTTATGAATTGTCAAATAAATATCTGATATGCAGGATGGTCTTAGGCGACCCCTGTGAAAGGGTCATTCGACTGCCAATGGGGTCACGACCCACAGGTTGAGAACCACTGTCCCAAATCAATCAGTTCCACAGATAATATCAGGTGTGACTGACATAGGAGAAGCACTCTCCTTAACCAGCTGACCTGCAAATCTACTTTTTTGCCAAGAGATACGTAGGCCGGAGGGCAGACCCTGTAGGAGAGACTCAGCTGGAGTAGACGATCTTGGGGGAAATGGATTACCTACAGGACTAAGACCAACAGGAATACAATGTCTCAGTTCAGCAGCCAACTGGTACCATAAAGAAGGTCTAATACACTCTCCAATACAGTAGGGAACACTTTTCTGCTGCAGCAGGCAGCACCCACAACCACCCATAGGAGCCCCAATAGCACCATGTTAGCCAAGGGAATCTTCTAACCAGTGCGGCAAGGACATAAAAGGCATATAGATGAAAAAGGGGAAGAGGGAAATTAGCCTATTTGCATATGACATGATTGTCTCTGCAGAAAAAACAAAGGACTCTCCAAAAAAAAAAAAAGAAAGAAAAAGGGAACTTATAGGTGATTTCAGCAAGGTCATGGGATATATAATGCATTTACCACAATTTGTTTTTCTTTATAATAGCTATGACAACAGTGACACAAATGAAAAACATAGTACCAGTTATAGCTTTCAAATCATGAAATATTTAGGATTTTCATTCTGAAACCTATACAGTATTGATAAGAGATATAGAAATATTCGAGGAAGTGGAGAGCAATACTGTGTTCATGGACCAGAAGGGCCAACATGGTAATCATGTCAGCATTTCTGAGTTTGAAATACAGGTTTAACATCATTCCTGTCAAAATACTAGCACATATTTTGCTTATGATACAAATAAGATTATTCTAAAATCTATATGAAAAGCCAAAGAACTAAACTAGCTAAAATAATCTTGAAAAAGAAGAAAAAACTGAGAGAAATTAGACTACTGACTTCAACGCTTACTATGCAGGGTGCACTAACCAAGACTATGGCATTAGAATAGGACAGAGAACCCAGGAACAGACCCATCCAGATATGCCAACTGATTTTTACAAAGATGTAAAACAACTGCATGGAAGAAAAATAGCCCTTTCAACAAACAGTGCTGGAGCAATTAAATATTCATTGGCTACGAAAGAAAAAAAAGGCTCAACCTAAGCTTCCCGCATTATACAAAATTAAATCAAAGTGAATCATAGACTTAAATGTAAAACCATAAAACACTAGAGGCCTGGTGCATGAAAATTCATGCACTGGAGGGGGGGCGGTCCCTCAGCCCGGCCTGCCCCCTCTCACAGTCTGGGAGCCCTCAGGGGGGGGGAGGCAACCGGGTGATCAGGGAAAGGCGACGCCCCATCACACCTCTGCTGCTGCCACTGCCGGCAGCACAAGCCTCAGCTGACCCTGGTTACCTGAGCCTCGGGCAGCCCTGAGCGACTGGGCAGCTGCCATCTGAGGATTGCCTGTGCCTTGGGTTGGCCGTAGGCGGCTGGAGGGCTGAGGGGACTGGGCACTGCCATCTTGTGGCTGTGGGTGCTGCCATCTTTGAGGGCGTGGCAGTCAATTAGCATATTCCCTCCTTATTGGCTGTGGGCACCTCCATCTTTGCCATAGCATGAGGGTCAATTAGCATATTCCCTCTTTATTAGATAGGATTATAAAATAAAAAAATGTTCTGGATCTAGAGTAAGTTACCATTTTTTTCAGATTTGGCATCAAAAGCACAACATAGAAAAGGGAATGGTTTTGCCCATGTGAAAGGATGAAAAGACAAGCTACATATTGGGGACAAATAGATAAAACTATATGTTTGATAAATGATTAATACTTAGAACATACAAGGAACTCACTGAACTCAGTAGTAAAAACAAACAATCCAGTTAGAATGTGGGCAAAAGACATGAGTCATTTTTTTAATGAAGAGGATGTATGGGTGGGACAAAAGTAGGTGTACAATTATGAATATGTGAAACACAGAATTTATTTTTGTATTTTACTTTTTAAATATGCTTTTATTTATTTTAGAGAAAGAGGAGGTAAGGGAAAGGGAGATAGAAACATCAATGAGATACAACATTGATTGGCTGCCTCCTGTGTGCCCCCTGCTGGGGATTGAGCCCACAACCAGAGCTGACCAGGAATCGAACCAGCAACCTCTTGGTGCATGGGTCGAAGCTCAACCACTGAGCCACACTGGTCGGCTCTTGTATTATTATTTATGAATTATTGTAATATTTTCCATACTACCAACTGTAAACCTACTTTTCCCCCATCCTGTACATAGGGAAGATAAGCACATTAAAAGATGTTCAACATCATTCTCCACCAGGAAAATGCAAATTAAAACCATAATGAAATTTTACTATGTACTTATTAGAATGGCTAAAATAAAAACAATAGTGGCAACACCAGATGTTGGCATGTATGTGGAGAAACTGAATCGCTCATACCTTTCCTGTGGAAATATAAAATAGTACAGGCACTATGGAAAACATTTTGGGACTTCCTAAAAAACACTAGACCAATGATTGTACTCCTGTGAATTTATCCCAGAGAAATAAAAACATGCTCACACCCAAATCTCTGTACAGCAAGTATTCATAGCAGCTTTATTCATAGTAGCTAAAATTTGGACTCAGCCCAGATGTTCTTTAACAGGTGAATCATTAAACAGCAGGAGTACGTACATAGCATGATACACTACTGAGCAATAAAACTGGAATAGACAATTGATAGAATTTAGATGAATCTCCAGAATTATGCTAGGTGGGAAAAAAATCCCAATATCTATTTATGATGAAATTCCAGAAATGGAGGACAAGCTGAGTGGCAAGTATTAGCAATGCTTGGAGAAAAGGGTGGAAGTGGGTGTAATTATCAAAGAACCACTGGAAAGACCCTTCTGGTGTTGGGTCTGTCAGTATCTTTACTATAATGGTGGACACACAGAACTGTTTATTATAAAGTTGTGTAGAATTTAATACACACACACCGGTACAAGTGAAACTATGGCTATCTCACTTAGAGTAATGGATTTTCCAATGTCAGTTTCCCAGGGGAGATACTGTCCAATGATTTTGTAAAATGTCACCATTAGGTGAACGGAACAAAATATAGAAGAGATCTATCTGTATTTTTCTTTATTGCATGTGAATCTATAGTTATCTTTATTAAACTTTTGTATGATGTTCAAAAGTGAGAGAGGTTTACTATGCCTGTATCTCCACATATTGTGAGTTCTAATAGAGTAAGTACTTAATTAGTGATACTGTAAGGTTCAACAAATGAAATAGGTTGGAATTAAAAGAGAAAAAGGGAGTTTTAATTTTAAAATTCAATCAGAGTTTGCTATTTACATAAGGAAAGCGAAATGAAAAGCGCTGCACCATGCTTGAAGTTGGCGGAGGGCCACGTCTCTGACATCTACAGTAGATTTGCAGAACCGATACTGGGAGAACATTCGTCTGTGACTTAGTATCAGGCTCATGCGTCAGGTACAAAGTAGATGGATGAAGCAGAGGGGTCAATAGAATAAAATAATAAAAGAGTGTTATGAAACAAACACATACCTTTGGCAAGGAGTAATCTGAAATAATACTGTTTCTTAGTGATGATATCAAAGCAATATATTGCCATGATTACAATATGCGGAAATGCTGCATCCCAGCTGTCCACGAGCTGAGTATGTGTGGCTGCCCTACAACAATATTGCAGCTTTAATTAACATTTGGGAGCAACACCCCTTCTCATTTAACTGATAGCCTTTCGGAAATGGAGTTGCTTGTTTCATGCATGGACTATTGCTCACCACTTTGTTTGGATGGCTGGCTGTGAAATGTCATCTGTAACCATCATGAAGCTGAATACACATCACTTCTGTTTTGAAGTGCATTTCAAGGAATGAGTTCAAACCATACAGGGGTCACATTTTGTAATGAAAAAGTAGTGATACATATTTTTTATTTTGATACTCCCCCCCCGCCCCGTCCCCGAGTGCACGAATTTTCATGCACTGGGCCATAGATATATATATATATATCTAGTGGAGATATATATTCTCTCTCTCTCTCTCTCTCTCTATATATATATATATATATATATATATAGAGAGAGAGAGAGAGAGAGAGAGAGAGAGAGAATATATATACTAGAGATATACTAGACAGATGGATATATATATTTATCCATCTGTCTGTCTATCTACCTAGTCTTACATACATAAAATAAAGAATAGTTGATAAATTATGATAGATAAAATCCAAAATTTTTTTGACTGAGCCATTTTAATTATGGAATGGAGTCAGCATAAGAAGGTATGCTTTTGCTGCTTCACAAAATATTTGCGTTATTCTACGTAAACTATTACCACTACTAACATTAAACAAATATTTTTATCATTAGTACTTCTAATGTTTTTAATGTTTGTTTGTACCATTTTTGTTTACATATATTGTATGGATTAATCATCACTTAACATTTAGCAGATAAGGGAACTGAGAATTAAGGAGAATAAAGTGTTCAGCACCACGGCTCCCTCATGCTTATCTGTACACCATTATCTTCTATTTCCTTTATCAAGACCTACTGTCAGCAAATTGTACACATTGTTTTCATTCCCTAATAAATCATTTGTGTTTAGGTAGCGCTGTTTAGGATAATGATTCGCACTCTCACAGTGCTTTGAAATAATCTACAGTCACATGTAAATATCTTGAAACTCATAAGGGATTGAGCTATTTGGCATCCAGACTTTGCAAGTAAGAAACTGAAATTTAGAGAAATACAATGATCTGAAACATGCCAGACAGCTGGTTTATATGCTTAGTATTTGAACCAAGGTTGTCTGAATTTTAACACTATTCTCATTCTATCTCACCCACATTCACTAAAGTTATTGAGCCTCCTGCCCAATACATCCCAGTATTCTCCTGCCTCTTTTTACCTGATTAATGTTTATACAACTTAGCATTTAATTTATTTTAGGTATTTTTTAAATATATATATAGTGAGCCAAATTAATGAGAGTCTTAGGACTGAGGTGTTTATACTCTTTGGAAGTTTGACTCTTTTTCACATCTGTTCCAAAAATAACATGGGTGGAATGGATTTTAGTTTTAATTTCCAATTGATAATTTTAGGTAGTCTTGTAGCCACCATTCTAACTAAGAGAAGCATACACTTTTGAACAAAATAGGCACTTTGAAAAAGCACTCCATTATGACTGATAAAAACTGAGGTATTGCTATTCAACTCTGAGCTATTTCCCTTGGGACGAAGGAACGCCCACTGGGGAGCAATGCTTGCTTTGGTCTTGATTGACTGGTCTCTGGACATCCCCACTGACTCTCAGGCTGGGTTTCTCCCAGGACTCAGACAAAGCAGAGACCTGCCTTGGCACGGCAGGGGTTGCATCCTCATGGCACTTCATTCATGAAGTGAAAGCCCCAGTTTCTGCAATCGAGATGCCTCAGCCTGGAGGTGCCCCAGGCCGTCTTCTTAATCAGCCGTGGCACACGCTGCACCCTGGACTCAAATTAGTCCCGTAACAGGAATAATCAAGGCAGAATAAAACCCAGGTTATTCTCCTCGGCCCTGTTTATCTCCCCACAGCCACGGGGAAGGTTGCTCCATCAATCAAGTCTCCTAATGAAAAGGTAATTATTTCTTGATTTCTCTGGAGCAGATGCAATGAGAGCAAGGTTGCTTCTACTGGGAGTCCCTACTGTGTTGCCAAACAGTAGCGGTTATCTTAGAAGACAGAAGTAATTACTTGCAAGATGTTCTTGTCTGCTTAGGTAGGGCTGCGTGCTAGTTATTAAAATTCACCTGGCATTGGCGCGCCTGCTTTGGGGCAAGCATAATGCTAGCTCTTTTTATGTGCATTTAGTAATTTATTGCATCTAAACTCCACACACGGGGGCATGTACACACAGGTGCATTTGAATATTAACACTGTGAAGTATGCATTATTCTCATTCTAAACCGAGGAATCAGATTCAGTGAGCAAATGACACCGCCCAGGACAGAGCTTGCCAGTGGCTCAGGAATATTTCAAGCTTGTGTTACCATGTCCCATACTCCTTCTTGTGCCTTTTCATTATGAATGTGGCCATTTGCAGAGGCCCTTTCTAATGCATAACAGCGCAGTCATATAGACACAACAGCTTGTCATTGTCATTTGATGTACTTATGCACGTTCCAATCTTCTCCTTTTCCTATGTTTGGTCACTGTTTGGTGATTGAAGGTACGCTTGAGTTTTAGCCTGGGGAACTATTGACAGATACCTAGACAAGTTGATGCCTGTATTATCAACTTTATTTCACTCCTGATCTCTAATAGCCAAATATTATGAAATATTATGTGAAATCTAGCCATTAGTGGAATTTATCATTTATTTTTTTCTTGATATTACCTGGGAGAAAATGCACATTATGTACTTGGTTATAAACATTGAACTAGTGACTAGGCTATTTTTCCTAAAAATATGTCCAGTTTTGTAGAAGGTGGGAAAATGACTATTACCAAGATGTCCATGTCACAGGAAAAAAAAAAAACAAGATAAGAATTTCTGATGTAATATGTATAATTATAGTTAGGAGTAATGCATTTTTCCTCTTGTTTAAAGTGAAATTGAATAGTTTGATATACAATCAATTAGTACATTAATAAAAGAACAAAATGAGCATTCACAGATTCTAGGTCAGGGTTTCTCAACCTCAGTACTACTAATATTTCCTAAAACATAATTCCTTCTTGTTCTGTTTCATGCATTATACGATGTTTAGAATCATCCCAGTCCTCCACCCAGTAGATGCCAATAGCACCCTCCACCAGTTAGGACACCCAAAAACAATTCCAGGCATTGCCGAGTGCCCTCTGATGGGTAAAATTGCTTTTGTCATGTTGAAAACTATTGGCCCAATGATTACTATTGGCTCTTGAGTCCAGATTAATCCATTTGTAGCTCGGCCATAAGCTGTCAAAGTATACTACACGCTCCATTTAACACAGAGCGATGTGATTATGGTGTGTGTTACTATAGTGCTTGCTATGAAAGCTACTCGGGTACCCTTTTAGCACTGAAGGATCTATTTCCTCACATGCTAAAAATACTCCCTGATGTCAAACTACACTACAAATCTGTAGTTATTAAAACAGTATGCTACTGGCTCAAAAGCAGACACAGAGAGCAATGGGACCGAATAGAGAGTCCAGAAATGCATCCTGCTTATATAGTCAATTATCTATGACAAATGAGACAAGAATTTGCACTAGAATAATGAATGTCTCTTCAATAAATGGTGCTGGGCAAACTGGGTAGATACATGCAAATAATGGCCTGGAACACTTTCTTTCATCAAATAGAAATCATCCCAAAATGGATTAAAGACTTAAATGTGTGGCCTGAAAACATAAAACTCCTAGAGGAAAATAGAAGCAGTAAAATCTTGACATTGGTCTTAGCAAGTTTCTTGGATATATCTCTCTGGACAAAAGCAACAAAAGCAAAAATAAACAAATAGAACTATATCCAACTAAAACTTTTATGCAGTGAAGTAAATTGCTAAAAGATAACCTTCTGAATGGGAGAAGATATTTGCAAATGACATATTCTATAAAGGGTCCAAAATATATCAAAAATATATAACTCAGAACTCAACATCAAAACAATAATCTGATTTTAAAATGGGCAGATTACTTGAGTGGTTATTTCTCCAAAGAAGACATATAGAAGGCCAACAGATATAGTAAAAGATGATCAACCTCATTCATTATCAGGGAAATGCAAATAAAAACCACAATAAGATACTACCTCACACCTGTGTGAAGGGCTATTATAAAAAATCAACAAATGGTAAGTGTTGCTGAGGATGTAGAGAAGTGGGAACCCCCTATTGGTAGAAATGTAAAATGGTGCAGCCACTGTAGGAAACAGTGTGAAGGATCCTCAAAAATTAAAAGCACAACTATCATTACCTAGAAATCCCACTTCTCGGTGTTTATCCAAAGAAAACAAAAGCAATAATTCAAAAGGATACATGCACCGCTATGTTCATTGCATCATTGTTTACAATAGCCAAAACAAGAAATCAACCTAGGTGCTCATCAATAGATGAAATACTATTCAACCATAAAAAAATGCAATCTTGCTATTTGCAACAGGTATGAAAGAACATAGAGGGTATTATACTAAGTGAAATAAGTCATACAAAGACAAATATTGTATTATTTCAATTCTATGTGGAATCTAAAAACAAAACAAAACAACACATGAAAGAACAACTGAACAAGCAAAACAAAAGCAGACTCATTCATACAGAGAACAACTGGTGGTTGCCAGAGGGGTCGAGGATGAGTGAGAAAGGTGAAGAGATGTGTGCAGCACAGGGCATAGAGTCAGCAATATGAGACTAGCTTCTATATGGTAACAGTTGGTTACTAGGCATATTATGGTGAACATAGCATAAGTTATATAAATGTAGAATCACTATGTTGTACACCTGAAACTAGTATAAGACTGTATGTGAGCTACACTTTAACAACAACAATAACAAAAGACTGTGGGGAGTGGGAGGGAAGGCGGAGAAACGGATGGGACCTGGAAGCCAGGTAGAAGGTTAATCTGAAATGACAAAAGGAAGTCTCTTTAGCTAAAATATGCCCGGATGAATAAGAGCAGGAAATGATAATTTAAGAAAGTTTACCTCTATTTTTCCTCTTACTTGTGGATGTATGTTAAAACCACAAGGAAATAATTCTGAAGTGTCTCTCAGTGACAGAATACCTGCTTAAATATTACCTGTTTCCTTTATGCATACTGTCACACAGTCCAAATGAGCAAAAGCAGACAGAGAAAAACTCACTCTTCAAATAAGTGGCGTGTCCCGTGGGGCCACAGAATTCCAGAGCGATGAGTGGGTGAATAAAATATACTAGTGAGCTAGTTTAGTCTTTTCTTAGGGAAGCATGGCTGAGTCCAACACAAGTGGATTTATGTGCATCTTGCATTTCGATCTCCAGTGCGGTCCAGCCACAATAAAGTGCTCATAAGAGGCTTTCTGAGTGGGGATTAAAAGTTCCCTAGCGTCAGAGAAACATTTGGTTGCATCTTTAGAAACAATCAATCACCGGTGAGATTCTCCACTCACATCTATCGTATTTAATGGAACCTTCTGAATTGTAGCTTAACCTCTGTGTACTCATCTACCACAGTAATGAGAGGGGAGAGACTATGCCAGTGACCCAGAGAATACATAAAAATAGGCATTTCTCATGCATGCAGTAGAGGTCTCTTATAACATTGGGATATAAGGACCATCTGTTATACTCCGGCATTATATGAAATGGATATCGGTTGAATGAATATTAATTAGCTTGAAAATAATGATCATTTATGATTCTCCAAGTTGTCTCAGCTTTTTATGAAAATAAGCATTCATAGAAGATGTGAATGTGTGCATGCTATGTGTCCCCATGAGACATTAGTCATGGCTAAATCACCCTGAATTATGGGAAGAGGCATTGAGCTAAGCTTTCACCATGATAACCCTGCAGGATGAAAATGTCAGAAAAGATGACCAAACTTGATTTGTGTGCATCTGTTTGTTTCTATTTGTTCACTGTTCACCTGGATGCTTGTCATATTCCATTTATTCTGTAGAATCCGATTGATCCTTTCTCTTGGGATGAGTTCTGCTGCACATAATAGAAATCTGGTTAAAATATTAATAAAGAAATTCATTTTCTTACACAATACATTCAACAGTGGAGGTAACTGGTGGTGGGTCTTCTGCTCTCCTTCCTTTTGGTTTTATTCAGTTTGCTTTTTCTGTGTATTGGCCTCCTGCTCAGGATGGTGGCAGTTTCAGGCATCATTACCCAGAAATGGCAATGAGCAGAGGGTAAGATAGTTGCCCTTTAGGAAAGAGGCCCTACTATAGAACTATCTCTACATTTTATTGCCTGCCATTGAAATTCTGGACCACCTCAAAAAGAAAATTATGAAGTTAAAATTTTTTATCAACTAGTTGGGATCTAAATCTGGAGCTGTGTTTGGGGACTTTTGCTTGAATCCTAAGAAATGGGGTGGGTAGCTGAACAGAATGTTTTCCTAGGGGATAGATACATTTTATAGACAACTGCAGGAAACAAAGGTGACATGCTGCTATTATCAGGATGCTTATAGAGTGTCTTATTCCTGTCCAACTTTTGCAAACCAACCTTGGCATGCAATAAATGTTCCATAACATCACTCTCAAACTTTTCTCATCGGTCAATACTCCTCCTTTACCTTCCCCTTACTAAATGCAATAGTCTTCATTATGTACATCTTCCTAACTTGGACTCAGCTACTTACCAAGAGACCACATGATCATTATATTAAACAGCATATTCCACACTTTTCTTTACCTCAAATTTAATCAATTAATCAGCCATTAAATAATAACCACTTATTATCCTATACCTCTCTGGAATCCATCTATTTTTAATAGATTTTTTATTGATTTCAGAGAGGACAGTAGAAGGAGAGATAGAAACATCAATGATGAGAGAGAATCATTTATCAGCCACCTCCTGTGTGGCCCCTACTGGGAAATCAAGCCCACAACCTGGGCATGTGCCCTGACCAGGAATCCAACCAAGACCTCCTTGATTCACATGTGATGTTTCTTGCAGCCACAACATTGTAGCTTATGCCTGAACGAGGCTTATCTAGCTCATATAGTTTCTCCATGAGGCACATCACAGCTTCCTGTGCTCAGAAACATTAGACCACATGCCAACATGATGCATTGGGGCCATTTTAAGTAGTGAAGTCACAACAAAAAGCACAAAAATTCAAAAAAAGGTGGTACCAGGTAAATCACTGAAAAGGACTCTTGTTCATAGTCTGGGAGCGAAGATAAGGCTGCCCTCACCCTGCTTGCCCATCAGTATGGGCAGCTCAGAATGTTTGCCATTCTTTGTATTTTCCTGAACTTTGGCAATGTCGTGATGACTAGCTTTGGGGTTACACATTTTAGCGTGTAGGCTAGTTTGCAAATATGGAATCCATGAATGATGAGGATGCCCCTCATTATATGTGAGGGGCCGGTAAAGTTCCCCACAGGTACCAAGGACAGGGCCTGGTATTTTTTACTTCTCTTGATTTCAGACTCCTGCTTGAACTCAATATCAAACAGCTAGTCCCACTGTATTCTGGTCTTTCCCACAAGGAAAGGGAAATAAACAAATCGATAATATTTGAAATGTAGCAAATGATGAGCTCATGGAGCCTGTAGAGGTACTTCATTTTCTAGGACAGAGGACTAATGGTTTCCTTTTATCCACCTTCTCTAGCAAACCCCGAGTCTAGCTGTGGAAATAAAAGAGTTCTCAGTCCAGGAAAATTATTTTGTTCCCAGTCTGATGCAGTCTGGTGTGCGTTTGGTGCCTTTGAAAGAGATGACAAAGGTGGTCTATAACTGCCATACCAATTTAAGCCAAATTACCTCTACCCTTTTGCAGTTTCTGTGTGAAATTCTAATTTAGCTTGAGAAATCAAGCTTCTTTAACTAGAATATTTTTGTTGTTTTTCCTTTTTTTAACTATAAAATATATTTAGTTTTCATTTTAAATATATGCAGTAGAGATGATCTGTTCTGCTTTAAGTCAGATATGACTAAAATTATAATTCTAAAATAGTATAGATAAATATATCCACCAAGCAATGTACCATGAGAAAAACAAAAACTGAAAAACTTAAAATGTAAGCAATGTCTTTTAACTTACATCTCCTAGTATCACTCAAAAGGAGGGGTGGTGAGTGCTGCTGAGAAGTCATGTGGACAGAAAATGAATTAATCACAATAGTGGGAGATCAGAGTCACTATGAAGAGTGGCATGGTTTTCAGTGGTCCCCAGTTGCTGATGTATAAATACTAATACCTTCCTTGTTGTGATTCTAAGATCCTCAGTGATGTGATTTCCTACCTACTTCTATCCAGTCTCACCTAGAGTTAGACGCCCCCACAAACGGTCAGTTATAATTAATATTGTCTGAAACCTTTAAAATTACCTTCTTTTTTGTGCCTCTAGTAAATTTTTGTAAGTTTTCCAAACCATAGTTTTATTGAAGCCTGCTCTAAATAAGATACACTTTTGTCTGTAAATGTTGTACATGCTCATCAATGAGGGGGGAGGGGGGCATTGATAATACTTTAAACAATAAAGATAAATTTTTAAAAAGTTTGGTATCCTAAATAGGCATAATGAACAAATATTTACAAAGTTGTTATTAAAGAAATCTTCCCTTGAAAATGTATTACCATCTTTGAGAAATAACACAGAAATGTTCTACTTAGGAATGCAATGTGTTTCCTCTTCTGTGAGTCAACCTCTATGACACTGTTACTTGTTTTATCTTAGAGTTCATAGAACCTTATACTTTCCTCTTTTATTTTAATGTCAAAAGTTTTCCCAATTTTTTTCAATTTATTCATTTATTCAATAGCTACTTATTGAGAGAGTTCTATATGCAATCATTATTTTAGATGCTGAGGTCACAGTAGGGAACAAAACTCCCTGTACTGACTAATTTCATGTCCAAGTGGTTGCAGATGCACACCAACACAGGCCTGTGTTAACATAACTTGGAAAGATCAAAAGAGAAGAGAATGGTGATTAAAGGAACCAAAAGATCAGAGTGAGCTTGAGCTGAGGAAATTTCTGGAATGAGCAATTAGAAAAATGACCAAGAGTCTTTTTATTTTTTGTCTATTCTTCTATCCTCTAAGAGTTGGATTTATTGTTTTGCATTCTCTTTCTCTGAAGACTGGATTTTTGTGCGCCCTGTAGGTAACTACCCATACGATCCAGAAATAATCTCTTATTTGCTCCCCATTCCAAGAGAAAGATCTCCGATTACACTACTTAGGTGAACTCTTGACTAATGGTTTGTCAACTAGGACTAGGGCTGAGAGCATGAATAACTGGAAAATGCCAGCCACCAGGAGAATCTCAGGAATGGGAGAAGATTGATTAAAAGAGATCTCTGAAATCTCTTGGTTGACCTCATGGTGTCCTTATGGGCACAGGTTTTCTGTCTATTCTGGCTCTCTCTGTGCCTCATAACCAGGTAAAAACCATTTCTTCTTGGGTTATGAACTCATGCATGCACCCAGTTGGCTAATTTGATAGATGATAGATAGATAGATAGATAGATAGATAGATAGATAGATAGATAATTTTTTGATTTAGTTGATCCTCACCCTTACATATTTTTCCTTTGATTTTAGTGAGAGTGGGAGGGAGAAGGAGAGACAGAGAGAGAGACATCAATGTGAGAGAGACACATGTATTGGTTGCCTCCTGCACGCACCCTGACTGGGCTGGGGATCTAGCCTGCACCCGAGGTACCTCCCTTGACCAGAATTGAACCTGTGATCTTTCAGTCCACAGGCCGACACTCTATCTACTGAGCCAACTCATATTTTTAAAACTTGAAGGCAATATAGGTGACTTTGTTTTCGGTTGGAAAATGATTTTGTAAGACTTAAAGCATTGAAAGAGAAAACAGAAAGATGAGTTGGTTTAACTATAATATATAAGTATTTTGAATAGGTTTAAATAATACAAAACCAAGATGAAAAGTGAAAGATGTGTCCAAATGACTTAACAAATATTTCTTAGCCATGTTGAGCTTCCATTTATTTATCTATAAAACATCAATTATGTAAGACATATTTATTTGACACTGTCTGTGTGAAGTTGCTGAGAAAACAGATTTTCCTGCCTCCGTGCCAGTGTTTTTGTGAAGATCAGAAAAAAGGAAAGTAATTTATAAAGTTCCAAAAAATGGAAGCATTACTATTAAACAAGATAATGCTTTTAAAAGACCATAGCAAATTCTAAAGCATGGCTATGTCTGTAATGTATTTGCCAGGCTTTCTGGGAGATTGCTTACAAGATATGGGGCAGTACCAGCTAGTCTTCCTGTTCAGTCTAAAAGATGAGAAGATGGAATCAATTTTCCTGCTGCATTTGTTTTGTTCACAGTAATTTTATCCTGTATATCCTGAACCATGCTTTGTGTCTACATGGCTCACAGGTTATCACCGCGATGTTAGTATCCGCAGGTCGCCATCAATTCTTTCCTGGGGAAAACCTCAGGAACAACAGACTATGCTTTGAGTGTTTGCCCACCTGTGGGAAGAGGCCCGAGGAAGGCACTAGGGGTCCATGGCTAATTTGAAGTCACTGGGTTTGTATTTTCTCTTACATACTGAGTCTCTTCTTCTTATAAACAACAGTTGCCTTGTAGTTCTTAGTCTCAACATCTGGACAATTTTTGGTAAAAAAATTTATATATAACCTATCACTCCTGCAGATACATTTTCATCTAAGAATCTAGTATCTTTTTATCAAAATTGAACAGATGGATTAAATATCCTAGCTTGATTTCCTAGCCTGGAAAGCCCGTGAAATTGCTTTAAATCTGGATGCCAGTGCTAATTTCTTACAACATATTGCAAATCGTATTTAGAATGTCAGCAAATTAATAATACAAATTAGGTGAAAATGTTTTTCCCTTCCTCAGCCTTGTCTCCATTCTGTCTTATATCCCAACTGCCATATTTCTTGCTGACCAATCACTCCCTCTTCTTTCAAACTCAAGCTAAAGTCATACCTTATTGAAATCCTTCCCTGACTCCCTCCTATCATGGTTCTGTTTTTTACCTTGTTATCTAAAATGCCTAGCTAGCCAGAGTTCTCGATACAGGTACACAATATAGAAATGCCAGTTCAGTGAATGAATTGGGTTTACAACACGGTGGTGGGAAGAGTAAAGGCCTTCATCCCCGGGTATCCACCCATAACTTACGTGCTGTTACATGGCAAGGGAGAATCAATGTCTCAGATGGAATGGGTCACCTGACCTTGAGATGAGGGAGGTCATCCTTACGCCATTATGCCAGTGTAACCTCAAGGGTCTTATACCTGAAAGAAGTGGGGATGAGGGTCCGTATCAGGATGATGCAGCATGAGGATGACTTGACTGGCTGCTGTCAGCTGTCAGCTTTGGAAATGGAAGGGTCAGGAAAGGAAAAATGTCAACACACTCTAGAAGCTGGAAAAAGCAAGGAGACAGATGGTCCTCTAGAGCCTGCAGAAGAAATGCTGCCCTTCCAAGCCCTGAGGGTAGCCAGGAAGACCTATTCCATACTTCTGGCCCCAGCACTAAGGTAGTAAATCTATGGTGTTCTGTGCCAAAGTGTGTAGAATTGGCTGAGCAGCAATAGCAAACTAGCACAGATACCATAATGTAATTGGAGGATTTTAGGTTTGTTTCTTTCCTTGTGAATAAAGTAGGTACATCTTCTACCTCTAAAAATGATGTAGGTCAATGGGGGGATGGGGGAGGGGGATGCATGTAATACTTTGAACAATAAAAATTAAAAAATTAAAAAATAATAAAAATTAAAATGATGTAGTCATGTATTGGATATTTTAATGTTAGAAAAGGCAGTGTATAGTTAAATATATATTGAGTTTATAGACATTAGATGCTCTAGAATCTTAGCTCAACACAGGACATACGTGGCCTTGGCAAGCCAAATAACTCTGTCTGTTTAATGGGGGTAATAATATACACTTCATAGGAGTGTTAAAGGGGTATGTGAAGATTAAAAATAATTCATGTAAATTATCTGTGATGGGTCATTGTACACAGTTGAAGTAAAATAAATGTACCACAATGGAGATCATAATTTTGTAGAGTGAGTGCAATAAGGCATAAGCACTAAGTGAATGGTGGAGTTCCAGTGAGGTTTCTGGAGGACATTATACCTGACCTTGGCCTTGTGTGGAGGGAACGGTTTATAGAGGTGAATACAGAAGAGAGAGCACTCAAGCTTGTGTCAGAGTGTGTTCAGTATAAGGTAGTAGGGGAAGCCACCTTGTGGTTACAAGTTGGGTTCTGGAGCCATGCTGCTTCCCTTTGACTCCTGGTTCCCAGATTCTAGGCCTCAGTAGTTGAGTCTCACTATTTAATCCCGTTGTGCCACTGCTTACATAGATGTAGAAGGAAAGGCGCCTCTAGGAACTGATTGTGTGAGTATGTCTGCAGCGCATGGAATAGAGCATTTACAGGAGCTCCACACAATATTAGCTGCTGTTGGTGTCTCTACAGCATGTCTCCGGGGTGTGAATGTGAGGAAGGTGCTCTAGGGTGCTTTTCAGCAAAGCTAACCAGCGCAGAAGCCTCTTTACATTCCCAGAGGAATGTCTGCAGTGGAGCAAGGCCATGTACCCTTAGGAGAGTGGGCGAGAGAGCTCAACTAGAATTTAAGTTCCATGAAGATAGAAATTATATTTTGCAGTTGATGTAGTTCACCCATTTATCCCCAGACCTAGCACAAAGTTTGGTCCATAGAGGCAGTCTGTAAGTATCTGCTGATTAAATGTACCTGTCTTAAAAAAAGTTAGTAACGCTTGAGGTTCATCGAATCAAGACAGCCATAGCCTAAATCACTCAAGGATAGCGGTCCCCACTGCTCTGTGTGCCCTGCCTGTGTGACTCTGGGTGACTCTCATTTATGAAATGAGAAATCTGTGAGTTCTACATCCCATTCTAATATTTAGTTTGATTTTATAAAACGATAATAATCATACTAACATCATCATGATTGTGCAAACTCCAGTTCAGATCATATCTCTGCATCTTATCTACCCCTTATATGATCTGTGCATCGTGTTTGCTGAGAGAATTACTAAACATTCAATATGTCAGTAGACTATATGATGTTGGTACCGATCTGTGTCCATGTTCAATGAGCCCGTTTCTTGTTTCTCAGCCGTAGCCATGCCCAGGGGCTGACCTCCATAAGCTAACAGGTACAAGGCATTATGAATAGTATGGTGCAGAAAAATGAGATGTTTTGTTGAATCTGTCCCATGGCTAATCTCTTCAGCACTCTTCTTATTTAAATAGAATTATCTTGTTTCTCATGTTGGCATTTTCCAGATAGACTCTCTGTCATTAGGTGCCACACAGAGCATTATATCACCTCTAATCTATCATTTTTCATGGGCAATAATACAGTATCAAGGTGTATGGGGAAGAAAAATAAATCTCTCTTCCACGGGGTGAGTAAGAATTAAAAAAAAGAGTAATGATTCTGTGAGATTGCCGCGTAAGAAAAATGAGGCTGGATATTAGGCAGTGTTGATTAGAAAGTCGAAAACAATCATTCGCTACGGTAACTGATTTATGGGCCCCTCCTTGTGCATACGTGGGGGTGATTTGCTCCAGAAGGAAACTGTAGACAAGTTCATAATTTATAATATTTATAAATATTCATATGATGAAGTAGCTAGCACTAACAGGGGGACAAGAGAACAGGTATTCTAATGCTTTTTCTACTGGTTGATGGTACCATTTTTTATTATCATTAGTGATTTTAATGCTTACCAATACAACTTTTTCATATTGATAGCTGTATGGGATACTAGGGATATATAAAAAATAATCAGGAAGAGGATTGGAGAAAAGCTCTTTTAAGTTCCCTTAATTCTATAAACTTCACTTTTCACATCAATGAAATTTCCAAGTACAGCTTTAGTTGCATCTGATAACTGTGAGATTCCATGTTTGTATTTATTGAGTTAAAAACAAGTTTCTAATTTCCTCTTTGATTTTTGTTTATGCTCTTCCTTTAAATATCTAAATAGATTATTTGGATTATTAGATTACTAGGTTGTTGATAAATATGTAGTTTAATTTCCAAGTATTAGGGAGATTTCCCAGAATTCTTTCTGTTATTAATTTGGTATTTACTTATGTTGTGGGCTTTTATGACACATAATTTATTTAGAAGTGTGATGTTTAATTTTCAGGAGTTTGGATATTTTTATATTATATTTCTGTTATTGACTTCTAGCTTAATTACATTATGGACAGAAACAATATTGCATGAGTTTTAACCAAATTCTCCAAAAATGTTAATTTAATTTAGAAAAACTGACATCTTGCTTATATTGATTTTTTTTTTCTATTTAAGAACATATGTCCTGACATTTTCCCAACACTACTATTTTTCTCTCATGAGTGTTTTATAGGTATTTATTTTGGCTAAGGCTATTGCTTGTTATATTAATACTAGAGGCCTGGTGCACAAATTCGTACACATTGAAAGGAAATTAATTAGAAGGTGGCCAGGGCGGGACTGGGCTAGATGGGTCAGACACACCCTGGAGCCAACCTCCCAAGGTCCCTCCCCAGGTGGCCACACCTGGGGCAGCGCCAGGGTTTGAAGGGCATCTGCAGAGTGGGTGGGGTCCCTCCAGCAGGTGGGGTCTCTTGGTCTGGACTGCTGGGATGGGGCCGAAACCAGCAGTCAGACATCCCCTGAGGGGTCCCGGAGTGTGAGAAAGCACTCTGCAAAGTTTCTGTCATTTGGCAGCTCCTGCGTTGAGCATCTGCCCCCTGTTGGTCAGTGTACATCATACCTACCAGCCAGTTGTCCTGCCGTCCAGTCAGCTGATCACTTAGCCTTTTATATATACAGATTTGTGTATTATATTTACTTTTCTCTATCACAAATGAGTTATTTTCTTCAATTATTTTTTCTAGTTTTTAATGTGTACTAAAAGGATACTGATTTTAAATGTCAATTATATGTCCTAATTTACTAGAACTCCTTATTGTTTGCCACAGATTTTCCAATTATTCTGATGGGTTTTAATACTACATGCATATGCACAGTGTTGTCATTAGAAGTAGAAATGACTGTACTTCTTTCTCTCCAATTCCTATACCTCCTTTCTCTTATCTAATCACATTGGCTAACATCCCCACCATCGTGTTAAATGGTTGTGGAGATGGTGAGCATCTTTATCATGCATCTTTTTTTTATTGTTGACACTATTACAGATGTCCCCATTTCCCTGCTGCCCTATGCCCACCTCCACCCAGCCCGGTTCCCATTTCTCTCTGGCCATCACCACATTGTCGTCTGTGTCTATGGGTTAATGCATATATGTTCTTTGGCTAATCCCTATATTTTCTTTCATCCAGCTCCCCCACCCCTCCCCTGATGATGAATAGGTTAAAAAAGTAGTGAGAAGGCTGCTGGTATTTCTCAATTAGTCAGCACTGACATTTAGTGGAGGTCTGTCTATCTATCTATCTGTCTATCTATCTATCTATCTATCTCCCTCTGAGAAAACCAACAAGAGCCTAAGCATGGAAATTTTTGAGGCTGAAAATATGTGTAGTATTTGAGAAGTCACAAATTCTGAAGTGTCTCCTTTGCTGGCCATATTATAGATGGAAACATCAATCTACTACTTGATGAGTAACAGACTAATAAAACAAAGTCACCAGTGATTGAAAGAATCGTGCATGAGAGGCCAACATTCAAAGAGCTAATAAATCACAAATTAAGTTAAGCCAAATTTTCTAATGCTTTAATAGTGAAATGATACTCTATCAAATCACATCATATCTTATTAATAAGACAGTTTCATTAAAACTGAAAAATGTATTCAAGTAATAACAATGAATCATTTATGACTTTTGAAAGAATTATATTTTTGATATCTGCAGATGAAAAACACTTTATCTACAATCCAATTACCTTAAAAAATAAAATAAATTTGAATTAAACTTTGATCTGGAGTCAGCTAATAATTGAAATTTGCTTTTTAAAAATAATTTTATATTAAGGATTCCAGTTACAATGTATTTTGTATGTGTCAATGTGAATTAAGACATCAGCCACATTTTACTTCAAAGACAGAATAACTCATTGAATTTTCTATTATTCAAAGAACCTTTTCTATCCATTCTCAGATGAGTGAAAAGCATAAGGATCCTTTTGAATTTATTTTATTTTTTAATATATGTTCATTGATTTCAGAGAGGAAGAGAGAGGGAGAGAGAGATAGAAACATCAATAAGGAGAGAGAATCATGTTCTGCTGCATCCTGCATGCCCCTTAACAAGGATTCAGCCCTCAAGCAGGGCATGTGCCCTGACTGGGAATTGAACCGTGACCTCCTGATTCATAGTTTAACCCTCAACCACTGAGCTGCACTGGCTGAGCAGGACTTCTTTATCAAACACTAATTTTGCCAGGATGATTATTTTTATGCATATTACACATATATCACTGTATGATATTTTAAATATATATCCTATATATTCTCTGTTTTACAAAATAGACTTATAATAATATATTAATAAGCCCCTTTTAAATATAGTCAATAAATTAGTTTCATTTTCCTAGATTAGGGAGTCAATGCTGCATATGTGGTATTCAAAATAGATCTGGTTCTAACCCTCTCTCATGTTGCTTTATGTTTGCAAAACTTAATAAGGGTGCCCTAACCAGTTTGGCTCAGTGGATAGAGTGTCGGCTTGGGGACTCAAGGGTCCCAGGTTCAATTCCAATCAAGGGCATGTACCTTGGTTGTGGGCACATACCCAGTGGGGAGTGTGCAGGAGGCAGCTGATCGATGTTTCTGTCTCATCGATATTTCTAGCTCTCCATCCCTCTCCGTTTCTCTCTGTAAAAAATCAATAAAATACATTTTTTTAAAAAAACTTAATAAGGGCTAGCAAATATGCTTATGGAGGAATTTGTACTGTATAAAGGAGATGAGAAATATTTAAACTGAATTAAAATGATTCTCTGGACTTTTATTTTCCAAAATCCTACAGAACCTAGAATGCTGTAGTCATAAGATTAGTTTCTGTCAATATACATTTCATCATATCCCTGATGATGGCAGTGGATCATTTTCTTATCATAAACACCTAATGTCTTACAGTTTGAAGACAAATCTCTCTGCTTTATTTTCTAGATAATATTTAAGTAATTAGTTAGTTATTTGTCTGTTTTTTTTTAATTTATCTTTATTGGTGACAGGATTACATATGTCCCCCCCTGAACCTCCTTCACCCTGCACCCCCTCCCCCAGGGCTATAGCACTATTGTCTGTGTCCCCTGGTTATGCATGTAAGTTCTTTGGTTAATCACTTCCCAAGCCAATGGATGAGGGCAGTGGGTGATTTGTGTTGTTTGGACCTCCAACCCATCTCAGCTTCTTATCTAGGGAATAGCTAAATCCTACTTGTGATAGTGGAACCAATTCACTTTTCATATTCCTTTATCTTTGTCGATATTCTATTGACTTGACTATTAGCTTTTTGTATATGTTCTCACCTCTTCTCTTCTTCACTCAAATATCCAGGCAATTACTAAGATATTTCAATTTCATTTCTTAAAGACACTGTAAAACTATCTCCTTTTTTCCTATCTCTATGACCATCTTCTGACTCAGAAGGATCATCATCTCTCTATGATTTTAAATTCAGCTTTGCGGTGATTTTCTCACTTGATTTATTTTTCAAAAAAAAATATCCTTTTCCTTTGTTAATTTTCATTATGTCACTGTGGGAGTCAGTGTCCTTGGGAATCCCAGATAAAACTTTCTTTGGTGTTTATGCCTTTTTTGTAGTCCTCAATTCGTGAATCCAAGCTTGGCTTATGACTTATTATTATAGACTGGATGTTTGTGTCTCGCCAAAATGCATGTGTTGGAATCTTAACCCCCAATGTGACGGTATCAGCAGATGGGGGTGTTTGGGAGGTCAATAGGTCATGAGGGCTCTGCCCAGGAGACCCTGGAGAGCTCTCTCCCTTCTCACCAGGCGATGATCCAAGGAGAAAGGGCCCTTGCAAATGAGAAAAGGTCCTCCCCAGAGCCTCACCACGTTGGCACCCTGATCACAGACTCCCAGCCTCAAGCACCAGGAGAAATAAAATTCTATTATTTATAAGCCAGCTCGTCTATGGCATTTTGTTAGAGCTGCCAAACTAAGACACTTTAAGAATGGAATGTGGGGGAAATTTGACTGTGCTAATCATTACTTAAACTTTAAGAAGGTGTGTAGGCACACGGTTCAATATACAGATCTCGTAACATAGAGCGCACAACTGAAACCTATATGTTCATGAAGACTGATGTCACCCCAATCAATTTAATTAAAAAAAATTAAACTTAAAAAGGAGGTATGCCTTCTTAAAGCTTCCATTTCTGCACACTCGGGAAATCTAAACTCTCATGTCAGAATCTAGATGAGACCATGTAAAGAGAAAATATGGAGAACCCATGGGGAGAGGAAGAGGCCTTGAGGTTACACGGAGGGGAACTGAAGATCCAGGCGTGACTCCAACCTCGCTCTCCAGGCCAGTCCCCAGCCAGTCAAATCTTCCCACTGTGGCACTAGTCACAGGCGAAACAGCCCTTGGAGTCTTTCCATCCCTGGCAGCCACCCAGGTACGAACAGCTGGAGTTCACTGCCCTGGGAGATCTCAGGAAACGAAGTGATTGCTATCTTAACGGACTAAATTTTAAGGGTAGTTTGTTCCATAAGATGAGCAACACAGACATTAGTGCAGTGACAAAAACTCCAAATATGACACCCTGGCTTTAGGGTCAAGACACAGGATAAGGAGCAGTGGACCTTGAGAACTCCGTAGTAGCAACTGGAGAAGAAGGGGCTTCATGAAGTCCTGGCAGAGACTAGGGGAGCTACAGGAGGCTGCAGGGAAGGTGGAAAATGCGTGGAATGAGTGTGTGAATCTGGCTGAGAAAATCCCCAGGGAGAGCGGGAAAGTGTCGATGGGCTTCTTTCCTTTCCTCATACGATACAGTGAGAAGTGAGCTGAGCGAAAGGAGGAACATTGAGTTGTTGTGTTTTACATCAAGTTTGTCTCTAATTTAAATGCAACAACCTCGTGAGTTGTTGGTTTGTTTGATGGAAATGGAAGTGACCAATAGGGAGAAATCGCTGCACGCAATTTAAAAATAGAGCTGGCAAAGTTAAGCATTTCCTAGCATCACCATATCTTAATAATAACGGGCCTTTGGAGGTCTTTTAGCTTCTTGGAAACAGGTCCGTCTCACACATGTGACATATTGTTAGTAACTACTCCGGGGCAAAGCAATGCCCGCTCAGTGTCACACAAGCTGGTGAGTGACACGCCGGAAGTCAAGTCTAGTTGGGCCGACGTCCTCCTTGCCACCCAGCGCTGGAAAGCGCCAGGCCAGCTGCAGAGACATGTGAAGGCTCCGCTGTCAGAGTCCAGGGGCTGGACAGTGTCGTGGGGAGATGGCATCTAATGGGCTGAAATGCAGAGCGGAAAGGCGTTCTCGGCAAGGGGCATGGACTTGGCATTTCTCCCTTTGTTGTTACAAGCGCTTTCATGGGAAATCGGAGCTGGCTCTTTCATGACTCGGGTTAGGGCTACCATTGTTCAAAAAGCTCATTAGCAGTGGATGAAGAGCAGCAAATCCATTTTCCCCGAGTGTGAAATCACTCCAGCCTGACACTGAGAGGAAGAATCGTTGAAAAGTGAATTGACCAACTACAGATCCATTTTTCTTAAAAAGAGAAAGAGAGAGAGAGAGAGAGAGAGAGAGAGAGAGAAGAAAAAAGAGTCGTGTAAAAGGAAAATATCTTGCAATAATAAGGTTTGTGCACTACTCAGTCAGAGTGAAGCCTGCACTAATATGGTTTTCTGAATTGGCCTACTTTTTTCATTCTCCTACTGTGGGTACCACTCAGGTATACTTCATAAACCTGACTTATCTGTCTATTAAAGACCAGCAGGGCTCTTGGACTGGGAATTTCATTAAAATAACAAAAGGATTTGTCGGGGACGACCTAGTCACCCTCTAGAGATGTGCAGAGTTTAACTCTGCTCACATTCTGTTCACACCGTAAATGATAAAGGCAACCGGAATGTGTTCTGATCGCAAGTCCTGGTTCTTCCACTTTAAGAAACAAACAAGAACTGTCATCCAGAGTGGCTGACGGCCTATGTCAGTGCTGGGAGAGACTATCTTTCTGTGTTTTGGTTCCTGTAGGCTCGCCTCAGGCTCTCTCCCTAGATCTCAGAGTTCTTATTCCAGAGTCTTTTAAACTCTTAGTTTTCACAGGAAGCATTTGGCTGAGGTTGAGTGTTTAAGCACTAAGTCTTCATCTGGTGTTGTTTGCATTGGATGTCGCTGTCTGTCTATTTCCCCCAGGAGGGGTTGGATGGCACTGATTACCCCAGGCACACAGACCTGCTCTTTCATTGCCAGAGACTTCACTGTCCCGGCCTCTGCTTCCTAGTATATGAGTGTGTGCATCTCCAGAGAAGTGAGCTGGCTGCCCTAGACAGCAACTGTAGAAATCAATTTGATCCTCATAAAGCAACAATCGTATAATTTATAAAAGTGAGGATAGATTTATACTAATGTGACTATTAATATTTTATAGAATAAAATAAAAATGTGTATTTAAAGAGATAGAGGATTTTTTAAAGTGCGTTTGAAATGAGGCATTGACTCCTTTATTATCTGAGGAAATTCAATGGAAAAATATGAGAACAATCATAATAACATTATGTATCAACAGGTTAAAATTTGAAAAGCTTTTAAATACTGTTGCTTTCAATCCAAAATAATACTTCTCATTTTATAGGTGAAGTACGGGGGCATAGACAGAGAGAAACCTCCTCTCACACAGTTTAAGTCATGTTTTAACCAACTAAGTCGTGTTGAGAACAATAAAGAAATTATCATGTTGTTATAATCTAGTGATTTCCAATCATTTCAATGGGATATAACAATAATTACTAAGTCAGATTTTTATAGTTCTTTCTACTGGGGGAGGGGACCATAACACTTCTTTATAGTTTGAAAAAAATTCCCAATGATGAAAAGTCAAAGCTTCCCTCCTTTTATTTTATAACTATCTTCCCAAGAAACTAATTGCATATATAACTTGGTATGAAAAGTTTAGGATACAGATACTAACCCTCAATCCACTAACTGAAGGATATCTAGAAAATATCTAAATTCTGATATTCAGCGTTCTTGTATGTAAAATGGCAATTATATGATATAGTTTTGTAAAGATTTGTAAAGAGTAAGTTTAATGTATGCGATGTCTGTATCTCTGTATTTGCTCTTCCTGTTTTCAAAAAACATCTAAGATTCACTTTGATCCTTGAATATTCTCCTACTATATTATGCTATCTTATAATCTCCTCACTCCTTTTCTGAATTTTGGCAAAGATCAATTTCATATTAAAAAAAAAGTAAACTATGATAGTTATCTTTTTCCCTACCTAAGAAAGTTTGGTAGGCTTTACCAACTCACTCATTTTTTACTAAAATGAAAACAACAAGTCAAGATCAAAATAATAATCCTTCTGTGGACTCTTTGCAATTCACTATGCAAGCATTTAAACTTGAACCATAACAATCAGTGATAACTAAGGCAACAGTAAAGAATAACGTTCAAAAAGGGGTAGGAGCAATAGGATTCTCATCACATTCGCTGGTGGTAGGTAGAGTGGAATCCTATATCCACCAATGAATTACTGGAATTGTATGAGGTGACCAAATGTATAGACAAGGGCAATCAATAGAGGTGAAAATTGAAAGGATTCTGAATCAGAGGAAGAAAGATTCTTATCACATGGGATTAAGCCTCAGAGCAAACACAAATAATATCTTTGATAGTTTGGCATAATTTCCACTGAAGGGGTGGACATGCCTGGGGCAAGGATTAGTTTATTGGTGTCTATGATTTTTAAGACCAAAGGTTGGCCAATGTGGCCCAGGGCCTGATTTTCCGCTGACACTGGATTTTACATTTCTAAAATGTTATTAAAAATTAAAATTAAGACACAGAAGAAAATGCAGCAAAAAACCATGAGCAGAATTTATAAATATTTACTGTTTGTCCTTAGAAAGGAAACAGTCACCAACCCTGGCTAAGACCAAGAAAGGAAGAGTTGAGGACAATACCAATTCATTCATCCAAGCCCTTATTGATATCTCGCCAACATCACTACTACATACCAGGCCACCAGAAGTTAATAAATGAGAATCATTTTCTCTGGGACCTCAGATTCTAATGGATGATAGAGACATGAAAAATACAGCTGGTAGACGTCTGTTAGAGGCAATGGTCAACTGAAGCACAGGAGACAATGAGAGAAGGCATCTCTAACACAGCATGGAGGCGCGGGGCAGAAGACTGGGTGAGGAGAGCATTCAGGAAGAAGCATTTGCATAAAATGAGTAAACTTGAAACCAAGAGACCAATAAGCCAGTTAAATAGAGCTTGTTTACAAAGCAATGTTGACAGTACCATCTGATGATGGAAAAAATATTACATCTGCATAATGCATATCCATAGACATACATAAACACACAGAGAGACACAAACAGAGAGTTTTCATCTCTTCTTCCAAGATTTTAGCCATGAATTCAGTACAATACAAAAGTCGCTAGTGTATAAACAGCGGTTGAATCCAAATTATGTCTCTGGCAGGTGGAACAAGTTAAGGTTACCTGTTCAAATCGCTCCAGCTTTACACTAATATTTCTGGAGAAGCCTTTTAGAATTTGTATTTGCCCTTGAAAAATACTATTACGGAGGCCATAGACTACGTTTTGGGCAAGGGATTTTCTACAGCAGACTGTATTTCAAAGACTTCTTTTCCCCCTTCTTGCAATCATGGGCAGTGTTTCAATTACCTCCTGGGGAGTTTATATTTCAAAAGCATAAGGATTACATCTTCAAGGGGCAGAGAAAGAATGCAAGTTTTCTCCTAGGAGTTTTGGGGTGTATTTATTTATTATCCGAAGTCTGGGATAATTACTGTTTAAAAATCTCCTTTGTACTAGAGGTCAGTCAGCATGGGGTTGCTTCATCTGTTTCACTGTCAATCACCACAGCACACCCACCCCGCCTGCACAATCCTCACTTTCCCAAGGATCCTACCTCTGAGCATCCTAATCAGACTTTGTCAGAAGCTCTTGGACCTGAATCTGTGGCTGCCTGCTCCTCCTATCTCTGCAGAGTGGCACACTGTCTCCAACTTTGCCTGCTCTCCCGTGTCGCCAGCCATCCCTGCAGCTCGCAGAGTAGGGGACAACTGCACACCCTTCTCCAGCCTCAGCTCTTCAAACTCAAGCCTCAGCCTCCAGTTGGGCATCGGTAGCCAGCTGAGCTGCCCACAGGGAAGTCAGTCCATCGCTGCCGTCACTTGCTTCCTCTCTATGCACAGTGCACTTTTCACAGTTCAACAAACAAGTGTGTTAAAGCAGCAGCGTTTTGGGGTCATCTCTGTACTCACATGGTGACCCACAAACATCTAACCTATGGGCCTCCAAACCCCCCATCACAGTGGCCATTGGTCAACCTGAGATTTCCCCTGCAGAGGCCTCTTTCTCAAAACCCATTTCTTTGGATTCCTGGCAAGCTTGCCAATTGTTGGCTGACAACCGCTGGTAAAACTCAAAACTGGCCCCCCATACATGATGGGCAAAGAGAGACCAAAGAAAGAGGCAGACCGCTCCACATTGCTAGGTTGAAGATTTAATAAGCCAGGGAACATGCACATAGGGCCTGTCTTGGGTACCTGAAGGATCACTGGGCCACCCATGCACCTGCCAGAATTTTTTAAATTTATATAGAGACCTTAACAGGCTATAGTCATGGATTCAATCCAGATGGTCTCAACAGAACCTTACCCTCTCAAAGCTACATCCTGAGATGGCTCCAGCTGTGTGGTCAGCAGATGGAAGCTACATTCCAAGGACAGGGAGAAGAGAAGAAGCTTCTGATTGCCCAGGTCTAGTTCTTCAATCAGCCAATGTTCATTCAATGGCCAACTCCAAATTTACCCAAATCCTACTGCCCAGACATAGAGCCAACGAGAAACACTTTAATTCCTTATTAAATGCCATTCCATATATTTCTCTAGTTAGATGGACTTATGAATAGATATATAAACACATTGAATAATAAACTTATAAAAATGCTTCCATACAGATAGGATTCTATATCATACTACACTAATTTTCTTTTTAGAATACTTACTGTTTTTGGAATAAAATAAACCAGAAGTAAAATTATAGATAAGTTAAATTTACTTAAACATTCCATCAGTAGGGATTTTTGTCCTATAACAGATATCTAAATTATAAACAACAAAGGTAAAGATAAAAGAATCTGTGATTTTTTTCAATGATTCAATTTTAAATAGTGTCTTCTCAAATCTGTAATTAGGAGAGGACATGATATTTTTACCTCTCTTCTCCCTGAGGATTGATATTTTTGGTTATGTCATTAAGCTTACATTGGCAATGCTTTAAATGCCATTCTTCTTTTAACTATAATTTAAACAAATGTCCAATTTTAATTTTATTTTTATAGAGTTAGTTTTCAGCATCAATCATTTTGCTAAATATTCACATTCTTTGGACCCATACTTTCATTTCTGTCTGGCTTGACAAGCTCGCATCATTCAGTCAGATTTTAAAGTAAAACTCATGGGTGTTTCATTCCATTTCATTTGCAAGAACACATGACTGGTTCCAGAATTGGAGGGTCACATTTCTTTCTGTCAGAATTTTGTAGTCATTGCCTCATTGCCTTTTGGCTTGGAGCATCGCTGTGGAGAGTTCTTCACCCCAGGTGTATTAATTTTGGCTATTTCTTAATGAATATTTCTACTTTAGCAATCGTCTTTCTAGGTCTTCAAAAGCTTTTACTTTCTTTTCATAGCTTCTTCTACCTTTGAGCTTTGTAGATGTCACAGATCTTTCTTTTTCCTTTGAAGACAATTACATATCATTTTTAAAGGTTTCTTCTGTTCCTTACATTGCACCTCTTATGAATTTATTTATAATTATTAAAGTTATTGTCAAAGCTTGCCATCCATTCATATTTAAGAGGGAGGAACCATACAACTTATTGGAGGTGGTATGTGTGAGAGACTGCATATTTTTTGTTAAATTTCTTGATAGCAGAAGGAGTTACCAGATGGTTTTAAAATTGGTAACCACAAATATTGGTATTCTTCATTCCATCTTTAGCATGGAGGTGTAATATTGACCACCAGCATATGAAAGTTATGAGTGTGGACTACAATCAAAGTCTGCACACAATTCACACCCTTCTGCTATGCTGTCTAGCATTTACTCCTGTGCTTGATGAATGGTGTTCCCAAGCCTGGCATTTCTCTTATTAAATTTCCTCAGAGAACAAATATCTAATCCTATGCATGGTTCTGCAAAAACAATAGACACTTGACTTCATGGTATGTGGGTGGAGAATGGGGGCACACCAACTATCAGCAACTACAATAGTGCTAATGCCTTTGTTTCTTTTCTTTTTAATATATTTTTTATTGATTTCCAAGAGGAAGGGAGAGGGAGAGAGAGATAGAAACATCAATGATGAGAGAGAATCATTTGATTGGCTGTTTCCTACATGCTCCCTACTGGGGATCGAGCCCACAACTGGGCATGTGCCCTGACCGGGAACTGAACCATGACCTCCTGGTTCATACGTCTACACCCAACCACTGAGCCATGCTGGCTAGGCACTAGTGTCTTCATTTCTAAGTTTTCTTGGTTGTGCAGGGCTCAATTGTTCTTGCTCATGTCTGTGGACATTGGTGATTGATTGCCCTCTGATTGGCTAAATCAGTTAGGATTTCCTCATCAGGGTTCTCCCCTCATAAATTAGAGATCCAGTCTTCAGCTATCTCCTTGCTGTGTCTTCTCATTATTTACTTTTGAAAACATCAAATTTATGATATACTTTTCCTTTCTTGATTTAGCTCTTTCCAGTTTTTTAATTTGTGGTAGGCAGAATTTTAAAATGACCTGCAGGGTTCCTGCCCCATGGTATATAAGCAGTATGTATTCACCTCTCTTCAAGGGAGGGCAGGGATATGGGATAGTCCCTTCCACAATCACATAAAATTATATAAGATTTCTTTGAAGCAGACTTCTGCTGGCTGTTAGTAGGCAAATAGCCAGATGGTGACTGGGCAGCCTTTAAGAGTGGAGAGGACCCCTGGCCAATGGCCAGCAAGAAAACAGGGAGTTGGGAATTACAGCTCTAAGGGACTGGATTCTGCCAACTGACTAGCGACACATCTCTGCCCACCTTGGTTGCAACCTGGGGAGATTCTGAGCAGAGGACCCAGTTAATCCGCGCCTGGACTCTTGACCCACAGAAATAATGATATTTTTGGTGTTGTTTTAAGTCACTACTGTTTCCAAATGCATGTGTTATATCAGTGAGTTTCATTTTTATGGTTATAATCTATTTTTGTTGTTACCAAATTCACTATTTTTTCATCAATTGTCTTATAATTTCTTCATTTAAACTTTACCTCTTTTCATCTTCCGATTTAAATTGGTATATCAATGTCTAGCATTGCTTTACAACCATGAGGGAGTGTTTCTATGGGATTTTCCTTTGTTTCCAGGTTATTTCCTTGTGGATGTGTGTCCTTCATTAGCCTATTGATCACGGTCCTTTCCTCATCACCACCACCACCAGTCACCTCTCCCCTTACCCCCTCCCCTCCCACCTCCAATATTTTGGAAAGTGTCTTCTGCTTATTTCTTTCTGATTTTTGCCTGTCTTTAAATGGAAACAACTATTTCATTAAAAACAAGGTATAAAGTGGTAGGAAATTGAGTTGGGGAAGTCCAGACCTTTACTTCATGTTTTATTTGTTTTTGTAGTCTTGTTAGTTTTTGTACTGATGGAAACCATGTTGCCAAATCAATTTTATTCTCTCCCATGAATGGAAGTCTCATCTAAATTTTGATATTTAATTATGTAATACATCCTACCTCCAACCAAAAAGACTTGTTGCGGTTGAATAAAAGTACCATAGCCTTTCCAATTTATATTCTTTAGATACTATTATTCCCTCCATCTGGAGGCCTTAAGACCTTGATGGTTACATTAAGATTACTTAAAATTAATTTACTATAAAAGATTTTATTTCTAAGTCTGTCTTTACCTAATATCAAGAGGTAAACCTTTGAAGCTTGTGAGGATTTCATACAAAAATGTTGAAGGACACATCTTTTTATTTATTGGGCACTCTGATTGATCATTTTAGAGGATCTCTGAAAGAATCCATGAAGAAGTACTTGCTATTATTTTTACCCATAGCAACATCATTTAAATTCTGGTGACACGGGCTTGTAAAACACAGTTGTAGAACGACACTGGGAAGTGATCTTCCCAATGGTGCAGCTAAACTAATAAAGTAATTTGGCAGGATGAGCAATTACAGTCCAAGCAATGTAAACTCAATTCACATGTCTAATACCACAGAGGCAAAGGAATGATCAGAGGATTAAGAGGGTGATGGAGTCATGTTTCCAGATTCTCCAACATAGAGACAGTATCAACCTACTTTCCCAGGAGCCCACCATGGCAATGCCTTCTTTCCACTTCATTCTGATGAAAAATTTAACAATATTCTATGCAAAAAATGCTGGGTTCTTTTCTAAGGCATTGGGCAAAAATGTAGACAGAGAATGAGTGTATTGTTTAGCAATATTTACAAATGATTTATAGATTCATTTAAAATTTCATCAGTGTCTAATTTATGTTGCATTAGCTCAACTATAATTGTTTCCATACGAAGTGAAGCACCAAGATTTATTCCATTTAACAACTTTCAAGAAATGAGATGTGTGGAGGAAATAGAAATGCAATTTTACCCATAGTCTGAACTTTAAACTGGTGAGAAACTAACGGCAACCTTGAGGCCCTCTGGCTTTTGTGAAAGTAATTTTCTTGGAGTCCTTTCTTCTGATATCGCCATTCACATGCATTTCCCAATGTGTTCCAATGTGTCCTTTCTCCGGAATGTTTTCACTGTCACTCATTATTCAGGTACTTATAACTTGGATTTTAGAAACTGTTACTTGCCACTGTGGCTGTCATTTATGCCCAGGTGCTCAGCTTCCTTCTACAGGGCATGTCTCTGGTCCATCCTGGACCCCTGTGAGATAAGGAGAAGATAATACCCGTCACTTTAAGGATGGATGAAATAAAGTTCACAGAAACTTGAAGTGTAACTGGCATGAGAGAACAGTCATGCTCTCTGTCTACTGTCTGTCTACTCCAATAGATCTCAGGTGTCCTTAGGACAGGCAGGCCTTGTTTTTTCTGTGTTCTTCATACTTTGGTTTGAGTTTCTCCAGGAGAATGTCAAAGTTCTGACAATCATTCCATCCCTAGAGAGAGGGCTCTTGGCTGCGCTTCAAAGGCTAAATGAAATGATAAAGAATTTCCATTGGGTTTGTGGCACCATGAAGGGATGACTTTTTGAAAGAGAGTTACAAAGGGCAGAGAAAATCATATTTTATTTATCTATGCTTTCTAAACTGGCTTTTTTAGGGAGGCTAAGAAAACTATTTTGTTTTGTTTCCCTTTCTCTTTTCCTTTCCCTTACCCTGTCCTCTTTCGCTATTGGCGTGGTAACCATCCCCAAGTAGAGGGAACTCTTGTCAAGGGACATGACTACTGATAACCCCCTGTTAGCTGTTGGTTTGTCTCTCTCCTGGCTGGATGCTGGCCCACATCCTTTAGAATGGGTTTCATTGCCTAAAAAGAATAAGCCTTTAAAGCTGTAAATAGCCCTAGCTGGTTTGGCTCAGTGGATAGAGCGTCGGCCTGCGGACTCAAGGGTCCCAAGTTCAATTCCGGTTAAGGGCATGTACCTTTGTTGCGGACACATACCCAGTGGGGAATGTGCAGAAGGCAGCTAGCTGATCGATGTGTCTCTCTCATCAATGTTTCTGACTCTCTATCCCTCTCCCTTCCTCTCTGTAAAAAATCAATAAAATATATTTTTTAAAAATAAAGCTGTAAATAAATACCTATGCCTCATTAAAATTAAGAATATACTGATTATACATTTCATTAAATGGAATCACATTTTTTATTTTTGAATAGAAGCACTCTATTTAAAAATGCCTTATATTTCAAAATGTATATGATGAAATTAGAAGCAGAGTAAGAGAAGTAGGAATAAATGCTATTTTTTAGCTTTGTCAGCCCCCAAAATATACTCAGATCATACTAATACAAATCACGGTAAAACAGGGAGGAAATGAACAGAAAGAGAATTTGAAAGTGGACATTAAAAAGCATTTGGGATGTGGGATGAATGCCAAAGTGAGAATAAGAAACGTAAAACCTTTGTCCAGAAGGTCGTCGTAACCGTGATCTCACCTGAAGTTGAAATGCGAATGCTCTATTCCACTCGGGCTCTTTGCGCGGTGGCTCTCAGTGGAGAGCCTCTTGGCAGCCAAAGTACAGATGATAACCAGGATTATAAAAGATGGACAAGCCTTAGCCAGGACTGGGCGTGATAAGGAAATACTTCCCACAAAAATGATTATATGTGGAGCCTAAAGAGATTCCAGTCAATCTTGCCCAGAGCGGGTACAACTAGAGGAGAAAGACAAAGGGGGCACATTTTAGCTCTTGTGCAAATGGGAACAGCATTGACTTGGGGTCCAGCCATATAGGACCCACCACCCCACGTACACCTCTGTCTTAGTCATGAATGATTCAACAGGTGAGTTGAACAAATTCCAAAAAGGCCAATTCCAGTAGAAATAGAAACAACAGGATCTGGCAGTACAAGAATGGTAACTAGGCAACAGTAAAAGCCTGAAATTTCATTTGTAGACGTGGACTAACAGTTTCAGAGAAGTCGGTGATTTTAGCAAGAAGTAAATATCAGCTTCGGTCCAAGTGTTATGTAGAATATGCAGTATTGACCAGAACTAGGACAGCATTAGATTAAGGGTTTTCAAATGAAAGTCGAGAGAGAGAAACGTGGCTGATGGCTGCTATTAGGTAAGACTTTCACCAATGTCCTAATGGCGAGGGAAGAGGTGTTACAGTTACCATCACACCAAATACATATAATCTTTGCTGGTCATTACTGATTTCACCCCAGAGTTATGCTTCACTACATTACATACCCAGAGTTACAGAGCCAATGAGACATACACTTTAAGGGGATGTAAGGAATCTAAGTGAAGTTATGGTGTTTAAGAGCTGTTTCAAATAAGTTGATCATATATTGAGTTAGGAACACACAAAAGTCTGGGCCATTCTCCCTGTTTTTATATTCAAAGAAATAGTTCTTATTTTAAGAATAGATTTATCCAGAATGTAGCCTGGGGTAAGGAGAGAGAGGGGAGGGAGAAAGAGAGAGAGAGAGGACCTCTTATGCATTTTTGTGATTCATAAAAATATTATTAACCTCGCTTGGCCTTATGTTTTTCTCTTTAAAAAAATCTGTTACCACGAGCTCAGTGAGTTGTGAGGTAAATAATAGGTGGTTATAAACTGTGCCTGTAAAATGTTCATATCTGACCCTTTCAGCATCTGAGTTTGGCAGCAGCACTAAAGGCCTCTGAGTTACACAGGTGCCAGGTGCCCTCACAGCCCAGAGCAAACTGCCACCCCCCTGCGCCCGGCCGGAAGTGAGCCCGACTTCTCGGTACTGCTCAAAACTGTGTTCTTCCTTCTTTCCTACCCCTGCCTTCCTTTCAAAATAGTTCTATTTGATTTATTATTGCTTCGTCCTCCACCGTCAATGACTTTATCTTAAACATAAGGGGGGAAGTCACATTAAGGATTGCTCATCTCTTTTGACTACTTTTTAAATTCCTACTTGCTATTTTACTGGAAAACCTTGTCAGGCATCTGTGTGGAAACAGAGACCCGTGAATACTTAGGTTCCATTTTCTTGGCATTCAGCCATTGAACAGTTCAGTGTCTTCGTATGAGCCATAAAACTGCCAGTAATTTTGAGATTGAGGACATGGACATTATGAATTGGATTCCATGAAACCTCACTAAGCCGATGAGCTATAACTTCCTGCTGTGGACATTTTTTGAGATTCAGTGAGAACGTAAAGAGTAAGAAATTCACCAGCTAAAGAATCCGAAAATGTTAACACTGGAAGAGCTTTCAGAGAATAGTGAATGTGGTTCATTGCAACTATTCTCGCCATTTTTTAAGAAAGCTAATATATTATAGGGAGGAACTGCAAACTCAGTATTCAGAACAATATCAATTTGACACTTGGTTCCAGTATGTGTCAAGTGTTTGTCTTTGAACAAATCATTTACCCCTCTGATTTTTCAATCTCTCGTATGTACAAAGGAACAATAAAGCCTAATTTTCAAGTTTTTATACAGATTATTTATATGTAATTATATGAGTCCTTGGTACAGTGACAGAGACTAGCTAGCTTTCAGGATTAATCAGGGAACTATGACTTAGATGGTAGTTAACAAACCCTGAATTATACATAATGCTTAATAGTTTCCAATGCTCTTTTTATACACAATACCTACTTCACATATGAAGTAAAAGGCATAATAACAACCGCCCACCTTTCTTGACTGGGTGCTACATCATTTCAGATCCGTTATCTCATTTTATTCTAAAAACATCTCTTCACTAATTACTATTATCAGCCATGATTTAGAGATAGAGGAACAGGCTTAGAGAGATGAAGGACATTGCGGAAGGTTATCAGCAAGGGGCAAGCCCAAATTCAACATCGAATTTCCGACATCCACACCTGAGCTCAGAAGCACTGAACATGCCACCTGTTGAAACATCTGACTGAATTTAAACCAGATTATAAGTCTCACATGGATGACACAGAGTTTGGGGGATCTGCGTGATTTTTTATTATTTCTTCCTGTGTTAGGGGAAGGTTTGCAAAAACTCAAAATATTTTCATAGTGTACAATGACATTTGGAATTTGGAATGTTCACAACTGAAAGATTACCTCAGCCAATTAATCTTCAACACCATCATCCTATTCATCATCCGATTTAGAAAGACCTGTATCAGTGATGGCGAACCTTTTGAGCTCGGCGTGTCAGCATTTTGAAAAACCCTAACTTAACTCTGGTGCCGTATCACATATAGAAATTTTTTGATATTTGCAACCATAGTAAAACAAAGACATATTTTTGATATTTATTTTATATATTTAAATGCCATTTAACAAAGAAAAATCAACCAAAAAAAATGAGTTCGTGTGTCACCTCTGACACGCGTGTCATAGGTTCGCCATCACTGACCTATGTGTTGATGCAAAGTAGCTTTGCTGTGACTATAATAGTTTAAGAAGATAAAGCTGAAACAAAAGGATATAAATTTAAATATAGTATTAACATATATGCATTTGCAAATATTAGGTTAAAGAATTCTCTAAGATTTTCTTAAATTGTGCTTTTCTAATAAAATGATATAGATTATCTTCAGCATGATATATGGCTTTGAATAAAGAAGTTACTTAATTTGAATTTCAATTTGTAAGCTTGCGATTCACTGAATTATAATTCACTGACTTTGCATTTCTAAGTGCAAAGTGCTGGTTCATAAATAATACCATTGCACAATACATATTTAATAGTGACTATAATTTTATATGTATGGCATTTTGGTTGCCTGCTTAATACACATTTTGTGGGTATATTTCTTATGGCTACTCTTATTGTAGTGTTTTATGCCATTTTCTGATATGTAAAGATCTAAGTATAAACTGGTAAACTTTTTTACTTCAAAATCCTTCCATTTTAAAAATATATAAAAGGATAGAAAATGAACAATAAAGTGGCCATATATACATATCTATCAACAATTGCATCTAAAAATCAAAATAAATGAACAAGCAGAACAGAAACAGACTCATAGGTATAGAGAACATTTTGACAGTTGCCAGATGGAAGGTGGGGGTTGGGGTGCTGAAAAAGGTAAAAGGAGCCCTAACCGGTTTGGCTCAGTGGATAGAGCATCATCGGCTTGCAGACTGAAGGGTCCCAGGTTCGATTCCGGTCAAGGGCATGTACCTTGGTTGTGGGCACATCCCCAGTGGGAGGTGTGCAGGAGGCAGCTGATCGATATTTCTCTCTCATCGATGTTTCTAACTCTCTATCCCTCTCCCTTCCTCTCTGTAAAAAAAAAAAATCAATAAAAATATAAAAAGAAAAAGGTAAAAGGACTTAAAAGTACAAATTGGTAGTTACAGAATGTTCATGGGGATATAAAGTACAGCATAGGAAATAGTCAAGAATATTCTAATAACTATGTATGGTGTTAGATGGGTACAGGATTTATCAGGATGTTAATTTAGTAAACATAATGTCTAATCACTGGGGTGTACACCGGAAACTAATATAGTATTGTATGTCAACTGAAATTGAAAAATAAAAAGTGGTCCAGACGGTGTGGTTCAGCGGTTGAGGGTTGACCAGGAACCAAGAGGTCGCTGGTTCAATTCCAGGTCAGGGCAATGCTTGATCCCAATGTGGGGTTTGTAGGAGGCAGCTGATCAATAACGTTCCTGTCTCATTGATGTTTCTCTCTCTATCTCTCTTCCTTCCTCTCTAAAAATCAATTTAAAAGTTTTTTTAAATAAAAAATAATTAAATAAATAAATCTGACACCCATGGGATGGATGGATATATATATATATTTTTTTTTCCAATGCCCATGGTTGGGTTCCCTGGGGAGCAGAGAAGACTCTAAGATGAAGACCAGTGTGCAAACAGTTCACTAGGAAGTACTCCAGTCAACAATGTCTGCTGTGGGAAGGGTGGGGCTGAAGTAGGGAGTCAGGGAGTACTTCTCTCTCATGGCAGAAAGAGACGGACTCCATGAATCAGTAACAACCAGGATTCAGGAAACCTTACAGGAATTGTGGAGCCGGGAGAGCCCAGCAGAACTGAGCTGAATTTGAGTAAGATGATTGGCCTTTTAGATCCCTTTCAACCAGTCATTGAATGCAGGCTGCCTGCTGGAAGGAATCGTGGCCTTTTTTCAGGTCTTCCCCTCAGCTGAGGGCAGTTACCTGAGGGCCATATTATGGATGTTGCTCAGAGAGCCAGTGGCAGGAGCCCCCAGTGTCAGCTTTCCTTGGAGAGGGCCTCAGCTGAAGAGAGCCAGATCCTCCAAGGCCAGGATACACTCCCAAGTGGCCTCTCTACAGTGACTGAGTGATGTGGGGGTGTCAAACCTGGACCATTTGCTATGGACTGAATTATACTCCCCTCCCCCGATGTATATGTTGAAGCCTTAACCCCCGTGGGTCTGCATTGGAGATAGGGCCTTTAAGGAGGTTGTTTAGGTCAAATGAGCTCATATGAACAAAGCCTTGGTCTGGTAGAACTGGTGTCCTGATAAAAGAGGAAGAGACACCTGAGCTGACTGGTATTGTGCCCATGTGAGTACAGAGTGATAAGGTGGCCTTCCACAAGTCAGGAAGGGAGTCCTCACTAGAACCAAGCCCTCCTAGAATCTTGATCTTTGACTTTCCAGCCTCCAGAATGGCAAAAAATGAAATGAAATGAATTCTCATTATTCTAGCCACTCAGACTCAATAATGGTTTTGTAGCTCCCTAAGCAGACTAAGACACTTTTTCACACCGATTTGCAAGAGTTCTGTTTCTATTTCCCAGGTAACCCAATTTTTGAAAGTAGAAGCGGTATAAGAAAGCAACCACTGAGATGGAATTTGGAGCTGGATCATCTGCCACCCACTGGCGAGGAGGACGACACTGCGAGTGGTAAGTGAAGCACGGAGCATGCTCAGAGTGATCATGCAATTGTTGAATTTCCCGGTTGGTGAAGCAGGATGGCACACCAGGATGTGCGCACATGACATCACATCAGCTGGAACAATGTTTTTATAGCCACGGGGAGTGGAAGTGGGACGTAACTTGGACTTTGCTGGTTATACAGGGAAGCAGGCAGCCTGACAGGAAGTTGGATTAGGCTATTGAGGCTCAGATGAAGCACTGGTTTATGAACAGGACTGTATGAGAAGGGCCGATATCCTCCAGGAGGTGGTGCCCTATTTATGTTTTTCTATCTTTATTAAAATGTGATTGGCAAATAATAATTATGTATATTTAAGGCATGCTACCACATCAAACTAATTAACAGAAACAGGACCTCACATAGTTACCACGGCTTTGTGTATGTGAATCTTGAGATCAATTCTCTTGGAAAATTCCAGGTATAAGCTACATTAGTATTAATGTATGTAGTATTAGAAATATAGGGAGGAATGATTCATATATTCAGTTAATTGGTGTGGATGTAATTTAGGAGCTATATATCTAGGTACTTATAATAAAGTGTCTTATTAATCTCTAATATTAAGCAAACATACATCTGTGTAATTGATTTCTTTGGTAATGACATAAGGTGAAGGAGAGTACCATGGCAATCTTATTAAGAGTTACACTCTGGGAAGGGGTTAATTGCCATAATACAGTTATAAAATTTCAGAGCTGTAAGGGGTCATTGGGTTACGTGGCAGAATTTCAATATTTTACCTGGCATGCGACAGGCTCAGACAGTCATAGAGATGATTTCCCCACTTCCAGCGCAGTGCTATTTCCTCTCTTATCTCTATTGCTCCATAAGAGGATACACAATGAGCAGCTGCTCTGCCGGCTAAGATTGCTTTTCTTAAAATTGAGTCCGGTTCCAATCAAGCTGGGTTTCTGGGTTGTTCTGTGATTGAGATTTTTTTTTTCTTTATTGACTTGAAGGAGAAAACCATTGTTCTGAGGCTCTACCTCATACCAGCAAAACCTTATCTTAGTCACCTCCCTGGCTCTCTAAATACCTCATCAATAGTTAATGTTCTTTCCAGATCATTCCATAACACTGGCTGGGTTTTATGAGAGAAGCAGTTCAATACATGTTCAAATTGATGGTGTATATCCTTTATTTTTGTGAGTGGGTTTGATTCTTCTGCAAATATCTTCTCCATGTGAAGACACTGGCTCTAATAGTCTCCACCCCTGCTTAGACTCTCTGGGCCCTGCCTCGTTGCCTTCCCTCTTGCTGTGTTGATCTCATTCGGGAGTACAGGCATTGTGCAAACTGAACAGGCTCAGTTACATATTGAGTCTTTGTCAGGCACAATGCACGACAAATCATTTTATTGAAATTTCATGACAACCTTAAAAGGATTTAAGAAAAGTAATTTTATGTAGGAAAAAACTGACAGATTTTTGGACAATTACAAAGAAATAATAAATAAGGTTGCTTCTTTGTATCCAGAATGAACACTCATCTATTCACTTATTTATGGAACAGACATTTATTGAACACTTACAATATATTACACAGTCTGCTAGTTGCTGTCTAAGACATATGCAAGTAAGACATGTATCACTGCCCTTAGAGAAATTACATTCTCTTATTTGTCGGAGCCTCTTAATCAATTAGATTAAGGAGATGTGAGAGAAAGAAAATGCAGAGAAAGATACGAGGAAAGGATGGATTGTATTCTGAGAAACTTTGATTTAAATGTAGACCCATGCACCGAGAGGTTGCTGGTTCAATTCCAAGTCAGGGCACATGCCAAGGTTGCGGGCTGGATCCCCAGTAGGGGGACTCCAAGGCTCAGACTGAGCCCATGAGAGTGAGGAAGTGGGGGTAGATAGACTATTGTTAGAATATGCCCTAAGAGACCAGGCATTCTATGGGCCTTCCAACCTTATCTTGCTAGGAAGGAATCCACTCATTTGAGCTATCAAATGCTTACCCTCAGTATCTTCATTTATAAAATGTGGTTTGGGGATGATATTTGTGATTAATTTCAGCTTTAATCATAGTATGGAATTCTGAATGTTATTCAGGTCTCATTATGAGCTATGTGATATAAAAATATTTCAATGTTATCCAATCCCTGGAATTCATTAGACCCCCCAAAATTGATACAATTATATAATTCAACTCTGTTATCTAATTGTAGGAGATTTCGATGGAATGAAACCATGTTCATGTTAGTGAGAGTCATTTAGACAGCAGTGAGTGCTGCCTAGTGGTCTTTACTGTATCAACTATAGAAATTATAAACATACTTTCTGTGTTTTTTTAAATATTTACTCTGTAAGTTTTAAAGAATAACTTTAAAAGATTATTTTAAGAACCAACAACCACAACAAAAAGACCCATGAACAGTGAAAAATTGGGAAAAGGCCAACTGAGTTGAAATTTTAAAAATAAAAAAGCGGAAGCAACAATTATATCAACTTTAAGAGCCCAAAACTTCAGTTTTTATGCTTTTAACAAATTGTATTATTAAAAATAAAACTTGGAAACAAAAAAAACATTGAAAATTATCTCTACAAAACAGGCAGTAAGTTGAATAAATTTAATTTTGCAAGCTACTTGATATGGAGAATTTAATTTTGGCATTATATAATATTGTTTTGAAATGTATTGACTTTTGGAAAGAATTTTCTGATGGAACTCTTATTTTCAATAGGTATGTTTATAATTTTATAGGTGTAAAGTAAAATTTAAAAAGCCAATGATTTGTTAACATCTAATTTGGTAAACATTCAAAAAATCATAGCTACAATTACTTTGACAAGTTTAGTTTTATAAACATGTATTTCAAAGAAAGATCATTTTTAAAATATGGTTTACTTTGAACTTACCAATTGTCTCAGCATTTATGTAGATAACATTTTCTCAATTTGGAATATGGTCTGAAGAGAAGAGTAAGCTGAAGAAGGGAAAAGTATTAGTTTTCAATTATTAGGCATAACTTTAAAGAGATTGTAATTATTTAATAAAAATGCTTAAAATATAAAAGTATATGACAAAAATGTACCTTGCTCCATAAAATACCAATAACATGCAATTACTAATGACATATATGACTAAGAAATGGATTACGATATATTGAACATGTTCTAAACAATATAAAGATTTTTTTTAATTTGCTTTATAATGGATGCATTTTTATTTACTTAAAATTAGTTTTGGGTATACAATATCATGACTTAATAAATACATTTATGTTAATTGACTATTATTTTTCATTCTCAAAAATTCTGCGGTTACTCTCCTCTGCATGGCATTGAGGAACAGGCAACAGGGAACAGCTGAGAATTCTGTGCAAGGTATTGCTTAGTAACTTCTGTGCTTGCAAAGATAACTTCAGTCTGACATGGGTGAAGGAGAAGGGCTGAATCAGACTGCTGAGGGATTATAACAGAAGGGAATATGCTACCTTACACTTCTTTTGTTGTTGTTGAAAGTTTTAAAAGAAGGACACCCCAAGGAATTGAAAAAAATACGTGTATGCCTCAGTTAGAGAAGCATCCTAATATTTCTGTTTGTTTGCTTTGAAAATCTTGAGAGACACTTTTGGTTTTTTAGACTGAAAGCATCCAGGCGATTTTTAGTGGGGGCTATAAATAAATCGTCTTTGAGCAAAGAAAAGTGTCCTGGCTGCGCTTCACTTGATTCTGAACTTGGAAAGGAAGAGCATATTGAATTCTCATAAATCAATTTTAAATCATCCAGGGAATAGCATTTTAAAAGAAAGAACATTTTGATAATGAAAGGACTCTTTTTGTAGTGCACATTACAACCCATAACATGTGTTTTGCAAATTCAGATTTACCAAGTTTTTGACTAACAGAGTGTATCAGTATTCAAAAAGAACTTCTTTCTAGAATCTGTTGTTGTTGTTTTGTAATTCACTTAGGAAGGAAAGAGGAGAGGATGTAAATTCACTGGTCTGAGCAGCCACAGTGCTGAGAAGGGAAGAGACTCATTCTGAGGAGGAATAATGATGAAGAAGGCAAAGTATTTACCGTTCAGTGGTTCACACAGTAAGCAAGGATGCAACACAGGCTTCGAGCATCACCACGAAATGTTCCTGGTGAGTGCAGGTGTAGCTAGAGGGAATTAATATTGCTGAATTCATTAATGTTGGATTTGAAAGAGTCTCATAGAGAACATGAGATATAAGTTGGGTTGCCAAGTGAAATGCAGGAGGTGCAGATGAATTTGAAATTCAAATCAAATAATCTCTAGTGTAGGTATGTTCCATAACATAAATAAGACTTCCTTGTACTAAAAGTTATCTGTTGGTTAACTGATTTTCAAATGTAACTGGGCATCTTTCATTTTTATTTGCTCAATCTGTCAACCCTAAATGTAAACCAGCTTCTGAAAAATAAAAACTTCAACATTAATAGCTCAACCTATTAAGCGTGTAATATGACAGGTGGTAGACAGCCATATGCATTACAGCATGTAATTCTCAGCACAAAATAGAAGGCATTTTTTAAACTCCATTTATTTAATGATGAAAAGCAGGCTTGGCGAGGTTAAGGGAGACCTATCTTGGAGAATGCCCCCGCGTGTCCCTGAGAAGAATGTGTATTCTTCTGTTGGATGGAATGTTCTGTATATATCAGGTCCATCTGGGCTAGGATGTAATTCAAGTTCAGAGTTTCCTTGCTAGTTTTCTGTGTGGATGGCCTATCCATTGAGGAACTTGTGGTATTGACGTCCCTTATTATTATGATTATATTTCTGTCTAGTTATCCCTTCAATTCTGTTATATTATTCTATATATTTAGGCACTCCAATGTGGATGCATATATATATTTAAAATTGTTATATTTCTTGAGCCTCCAGGGGCTCCCAGACCATAGCCAAGAGGGGCTAGAGCTGGTCACAGTCAACTTCAGTGCCCATAGCTGGATATGCAGTGCCCATAGCTGGACTGAGATATGTGTGCCTGTTACCCGACCACAGGCAGGTGATTCCTCCCAGGTCCTGTGCTGTCTGGTATTGCTGATGGGACCAAGGCCAAATGGGGATGGAGCTCTTTCCAGGGCTGTAGCCAGGACTACTGTCAGCACGTCAGCCACCTAGGCCTGGACCTGTCTGCCCCAAACAGCCCTCCTCACCTTGGACTCCCAGGGTTGTATAGTATCTGCCTGGATCCCAAAGGTCCCCCAGATCAATTTTGTCCATGGATGGCCGCTAACTTGTTGTTGCTGAGGCAGGGTTTGAGAGTATGGTGTATAGTAAGCTGAAAGAACTAGGCATTTTAGACACGTGAAAAAAAATTTAAATGCCTCTTGCATGTATGTGTATATACTTCATATGTACAGATTTGGATTTTTGAACCATATAAGAACCCAAGTATTTTTAATTTTTTAGGATATCATTCTGAGGAACTTTTCAACAGAATCAATTAAAATAAAAGCTCTCTGGTATTTAAAAAGGACAAATAAAATCAATAACATTCTTGGCAACTATATCTGGAATTATAGTTAAAGCAATCTTTACATTTGTTGACATCAAAAGAGGAGTATCTTCATAAATAAAAATGGAACAATGCCCTAATTACATGCCTACCACACACAGAGCTGTTTATTCTAGTTCATGGAATCTGTTTACCAAACTGTAATAGTCTGTGTTGAGATATATGAACAATGCCTCAGTTTTATTACCTATAAAGGGGGTAATAGCTCTGGCTGGCGTAGCTCTGTGGGTTGTGTGTCACCCATGCACCAAAGTCACAGGTCAGTTCTGTTCAGAGCACATGCCAAGGTTGCAGGCTAGATCCCCTACGGGGGGGGGGGGGGGCGTGCAGGAGGCTGCCAATCAGTGCTTCTCTCTTTCCCCCTCTCCCATCCTCTTTCTTTAAAAAAATCAATAAAGAGCCTTTTAAAAATGGGGGGGGGAGGAAGATAAAAATAAGAAAAAGTAAAAAGGGGGGGCGGGTAATAATGATATTGATGATAGTAATAACACCTCTTGGGCAAGACAATATTGGAATACAATTCACATCATAGTAAATATTTACTAATGTTATGAATAGCTCAGTTATCAGTAGGAATTGATGTCTATGAAAAAATTATATAACTTGTAGTAAAAATGAGAAAAAAACCATCCACTTATCTGGCAATTTCCTATTTTTTAGTTGTGTCTGCTCAAATTTTGCTAGTTTTTACTCCACAAAACTGACCATATTGGAAAACTGAAGCAGCTCAATATGTATGTTGCTTAAAGGTAGAACCATAGCTCACACATGCTGAGGACAGCTCTTATCTTTGCACACAAGCCTCATACTCCCCTTTTTCCTTTCTTTATATTTTCCTTGGCTTGTGCTTATAATGGCAAGAGACAGTGATACATATTTAAGGAACTGAGAGTCCGAATATTCTTATTGTGCACGTATCTGTAGTCACTGTAATTCCATCCATGTGTTTCCTTGTGTGAAATCAGGTTGATGAGTCCCTGCCCTGCCTATTTCGGGGAGTTCTTTTATGCAGACAGAAATGAAATTGCTTTGATAAATGTGCAATGATAAATAAATAGAGTAGATAAACCTAGAGAATCTGTTTCTTTAGTCATAAAGACCCAAACAAATGCAGTTTTGCTGTAAATAGAATGATGTGTATAAAAATTGTGTGGATTGAGGAAAATAGAATGAAATTTAAAATTCACCTTAAAGGACACATGACACAATATGTACCCCTCTGGGTATTTCTCTACTATAGAGACCATATGATGGACATTATATTTTATTTAAGATAAATGAAGAATATGGAAAATAATTTTAAAAAGCCATGGTTATGAACATCAAGTTACAATTGATGTGCAGATCTCTAATAGCATATCCATGAAACAATTATCAAATACCAAGGGTGTCCTCCCTCAATAGGAGAGAATGAAGTAGACCAAAGCGAATGTATTATAAGAAAATATTTACTTGCAGGCATGGACCAAGGTTCTTAGCATGTTATCTTATATACCCTTAAAATAATACCCATTATTTTAGATATTATTTCAATTCTATAGATAAAGAAGCAAGACTTAGATATTATTTCAATTCTATAGATAAAGAAGCAAGACTTAGATATTATTTCAATTCTATAGATAAAGAAGCAAGATCAGAGAAGTCCTCTAATGTGCCCTAGTCCTAGAGTTAATTCCAAGCCGAGGATGGATTCAAACCCAGGTCCCTATGGAGACAAACTCAGCATCTACTTCGCCCCCTAACATGAGGTCCAGGCTTCCATGGACTCTCCTTTCGTGGAATAAGGGTTGATATGTGCATAAAATAACTCACCAGGATAGTGTGAGTGATGTCAAAGAAACAAAGTACTTGAAAGGCCTGAAGGGCTTTACAAACCATAAAACTAAATAGGAAACATGAGATGTTAATAGTGATGAGGCCAAGAATATCCAGGTGTTAATTGACAAGACTACTCGGAGGAGGAATGGCCAGATGTGCCCGTAGTGGTGGGTTTGAAATACAGCTTGCGAGTAGGGGATGATAATTATCAGTGGAGAGTTCAAACATTCCCCCAGGTGTTCAGTAGAGGTGAGAAAGATCAGAATGTTCACGTGACGCCTGATTTGATGGCACACTATCTGAAATGTAATTGAAAATGACAGTCAAGGCCATGACAATAATTTTGCTTTAATACTTTTCCTCTGTACAGCAAGCTTCAGAGTCCGCAGAATTTAACCATCTTAACATCTGTTATCAACATATTAGACTTTTCCATCCACAGTCCCTGTTCTTCTGCCTCAGTGAGTAGGCAGTTGGAGCCTGAAAAGGAAAAGGTGCACTTGTCTCTCAGGAAACCTTTATCATGATGTGAGGCTCTCAGTGGACAATCACAAAGGTCATGGAGCTGTAGTTGCCCGGCAGAAAGGCCGCTGGGTTGGAACTTAGAACATTGCAAGCTTCATCCCTAATCAATATGTTTGACCCTAGATAAGGCATTTAGCATCCCAATTTTTTAGACATGAAGACTAATAATAACATTGAGTAATACTGATTCCTCCCATACTTTATAGCAGGAGTTGGCAAATTAAGGCCTGCAGGCTAAATCTGGCCCTCCACCTGTCTTTTTGCAAATACATTTTTCTTTATTTACAGAAACACTTACTAGTTTGCATATTGTTCTACTGCTGTTCTCATGCTTCATCAGCAGAGATGAGGAGTCATCACAGACAAAACCAAAGTTATTTACCATCGGGCTTTTTACAGCCAATGTTTGCCAACCTCTGATCTGTGGCACAGAACTCATTTATTCCGTAGAACAGCGCCGGGAGGCAGCTGTAGTTATGATCCACATTTTCCAAATGAGCTGGCGATGGTCAGTAACATGGGCACCGTTGCAAAGCTGTGGAGTGGAGGAGTCGGTATGAAAACGACTACAACAAGGAAATGAAGGGCGCTGTTGTCATATGTGGGAGAGCGCACTGTGAGGCAAGGAGATTTATGAATTGGCTCTTGAGAGACCGTGTGCCACTGAACACCAAGTTTGGAAGCTATGTAATGGTGGTTTCACATGCTGGCTTCTCCACTTTGTTCTCTGTCAACTACCTTATCTAAGTCCCAATTATCTTATGGGTAAATCGGGGAAATCATAGGAACTTTGCATAATTCCAGCTGTGAGAATGAAAGCAAGTAAGACAGTGCTCTGTGAGTGGTAAGCAAGGGCATGCTTTCTGGGGCTTCCCAATCTTCGTTTTCACAATACCTTTACTTACCTCCGTTACAGTATTTAACACTGTGTTTTGTTTTTATTGATTTCAGAGAGGGGGAGGGGAGAGGGGGTAGAAACATCAATGATGAGAGAGAATCATTGATTGGCTGCCTCCTGCATGACCCCTACTGGGGACTGAGCCCACAATCTGAGCATGTGCCCTGACCAGGAATTGAACCATGACCTCCTGGTTCATGGGTCAATGCTCAAGCACTGAGTCACACTGGCCAGGCTACACTGTTTTATTTCCTAGCCTTACTGCCTCTCTCCTACACTGAACGGTGAGCCTCTCAGAGGTAATGGACTTTGCTTATTTGCTTCTGTGTCCCCAGGGTTTTTTTCACAGAGATTGGCACAAAGAAGGAGTTAGTAAATATTCATTGACTGGGTGACCAGTGTCTGAAGCACAGAGGTAGTAGATCTTGCCATCCTCACTCCTTGCTAGGCCACATTAAAGAGAAAAACTGGTCTTTTCCATTCTCATGTTTTTGGGATAAAGAATGGTGCTCCGCTTGTTGGCTCTACGTTACGGCTAGGCCTGGGATTTATGGGTGCTCAGATTATCATCATCATTTCTACCCCTCCTTGGTAGAATCAAGGAGGTAATCAAGATGAAACATGTGTCTATTATGGGATTCAGAAACATACCATATCACTTCTCCAAAGATACTTCTAACTCATCCTGAAATGTGCAGCCAATCAGAATGCATAATTGGCTGAACTCTGATTCCTTTTACTGGGGAAGAAATGAACACGGGCTAAGGGTTGGTGGAGGCTCCTTAATATTTCCCCTGTGAAAGTTCACTGAGATGTTTCCCCTCTATCACCTTAGGCTCCTTAAGTCACTCAAGAGTGACTCCTCTTTCTTATGTCCTAGGGCCTTAAAGCGATATGTCTCTTCTGGTCCATTAAACATCTGTCAGTGCTGGCTAGGTATCCTTGCTCCGGTCTCAGCCCAGCTTCCATCTCCAAGTGGGAGCTGTGATCCCTTCACAGATTTATTAGAAAGATGAATTGAAATTACAAATGCAAAGCGTCTGGGCTGGGTGAGTACTTGGGATATTATTCCTCACAGTAAATAGTGATTCCCTTCACAGCTTTCTAAAATTGTTTTTATTGATTTTAGAGAGAAAGGAGGGGAGAGATAAAAACATTGATGAGAGAGAAACATTGATTGACTGCCTCCTGCAAGCCCCGTCTGGGAATCAAACCAGTGACCCGCTGGTTCATGGGTTGATGCTCAATCCCTGAGCCACACCAGCCAGGCTGTTTTTGTTTTTTGAGCCACACCAGCCAGGCTGTTTTTGTTTTTTAATCAAAAATGAGCACTGATGTTTACTTAGTAACATTTATATTATTCTTTCCAAGGAAATGAGACCAATGACAAACAGATGAGACTGAGTGTGAGTGTGTGAGTGTGTGTGTGAGTGTGTGTGTGTGTGTGTGTGTGTGTGTGTGTGTAAAGTATGCATGTGCATATCAGTTTCTGTTAGTCATAGCTTTCTCAGATCAAACTAATTGTACTCAGATTCTCACTCTAATCTCTAACTGGCCCTATGATCTTAGTTGCTATTGAGGAAAAATTCCATAATAAGCACTCTACAGTTTTATCTGTTGGTTTATTAATATATTTTAAGTATTATTGACTCTCTTAAGCTGATGCTTTTTTATTGTTTTCTACCCCTTTCTATCTCATTGCAATTTTTTTCATTTGTACTTGATATATATCAAGCACTGTGCCAAGGCTTGGAGATACAAAATGATTGTATAATTCTTGACCTCAAGATATGTGAAAGTTAGTCACTACAATGCCTTTTGAAGTAATTTTAGATGAAAACATAAATAAATCTTTGACATAGGCTACTTAGTAGACAAAACAATGCATTTTTTTCTTAAGAAATGTATAATGGCAACGATAGTATAAAGGAAGCAATAAAATAATTTTTTGGCAGATTATAGGAAGGCTTCAAATTTATAGACTTTGAAGTGGGCTGGAAGAGGTTAATGGGGGCGTTGAGGAGGACTTATGTAATACTTTCAACAATAAAGATTTTTAAAAATTCATAGACTTTGATCTGAGACTTTCCCCCAGTTGTTCATACCTGAAGATGGAATTCTGAGCAGAGGAAAAATCATCAGCAAAACCCAAGGTGGATGAGAAATGCTATTGTGTCTTCAAATAAGTAGCTTGATATCCGCAAAATAGAGATTGGAGTTCAGTGGCAAGACTTAGTGCTGACCAGGAGGACAAGAACTTTATTTGTTCAAACAATGTGTGTAGGCTTGACCCTGTTACTAGAGCTTTATTTAATGATTTTAGACAGTGTTGTGACATGATGCTGTTTGCATGATGAAGAGTATTTCAATAACAAGGAATTTGTTAACTGGTATTTGGAAGATTTGAGGATAGAAACAGAATGATCAGTGTTGATATTTTTGTAATAAGATGGGTAGGAGTCAATGCTGACCTAAAGGAAATAATGGTAAATGGGGGAGACAGACACCTGTAATACTAGAGCTGTGTGTGTGTGTGTGTGTGTGTGTGTGTGTGTATTTTAATGAACAAATACTAATAGAACCTGTTGTGTAATAAGGTGCCAGGGGTAATGAAAATAAGGTCAACTTTCTGCATCCAATTCGTCATCAGTAGTATCAAAGAGCCTATTCACTTAAGGAATACTATAAATCCCTATGATTTTTATTTACTCTTCTGTTTTTATGTAAGACCATGCACAGAGGCTTGCTTTTAGATTTAAGATGTAATCATTTACAGTGAATGTTTGCATCACCAATGCCTAATTAAGACCAAAATAATGCTTTGTGCTAGGTAGTGCAAACTTAATCACTTCTTTTAGTGCTTTAAAAACATATTCATTGTTATTCATTATTTCATCACATGAATATTTAATATTATTATTTAAAGAATGGTACCTCTATTCTAACTAAACCAGTAAGCCTTCCCCACCCAATTTTAATCTACATTTATTCATAGGACTAATCAAGGAAAATCACTATGACATGTGATGTTTAGCATTTTCAACGTCTGCACAAACATTTGTCCACTTTTATCATGAGCCTTATAAAAAACACTGAGTACTCTGAAAATATACTATTTTCCATGGGAGGTAACTGACGATGTGGTGACTCATTGGCCCAATTCATATGCTTGGTGACTATTAGACCTTAAACTAGAACAGACCCCAGTTCTATATTCTATTCTTTTCATTTATCACGCAGCCTCTCAGTAGAGACAGCTTGTCTATTGAAAATCCTTCCTTAGGATTATTAAATGGAAATACCATTTGGCTCACCTGATAATATTTAATCACACATTTAAATTCATGACTTATCTTCACTGTGTTGATATTCTTAAAACTTTTGATGAATGTGTCTAACTTCATTGCGCTGATATAATTTGACAAGAAGCACAGAGTGGAGTCCTAAAATTACCAAACTGTAGCAGTAAGAAATTGGGAAAAGGTTGAGAGGAACTGCCATGAATGCACAATATTAAGTAATGTTGGGTGCAAAAAAAGATGAGATCCTCAGGATTGGCTTAAGGAAATTGTAACTTATTTAAACATCTGTCCTTGTTTTAAATAAAAATACAGAGCTGCTCAGGAGAGATGGTTTGGGATTACCCTGACTAATTCTTTCACCTTTCTTTCAAAATCTATTAATTTCAGAAAATCACGTCTAAAAGATGATGGGCTCATAAAAATTAGAATGCTTCCATAAGAAAAATGCCTGGTAAACTTGGTTTTAAGTAAATAATTGTACTTCAAGAATACAGGCATATAACCTTTGTTTCCTAAACTTAGAAGAAAAGGAATATGCCTCTTATTTTATAGCAATCACAGTAGGACCACAGCATCTGGCAATTGGTAGATATTAATAAACGCTCAATGTATGGATGATGTTACACTACATCTAGGTTTCTGGGGCAACCACTTTTCCATTCTGCTCTCTCTATATGCAATCACACTCCAACACAATACTACCCAGTCTAATCAATGAAAGCCAGTGCACAGATTTATCCAAAATGTCATATCTGATTCACCTCAATATGTAATTTCTATATTGAATGGAAAATACCCAAATGGACATATACAGGAAAAAAACAGGGCTATCCATAGCAAGGACAACCTCCAATCTCATGTTAAGCTAGCAAAATAGGCCTGATGAGAGCTAAGGAAAATTGCAGAACATACTTGGGATCTTTTAATTTATAGAATGACCACATGTATTTTCAAAAAGAGCAACATTATTTTCAAGAAAGACAAGCACTGCCCTAGCCGATTTGGCTCAGTGGATAGAGCATCAGCCTGAGGACTGAAGAGTCCGGGGTTTGATTCCGGTCAAGGGCATGTACCTCAGTTGCAGGCTCCTACCCGATCCTGGTTGGGCTCATGCAGGAGGTAACCAATCCAAGTGTTTCTCTCACATCGATATTTCTCTCTGTCTTTGCCTCTCCCACTCTCTTTAAAACTCAATGGAAAAATATCCTCAGGTGAGAATTTATAAAAAAAAAAGAAAGAAAGAAAGACAAGCACTATTAATATTGGAAAACTCCTGATTTTAATGGTTTACACAAGAAAGAAATAAGAATGGCTAAAAGTTCATATTAAGGGCTGAGGATAAAAAGGAAAGAGAGCGAGCAAGGGAAAGAGATAGAAAGAGAATAAAATCCAGTAGAACTTTTAAATTGTTTGAATGATGGGCTTCATCTCTCAAGATTGTCCTTTCCTAATCTGAAGTATATTTTTCAGATCTATCTTTGATCCATTTTTCTATGAACTATTGAAATTAGCCAATCTTGTGGTATATTGTTAGGATGCGGATACTTCAGGATGTAGAAAGATCTGCTCTGATAGAATAATTTTTATTTTAAGTATTTAATATGAGAGCTTGTGTAGTAAAGCATTGAACTTGACCCCAAGGGAGACCTGGCCTCAGCCCTGAGCTCCTGGGAGATAATCTTTGTTTGCCTGGAGGCCTTGGGGCAACCAGAGAGTAACACTGTGATTGAGAGTGGACAGTGGCCATGCCTTAGGGTGAGGGCTGGATATGCCAGAAACAATTGTCACAGTTGGCCTACCTCTTTCAGGGACACAAGAGAAAGAGGAACCTTTAAGTTCACTCCTATTTAAATTAATAATGTCCTAACACTTACTATCTGGAATTCAACTAGTCTAAGTTATGAGTAATACAAAGGAGAATAAAAGTTAATAGCAGCCCTCTAGGATCTCAACATAGTGTGATGTGTTGAAACAGAGAAGAGAACAGTGTAGCAGCCCCTGACTACAAGGAACTAGTTCGGCACTGGCGGCTAGACCTTGGTTTTGCTAGAATCTGGCCTGGCACTCCCAGCTCAGACATGGTTTTCTTATTTTGTTCATGAAAAATTTCATAGAAGAGCAACATCAGCCCTGGCCAGTTTGACTCAGTGGATAGAGCGTCAGCCTACAGACCAAAGGGTCCAGGGTTCGTCTGCTCAAGGGCACGTACCTTGGTTGCAGGCTCCTCTCCGGCCCTGGACCCTGGTCAGGGCTCATGCAGGAGACAACCAATCCATGTGTTTCTCTCACATTGATATTTTTCTCTGTCTTCCCCTCTCTCTTCTGCTCTCCCTAAAAATCAATGGAAAAATATCCTCAGATAAGGATTAACAACAACAACAACAACAACAACAACAACAAAGCAACTTCAAACAAGCCCACCCTGTGACATGATAAAGTAATGCAAAAACTAGATCATTCTATAATAATTCTGAATAAAGACAAAGGAAAGAACCCTACCCCAAACTCCAAAATGACCAAACACCCTCTTTCAGTGCTAAAATGAGCAACTATTGCTTTTTTTTTTTAATGACTATAGCTTTGAACTATTTTGAATGTCACATTGCCCTTTAGTTTTATCCTTACTCCTCACCCTAGTCTGGTGCTGGAGGGCAATATATAGAGCTGATTCACTCTCTTAGATGTAGCACTGAGTGCTTTGCACGTAATAGGTGCAAATAGTATTGGATACACATACGAGACAAAGGAGAACAAATCGTGTTTGTTTGTTTTTTTCAATATAATGTCAAGAGTTGATTTTTTTTTTAAAAGAGGGAGGATTATAGAAAAAACCCGTGTCTCAGACTAGGAGAGGCAATGGAGGTAACGCATGGGTGGCTCCTTCATTACGTGCATTGACATCACACTGGGAATGATCTCGATCTTGCAGAGACTGAACAGTGACAACCATCACTTGTGTTTTGATGTTCCCCCTGGTCCTAATTTAGTCCTAATTTGAAGGCTTTAGAAACATGTCCATTTTTATTACTTTTATTAAAGCTATTTCATTAAATATATTTGGGAAAGAAAATATCCATGGAACTTGCATGGTGCAAAAATCACAGGCTTCAAAATCAGGGTTTTGTTCTCGCCAGTATCACTCATCTGTCAATATTGGACCACTCAGGTTTAGATTATCTTAATATGGGCTTTTCCTAGCTGCAAACTGAACAAGGTTGGTTTTAATAAGATTTCTCAAGTCCTTTGCAAATTAAAATTCTGTCACTTGAAGAGTTTTTATTTCTAGTTCAGTCAACCCTTAATATCTGGCAATTGGCGCACGAGGGCTATTTGTTTCCAGTAGTTAATTTGTAGTTCTGTTTACTCCTAGTATTTTTGCATATCATGATTTGAATAGAAGTGTCTAAATAAAGGAATATTAAACAATCTGTTGATATTTCTGCTTAAGTATAAAAAGTCCACAGGTATAGCTTGATGGATGGAATAATTAGTCAATTAAATTAAAAGGGAATTGAAGGAATTTTCATTAAAATTATATTAATATCTATGAATGTGTTTCAACCTATTGTATAAACACTTCTTAATATTGTTTCCATTTAAAAGGGAAATGAATGGGAAATAAATGACTAAATTTGATTAAATTGAACATCTCAACAAATTTTGGTAATTTTGAATTTAACAAGAGAGAAACAAATAGAGAGATAAGAAATAAATACAGATAAGACATGAGAAATTATGGGAAGAATTAGGAAAGTTCATAGATTTTCAAAGCAAAAATCACACTGGCCAAAGATAAAAAGACAAAGACTTTATTTGAGTCTATGGCCGAAGGGGAGAGGGACCAGGTTACAGGCATAACTGAAACCAGGGGCCAGGAGAATTTTTTTAGAAATATATTTTATTGATTTTTTACAGAGAGGAAGGGAGAAGGATAGAGAGTTAGAAACATTGATGAGAGAGAAACATCGATCAGCTGCCTCTTGCACACCCCCTACTGGGGTTGTGCCCGCAACCAAGGTACATGCCCTTGACCGGAATCGAACCTGGGACCCTTGAGTCCACAGGCCAACGCTCTATCCATTGAACCAAAACGCTTAGGGCAAGGAGAATTTTAAAGAGCTGACGTGGGGGCTCATAGTTCATCTGTGCTTGCAAATTGAAATTATTCAAAGAAAAGTGCATTTTTTCATACATCCATGGTAGGAGGTAGTTTTACATCTTGGGAGCAAGGTGCCTGTAGAAGGGGGGCTCCTACCTTCCCACACAAACTGGGAGAAGGAGGTGTGATCTTTGGGGATCACATTTCAGACAGAGCTTTGATAAAGGTCCTTGGGAAAGAGGGTCCTGAATTCATAAAACCAGCAAGAGAGTTTTTAAAAGATTTACATCTCAAAGGGGCAGAGAATTTGCAATTCCACATTTTCTAAAATAAATAATCTAAGGGAAAGGAGGGGAGGGAGCTGTGCTTAGACCATGTGGGCTCCTTATGAGCAGGGGCAGGAGGGAGGTCAGTGGCCCAGAGGCAGAAAGAGCAGGGTGTCCAAGGTGGAGTCAAGACGATGCTGAGGGAACCTGAAGACCATCCTGGGGGAGACCTATGCTTCAGAAGACTGTGGAGAGGAGATTGTTTTATTTTACATGAAGGGATGTAATGAAATGTTTCAATGCTATAATGAAAGGTAGATTCAGGGGAAAATGTAGAAACCATTGGATTCTATTGGGTATTGAGAATGTTAGTCATTTTAATGTGCCATTTAATGCATGTAGAAGGCGAATAACATTTTTGAAAACTGAAACAAAATTGGGATTTTAAAGGGAGAAGTGGACACCGTTGGAAGCTAATTGTTGATGAAATGCACAGTTTTGCAAACAGTATACTGATGACATAAAATTAACTTATGAAGCCCTGCAACTGGGAGGAACAGTTCTCTATAAGAATCAATGGCATTAGCTGAATGAAAGATAGAAATAGCTATCTATTTATCCATCTCGACCTTCACAAAATTATTCCTTAGTTTCAGACTTAATAATCTCTCAAAAATCTTCAGAAAGGAGGCCCTAGCTGAAAGGATGTGGGTTCTCTTCCCTGTCAGGGCACATATTTAGGTTGTGGGTTTGATTCCCAGCCCTGGTCTTTCAAAAGGCAACCAATCGATGTTCTTTCTCACCTCTCTCTCTCTCTCTCTCTCTCTCTCTCTCTCTCTCTCCATATATATTTCCCTTCCCCTCTCTCTAAAATTAATAAGCATAGTCTGAGGTGAGGATTTTAAAACATCTTCAGAAAGGAAACCATAATTCATTCAAAATAATTGATTATCTAGTACTTATTACCAGGAATTCATAGACATCAATTTGCTCCTTCTCCACTAAAAGGTTTACCAAAGTGGGTTACATCCTTATGGATTCTGTTAAGTGGAGATGATGCTGTAGTGTACCAATCAAATGTCCTCTTCAAAATTGAGACCCTCATTCCCCAGGCTCCTGGGAGTGCTGACTGGCTGGCAGCTCTCAGCTGAAACCTGCTCTGGGAACGTTCTCCCTAATATGCCACCTCACCCAGGATCAAGCTCCCTTCCCAGGGACATGCTAAACCACTGCCTGGTCCATGGTGGAGAAGGATGGAGTAGTAAGGAATAGCCTTCTGCTCAAAGTGTGGCAATTTGGTAGGCCAATCAGAGCCGCGGTGCTCTCAGGGGATCAGCTGCGGCCTTTGTTGGAAATGTATTTCAGCTTTCCTTCCTTTCCTTCCTTCCGTAAAGACACAGTGACGCCCTAAGAGAGCAGAGGCCTTGGAGTGGCCTGCTCCCGGTGTAGGCAGCGAGTGCATTGTCCATAGAGAACTTAGAAACCAACTTAGAATTTCTATGAATACCAGAGGCCCAGTGCATGAATTCGTGCACAGGTGGGGTCCTTCTACCTAGCCAGCGATCAGGCTGATTGGGGCCGGCCAGCTGGGGGGATGGACCGTGTTATGTTGGCTGGCTGCGGGAGGTTGGCTGTGGGAGCACACTGACAACCAGGGGGCAGCTCCTGTGTTGAGTGTCTTCCCCCTGGTGGTCAGTGCACGTCTTAGCGACCAGTCAACCAGTTGATTGGTCGACCGGTCTTAAGGGTTGCTTAGGCTTTTATATATATAGATAATTTAAAACTTAAAGTAGTGCTACTTGAAAACTGTGAGGCATACTGTTCCTAAGTGCAAAACTTAACTTGTGGAGTAGTTTACTAACTTTGAACAGCACATTTTAAATAGAAAATTATTCTTTATAAAGTTAACTGCATGCTATAAGCATAACCAATGGACACGGACACTGGGCTGGTGGGGGCATGTCCTAGGGGGTAGAAGTGGCCAGGGAGGGGTCGATGGGGGAAAAAGGAGACATATGTGATACTTTAAACAATAAAAACATTTTTTTAAAAAAAGAACTAATCTCTGGAGACCACAAGCAAATCTAACAAGTTCAGACAAAGGGACACACCTCCACACGAAGGATAGAAATGAAGCTAGGACAGCGTCACTTGCTATTCGCCCTCCTGCAATGAGCCGTGCTGGCCGCTTGTTGGGTCTGGCTTGGTGGCCATTGAGTACTCAGGGGCCTTGCTGTCTGGAGCTGGTCTGCCTGCTGTGGCTCTGACCCACCACCCAACACCAACACAGCTTTGCGAGTTGCCCAGACCAGAGGGCTTTTGGACTCTTGGGCTTTCCTTTTGTCAACCCCCAGTCTGATTGTGTGAACTGTGTTTTGATGTGTTGGTGATTGAGAGTGACCTTGCAAGTAATAAAAGTTAAGTTGACAGCAAAAAATATATAATAAACAAACAAACAAACAAATAAGAAAGTAGCCATTGTGTTTCATATTCATTATTGTGGCAGACAAATATATACTTCTTTGAAAACTACATGAACGCAATGAAAAATTTTAACTTATTTCCCTTTGTTCCCTATAATATGTATTTTATTGATGCATGTTACTTTTTTGTTAGGATTATCACTGAAAATAATCTTATCCTATAGAGTAAAGGATTAAAATGACTCTAGTCCGTTGTCAAATCCACTAGGTGTATCACAGCATAGATGGGTCATTGAAAAACTTTCCAAAGGGACTCAGCTAAAAGAGTTTGTTCAAGCCCCTATTGCGCATTAACTCCTTCATTCAACTCTTCACTTATTTTATCATTGAACTCCAAATATATGCCAAGCACTCTGCTAAGCCCTGCAGGTGCAAAGGTAAATAATTCATCGCAAGGAATTTTCCGTGTAATCGCAAAAGACAGAAAACTCACTAAATAATGAGCAGGAATCTTTGTTCTGCTTATCACTTTACCCCAAATGTCAATTCCAGTCATTCGATAAATACTTTGGATTGACATAGACATATGCTGTGAAGAAATGCAGTTTGCAGAGCAGCATTTGCGGGGAATTGCCGGTTCTCTCGCTATGGGGGAAGGAGCAAAGGTGTCCTAGAGGAGGTGGTCATTTGCCTGAGGTTTGCAGGTCTGTGAAATGATCGTAGTTTCAACCACAGCGGTTTGGGGTAAGTTTTTTTTTCAAAGCCTTCTTGTGACAGGAGGTGAACTGTACACATGTAGAGGCGGGTTTGAGGAAAGGGAGATTGGGAAGTGGGAGATGGGTTAGCAACCACAGCAGAGCAGACAGGAAACATTCAGGCCTGAAGAACCGAGGCAGGAATGGCAGCAAATGAGAAGGGGGGATGGAACCCAGAAAAGAAGCTCAAACTGTAGCATCAAAATGATCATTTCAGATATTTCCAGTTTTAGAATTCTATAAAAGTTACAAAAAATCCTCTCCCAATAAAAATGTACTAACCCCTCAGAATTAGTCCTTCGGGAGGAAAGCCTATTTCTGTGTGTCAGTGCAATCACAGTGTCACCATCTGATCATCATCATTGATTCAAAGATGCTGAGTGGGTCCCCGCATTCCTGGGCGTGAACATTAATAAGATGCAATTTCATAGCCATTTCTAAGCCCCTTGATTCTTTCACTGCCAAGAGTAAGAAAAAACGCCTGCCCTCCCAGCACTACTAATATTTTTATATGTCACAAATGGAAGAAGGCTATTCAAAAAGGAATGCAAATATAATCCAAAACAAACAGTTTTCTTTCCTAGGGGGAAAGTAAATTACAACCTTTCATAATAAAATTAATGTTTATAAGCACTGGCACTAGAATCAAATTCATAAGCTAACTCCTTTAAGACAGAATACTCCTTTCAATTGATCAAGGATTAAGTCGTTCCCGTTTTGAATTGGTTTCCTGGTGATTTGTAATGGACGCCTATTTCTTTGCACCATATATAATTTTCATTAATCTCTCTAAAAAATAAAAGGCAGTTTTTCAGTTTGGTCAAAATATCAAGAGTAAGATCTTAGGGATTTCTCTTAGATGTGGTATTTTCTTTGACCTTTTACAGCTGTGCAGAATCCCTCTTCTATGGTTATTTTATTTTTCAGCTCTTTCTGTGCGGTGAAATCTTTTTGCTAGAAACAAGTTCAGGGTGATGGAGTCTACTAAGTATTTAAACAGAAATTTCAAAGACACTAAGTGTCTGCAAAGGTATTAATTGGATTTTAAATGTGATGTTCTATAAGCCAAAAACCTAAATAAAATTACATATAAACACTTAGTAATGGAAGAGGGTTATACTTAAATATGTTACCTCTGCATAGTAATACTAGTTATCTCATTCTAAGCATAATCTTAAATTTTCAATCACATATGCATTTTAAAATACTTATAAATAAAAATTAAAAAGCAGGTTAAGTAAAACTTCAATGTAGACTTTATGAGCCACTATACGAGTTTGATCTTATTAATTTATTTAAAAATAAATGATTGTTAACTAATTAAGCAAATTATCTCAGTGCTTTATATATGACAAATTATCTTACTGATTTTTGGTTCAAATAGAACCTTTCAGTTTTGTAAGATTTATTAAGAATATTCATATACTTCAACTAACCCTTTAAAACCTATTCTGATCGAGTAATCTGAATTATCTAACAATATTTATGTCCACACATTTTATTAAAATATTATTAATAAACTAGAAAACTATTAAACACATAAATAAAATAAAAATACAATTTAGAGGAGTAAAATACAAATATAAATTATAATATATCCATCCAAAATAATGTTTACTTAAAGTGTATTATAATGTACAAAAAGCCCATGCTATAATATTTAGGGAAAATTATAAAATCAAAAATAATATCTATAATTACAGAATGAAAAATGATATCTATAATCAAAACAGACTGGAATTAAAATATATAAATATGTTATGAGTAGCTGATCTCTTTCTTGCTTATAATTTTCTAGTTATAATAGATTGACTTTACTTTTCCTATACAGTACATATGGCAAATACACAATCAATATTCTAATACAGTAGTTGTCCCCTACTATTATATCTAAAAACCTTGTTAATGAAAGAATAATATAAATTAACTATACCTTCTGAACATATATTTGTAAATGACTCACATACTAATGATCTTCAGTAGGGCTTTTCTAGGTACCTTATAAACATGTTCAGAACATGATACGAAAAATGTCATTATTGAGTTTGACATCTAGAGTTAAATATAACATATTTAAAGCATAGGACATTTGCCTTGCGGATTTTAATTTTACAGCAAATCCATTCTCTGATTGTATTCCTCGGGGAACTGTCTGGCTGTATGAATCACTGTCAATACCAGTTTTTTTATACGCTGAGTGTTTGGAGTCTCCACCAATGAGGTTGGTTTACATTTTACCTCAGAGCTCTTTGCTACTTAAGTCACTGAGCCAGACAATACTAAGAGCTACATTTGGGGTAAAACATATGTTGGACACAGACAGATTTAAATCACATTTTTTAATATATAGATTTTTTAGTGATTTCAGAGAGGAAGGGAGAGGGAGAGATAGAAACATCAATGATGAGAATCATTGATCGGCTGCCTCCTGCACACCCCCTACTGGGGATCGAGCCTTCAACCCAGGCATGTGCCCTGACCAGAATCAAACCCGGGACCCTTCAGTCCACAGGAAGACACTCTATCCACTGAGCCAATCAGCGAGGGCTAAATCACATTTTTACTGCTTGCATAGTGTGGCTCTCATAAGTTCACACTCATTCGCTGTGTACTTACGATATGAAACAAACCACACTAGACCTTGCTTTGGTGATTAAATATAACATATAATAGCCTATCAACGTGCATGAGAAAACAGACATTCATCAAATATTAGTCACATATTAAATTTTGTAAGTTTCTACTCCCTTTAAATATCCTTTAAAGTCACACATGTGAAAGAGAGATAACACCAATTCCCACCCTGTCTCTACGGCCCCAGGTATCCATGCTGCTTCTCCACAGATCCAATAAGTCAAAGACTGATTACAGGCTTTACAACATCTCTTAGTCAAGAAAAATGTCCATCGGTGACATTATCCTTTACAGCAGTAACACCAATAAAAACGGAAAATATGACCATGCTATCATCAAAGTGGAAGCATTTTAAAGTTGTAAGTTTACTCAGTTTAATTAGAACTTTAGGTAAAATTTAGGATTGGTACAAGTGAACGTATCAAGAGATCATTAAACAAAATTGGCGAGATAAAGTAAAAGCAGGAAATATAAGCTCAACTTTGTCCCCAAATAGTATTTAAGGTCATGCGTTTTCAGATGAGACCCAAGAAAAAGGCCACTTACTAAATATAAGCAGCAATTTTCACACTTTGTATCAAACAGATGAATTTGTTTATTGCTGAGGATTCACTTGAATGTATTGCATGGAAGTCAGGTTTGCATTGTCCCTCTTATCTGCTATTTCCTGACAGTTCCTCCTGGTGCTGTGTGATGAGAGTCTCGAAGGAGAAAATTATCAGTTCTTTACATTCAGCTGTAATGAAAACATGCTCATAGAAGCAAACACGTTTTCCCTCCCACAGCACCGCCATAGCCAGTTCGCAGCCCTAAGCACAGTGCCAGGCACCATGGCAAATGGCAGGGATGGCGCAGCCTCCTGAAACGGGGGTTCTCAGGCCGAGCGTGTGCACTGCAGGGACGAGGCCTCTGACTCAGCCTTAGCCTGTATGCTTGGTGGTTCTCTCCCGCTCCCCAGAAAAGATGGGTGAGATGCCTGCCA
>NW_005871213.1:520911-553411 GCF_000147115.1 Myotis lucifugus | reverse complement strand
TCCTGAAAGGGCTAATAGATGAAATGTCAAGTAGATAGTTGAATATAATGGAGCAGAGAGAAAAGACTGGTCTTTTGAAACATACACTTGAATCATCTATAATAATAAAAGCATAATATGCTAATTAGACTGGAGATCCTTCTGGACAAAGCCGGGACTGTGAGGGAAGTCCAGGTCCCGGGTTCCTGCCGGCGACCGGAGGGAAACCTGAGTTCTGGGTGCCAGAGGGAAGCTGGTGCCAGCAGCCAGGGAAAGGAAGGCCTACTCTTGCATGAATTTTGTGCATCGGGCCTCTAGTCCTATATAATAAAAGGCTAATATGCAAATCCACTGAACAGCTGAATGACTGGTCCTTATAATGCACACTGACCACCAGGGGGCAGATGCTCAATGCAGGAGCTGCCCCCTGGTGGTCACTGCACTCCCACAGGGGGAGCGCTGCTCAGCCAGAAACCCGGTGCACAGCTGGTGAGAGAAGCAGCGGTGGTGGCGGGGTGGGAGCCTCTCCCGCCACCGTGGCAGTGCTGAGGATGGCCTAAGCCAGTGGTCGGCAAACTCATTAGTCAACAGAGCCAAATATCAACAGTACAACGATTGAAATTTCTTTTGAGAGCCAAATTTTTTAAACTTAAACTATATAGGTAGGTACATTGCTATTAACTTAATTAGGGTACTCCTAAGGCTTAGGAAGAGCCACACTCAAGGGGCCAAAGAGCCCCATGTGGCTTGCGAGCCGCAGTTTGCTGACCACAGGCCTAAGCCATCATTTGGACATCTGAGAGCTCCCGGACTGTGAGAGGGCAGAGGCCAGGCTGAGGAACCCCCGCCGAGTGCACAAATCTCATGCACCAGGCCTCTAGTCTGTATATAAATGATACTTGAAGTGAATGGGATTCATAAGGTCATTTAGGAGAAAGAATGTAAAAGGAACTTCAAGGGCAGGAAGGCTTAGTGCATAGCTCTGGAGCAACCCAACATTTAAAGTTGTGGTAGGAGGACTTCACTTCTGCCCATGAAGCATTGACTGGTCCAGGAATTCTCACCCAGCCAACTGGAAAACAGAGTAAAATATACAAAACAACTATTTTTTAGACATTATATAATAGGAATGAATGTCTCAGGTCAGGAAGTGGAGAGATTCAGATTACTAGAGTAACTGAGCTCTAGATGCTAATGTTCATAGAATGAGGTGTAGTATGAAATCCAGATTTTGGAGTATGTGTAGCCATTGTTCCAGCAGATGACAGTGAAAGTGTGTGGCTGAGATGGAGAGTGATTGTCAGTACATCTGGGGACATGTACACAGTTGCCAATCTATTGTTATTATATTAGTAGTTTATTTTATTTAGTCTTGTTTTCACTCGCATTGTCCTTAGGTTGCTCATAAATTCTACTTCTCTTCATTTCTAGAGAAATAATAATGGATGTCTCCATGCTTTTAGGTTAGAAGAGTACCTATTCCAAAACTATTCACAAATATTTAAATTATGGAAAAGATTTAAAGGTTTACAGAGAAACAATTTGAAAGACCAAAATGTTATCAGCTATTACCTCTATATAGTAAGACTAGAGCAATTTTAACGCACATTTGCTAGAATTTATAATATGAATAAAAATAATCAGAACAGTATTGGACCTTGTGCTCCTAAAATCTATGCCATAGTGAGCAAGTATTACTGTGCAGCAGGAGAAAAACACAAAAATAATTGTGAAATAGTTCAATATTATCTTGTTAGGACAGTGATTTAGAGTAATTTAAATATTATAAAACATAAACATGAAACCTAATTTATTATTTGATATGATTGTTAAGGAACAATCATATTCAGTGAAATTTTTAAAGAAATTCAGTGATTAAATTTTCCATCTCCTGGGACAGTTAAGTTTCAAAAAAACTCCAAGAATAAGGAGTCTTCAAGCTAACCAAAAGCTACTGTTGTTTAAACAAAAGGACACATACAGTGTGTTGATCATCTGCTGTAAAATGTACTCAGGACTTTTGAAACCTAAAATGCACTATTGAAATAGAATGAACTTTCAGTGGTTCATGTCTCTCCAAGGTAATATTTCAGCAGATTAACGATTGTTGAGAAATTTTATTGCCATGAAAAATTACAGTGCAGAAAAATGAAGAACTGTTTGCTGAGAAAGCAGCCCGGTGAACCCCTTAATCCAAGCACAACGTGCCAGAATGACCTTCCGCCTACCTGATTTTTTACATCTGCGTGAAGCTGTGGAGTGTGTCTTTGATTAGGACGATGATGTAAGGAGAAAATCATACAAATGTGGAAGGACAGAGTCTTTACAGGAAATGAATACGGACCATTCTCCGATTTATGATATAACCTCACTTCAAATAATATGCCACAAACCAACTGTGGTTAAGACCTCACAGAAATGTTTGAGGTTTCCCCTCCGCCCTCTGTGCTCTAGAAGTTTTGCTTGATGCTGCCCCACAGACCTGGCTCCTCGGCCACTCCCTTTCCAGCTCTCTGTCTCCTCAACTCAGATCCCTGGGATCTGCTGGGTTGTCCTGCCGCAGCCTGGAAATTGTCGCCAGGTAGTGAGCCGATGCAGTCAAAGGGGCACCTAATTTCCCTCTTTCTTCTCCAGAATCACAGTATTTTTTTTTAAAGTTATCTCTGTTGTTGAAAGTATTACAGATGTCCTCATTGTTTTCCCATTGACCCCCTTCACCCTGCACCCCACCCCGGGGCTTCATTGCACTATGTTGCCTGTGGGTTATGCATATATGCATACGAGTTTTTTGGTTAATCTCTTCCCCCTGCCCTCACCCCACCCTCACCCGGCCTTCCCGCTGAGATTCCACAGTCTGTTCCATTCTGTGTCTCTGGATCTATTTTTGTTCCTCGGCTCCTCTGAGTGAGATCACGTGATACTTGTCTTTCTCTGACTGGCTTCTTTGAGGATATTTCACTGCTTGTGGATCAGTGTCTGTAAAGAGTCCTTTCATCGACGTTGTCAGTGAGGGCAGTTTCCATGGCAGTTAGTTCTATGGGTGAAACATTTTGGTCCCCTGGTCCACAATCTGTTTCCCTGGGTCTGCCATTCCTATGCAACTTGGTAGCGGCCATGGCTTTCCTAACTTTCCAAGAGCCATCTCAGCGGTGTGTTGTCCTGGGGTCCCACCAGGGTGCCAAACCCTATGTCCCCAGAGTACTTCCTATGGGGGGAGTGTCTCCCTTACCAACTTGATGTTCCCCTGCACCTAGCTCTGTCAGACGCCTGTCCCATACACATGCAGCAGGCCCCTGTCACCACACATTGGCTGCATCCTACAACTTCTGGATATAGTCACTTCCTTTTGTTGCAGCTTCACGTCCATGCCTAGGTGATGCTGTGACATGACCCTAGATGGGCTTCTCTAAAAAATAATAATTATTATTAATTTTTAAATGTAGTAATATATGGAAAGTATCAGAGAAGGGGAGCAGTTTATTACAAGAGTACATGAGCAGTTCAGGAAAACCTCCCCAAAGAGGTGAACCCTGAAATGAATTAATAGTTAAACTTTAGCCAATAAATAAAAGATACTAGTTTGAAACTTGGATTTTAGTGCACTCGTGCTATACAAAAGGCCTGAGCCAGTCTAGCCCGACAGCGATCAATTTCCTCCCATTCAACATAATATTATATAAAGCATCACCAGGCAAGGGAACAGGCATAATAAATGATGGGAAATAAGGATTCCTAGTGGCTGTCTCCATTCATCCTTAGCCATCAGGACACTAGATTTTTCATATTTAAGACAATAATTAATGGTGCAAATCCAAGGGGCAAAATGACCCAAATAAGTTGAGCTAATCTTGCATAAACACACCTGAGATTGCTGTGTAATTGAATTCCAATGATGTATTTTTATAGCAAGAAAATATATGTGTTTCTCGTGGTAAGACGATATTCTACTCTGTCTGGCTGTTACATTAAATCTCGCACCAGATCAAGCATCACTTAGAGTGATTGAACAGCACTGGCCTGAACAAGATTTTCAAGGTTATGGGTGGCCCTGAAATGCCTGTGCCCACAGGAAAAGAGAGGCACCTTCAACGCATCAATGGGCACCTTCATGAATAGTAGTTACAGCCACCAATTCGTTGTCACTTTGTGATGGTGTGTTTTTACTTTGAAAAATTCACTCGGTGCGTTTAAGATGCCTTGTAATCTTAGATCGTTTGTGATTGGCACTCTCCTTCAGTGACCCATCGGATCCTTCATTCTGTTACACTCCTGACAGGGAGCTGTTCACGCAGACCTAGCTGAACCCCCCGCTGCTTCTGAGGGGCCCAGTCCCAGTGTGTCCCGATGAGAACATTTAAAAATCCTGGGTATGTCTATGTTCTCTCAATTCATAACACAGTGCCTGGACTCAAATTCCTCTTCCACACAGTAGGCTATCAGCTATCTGAAGACCCCATGAATAATGTCATTAACATAGATTCCATGTATCACCCCCCAAAAAAAAATACACCCCACAGGACTATTTTTCTTCCTCAATCAGCTAGACCTTGGTCGCACAGCTACACTGTGGTGCATAAGATAGCTTCCACTTATGCTTTTCTCCAAGATATTTAGAACTAGCGTGAATTTTATGTGTCTCTGAAACAAAACTGTAAGTTCTATCAGATGGGAAGGCATGACCCAACCCCTCCGCCCCCCACCTGCCATAAAGGACAATTTAAGACAAATGTGGAAGAAAGGGATTCCAGATTCTTAGTTTGGGGCATTGATGAAACGCTTACTGAGTATCAGTTATGTGTGGGACACCCCATGCCATATTCAGGAGGCAGATACAGTGAGGTATAGAATCATTCCTCAAGGGTTTTGTGATGCGCTGAGGAAAAGTCATATACATCATTTCTGTATAGAAAATACCTATGTGCAAAGCGTTATCCCTGAATAAAAGATGTGATGATCCTTTTTGGGCTGCAGAAAAAGATATATCAGTAGCAGATACATTACATTTAAGGTCACATCTGAGGAATGAGAATTTACAAAGCATACAGAACAGGTTGGGCATTCTAAAAAGAATCAAGAGTGTTGACAAAAACAAGGAGACATGCTCTGACCAGTTTGGCTCAGTGGATAGAGCATCAGCCTGTGGACTGAAAAGTCCCTAGTTCGATTCCGGTCAAGAGCATGTACCTTGGTTTCGGGCACATTTCCAGTAGGAGGTGTGTAGGAGGCAGCTGATCGATGTTTCTCTCTTATTGATGTTTCTAATTCTCTATCCCTCTTCCTTCCTCTCTATAAAAAATCAATAAAATATATTTTAAAAAGCAAGGAGACATGGGAAGTGTAACATCATGGGAAGGAACATACTTCAGTCATTAATAGTACACAGCATTTAGGAAGTAAAGAGAAAGGTAGCTAACTAGATAGTTCCAGGCAAATGGGACTTCCTGGTATGCCCTGCAAATGAGATTTCACATCTGTGTGTGGGCCATAGGGTTACTAGCAAAGCAGTAACCTTCAGAGTACATATTTTTAGGAAAGTGACTAGCATATCTGTGGAATGCAAACTTATGCAGAAGGAAATCAAGTTAAAGCAATCAGAATTTTTTTTAATAGTATAACGGAAAGGTGAGCCTGAGATAGAGATGGGTCATCAGTGTGAAAAGGAATTTGGGATGAGAGATGTTCTGAAAAGAGAGACCTCTTGGACATGGTGATGGTCTATTTAAAGAGAAAGAACAAAAATGTAAATTGCCTCTCTTACTCTGACTCTGGAGGATGCCTGGAAGAGCATGTCATTATTTGAGATAAGAAATGCAAGGAGGTAAGTCCATTGAGAAAAGGGAATGGCGAGTTAAGTTTTGCACATTTTGATTTGAAGATGTCGGTGAGAACTAAAGGTGGCAAAGCTTAGCAAGCAGGTGGGGATCCGTGTCTCAAACACAGCAGAGGTGAATGCATTGGTGCGGAACAACAACAAAAACAGTTCCTGAGAAAACAGAAAGTGACCAGGGAAACAAAACGTGTAGAAGGCGTGCAGAGGAAGACGGCCAAGATGAACTGGATAAATATATTGTCACAAATAAATAACATGTGTTCAAAAGGTAGAAAATATGAACACACCTCTATCAGGTAAAGGAAATAATTTAGCCATTAGAGTAAATATATTTCCAATAAGGAATTTCTAGACACAATGGATGGAATTGTATCAAACACTAGAGGATGAAATAATACCTATCCTGCAAAAGCAATGTCATACAGGAGAGGAGGAGTGAGCATGTCTCAACTTAGTTTATCAATAAAGTTTTATTATAAAGGCTACGGACAATATTTCTTAGTAACAAACACAAAAATCCTTTAAAACAATCTATATATATAAAAGGCTAATATGCTAAGTGTCCCTCCTACCATCCAACTGGTCACTATGACATGCACTGACCACCAGGAGGCAGACGCTCAACACAGGAGCTGCCAAATTGCAGTGACTTGGTAGTGGTGGTTCTTGGGTGACAAAACCAGAGAGGATGAAGCCGATTCCTCGTGGGGCTGTGCAATTCCACCTCTGGCTGTTGGGTTTTGTTGTTGCAGGGGCACAGTCGGCCCTGAATCTGGTTTACTGCACACTTGCATTTGCGTTCCACACCCTGTATGACAGCAACTTTGCAGAGTGCCCTCTCATACTCCAGGACCCCTCAGGGGATGTTGGAGAGCCGGTTTCAGTCCCATCCCTGCAGGCCAGGCCGAGAGACCCCACCTGCCGAAGGGACCCAGCTCACTCTGCAGATGCCGGGGAAGGACTGTGGGAGGTTAGCTCCAGGGCATGTCCAGACCATCTCACCTAGTCCCGCCCCACCGGCCACCTTCTAATTAATTTGCTTTCAATGTGCATGAATCCATGCACCAGGTCACTAGTTTTTATGTATTACAGAATAGCAATATATAAAAAAGAATAGTATACCATGACCAAAGAGGGTTTATCATAGGAATAAAAAGATGATTTAAGCTAAAAATCAATATAAATCATTGGTAAATACAGTAAAGGACAATGCATCTAATTGTGTCAATAGATGAAGAAAAGGCATTTGCTAAAATCTTATGCTCACTAGCATTTGTTACCAGAGTATTTTATTCATTTGTGTATTTATGTGACATCACTGAGTAGCAGAATAAGATGGAAGCATGAATTCTGTGGGGAGAGAAAGTAGCACTTTTTACTTAGCTTAAATTTGTAGTATTTTAAGCCATTTGTAAGGATCTTTGCCAAGAAGGAACAAGGGAATATCAAGATGTCAGTTTGCAAAACATTGCAAGTTTTCCCCTTTCCTCTGTGAGCACAAATATGCATTCAGATGGCGATGGAGGTGTCTGTGTTTCAGTGGGAAGAGTAACTTATCTGCCTTTCTGACAAGACTAATGTGACCCAGAGAACGACATGAGTGAGCTCATTGTTATACATGTTCTGTAACTGAAACATGGGTCAGGGTTGACTTCTGCCAAAGGCAGCTTCATGTTCAGTGAGGCAACTTATTTCCTAGGACGGCAGCAGGGGTGTTGGTTATAAGCCATGTCCAGGTTCAAGTACCAGTGGGCCTGTGGCTGGTCAGGGCCTCTGACATTGTGGTGGACGCTCCTAGAACATCATCTTCTGGGCTTTACCCATTCCTTTCCCGTGGACAGACCAGGATAGGGTTGGCAGAGAAATGAGCCTCTAGGATCCATCAGCGATGGAGCCATATTGCTTTCATGTCTCAGCTGTTTCATCAGCTCTCACCTTGTTTTCCACTGGGAGCATCAAAGAACGAGGAGGAGAAGGAGGAAGGGAATGAGGAAGAGGAATGAGGAGGAGGGAGGGAAGGAGGAGCAAGAATTCATTTGTGCCAGAAACTCCCAGAAAAGGTTTTCAAATTTCACTAGCATTTTTCCCATGAGTGCTGCTGTGTTTCAAGAAAACTATGTTTTGGCCAATGGGATTTGCCTGCCATAGAATTGTTATTATTTTGATCATTCTGAGGTATATAAACATGGGAGAAGCATTCTGAGCTCATGAGCCATACACAAGCAGGCAGCAGGAGGCTATGGGCTAAAGGCCATGGTGGGCTGGGAGCCAGCTCAGTCTGGGGAATGGATTGCCCACGCGGCCCCCAGAGCCCACCCCCTCTCCAGATCTCTGGGGAGACATACCATTGGGCTTTTCAGTGTTGTGGCACCTACTCTGTCCTCCGAAATTGTCCCGAAGCTCACCTTTCTTTGACCTCAGGACAAATCGATAGGCATAGTTGTCGGTGAGTCCATTGCTCCTGGGAGTGAGGAGACTCTGAACAATTAGGAAAAGGAAAGTTCTTTCTCTCTCACTTTAAGACACTTCCTCTCCTGCAGATGGTTCCCTCTTCGGGCCTTTTCAACTGGAAAGTAAACTATACTCAGTGCTTCACCCCATTCAAGACCTGACCGGAGCATGATGTTCATACTCGTGCTGTTTAACTGCTTCCCCAGGTGGCACCACCAGCTTCCTGATAACTGTTGACCTATGTGGGGTGCCCAGTGGGCCTTCATCTTCTACTCTTAATTGAAAACAAAATGCTGCTGCATTGCTGCTTTTTGCCATTGGCTAATTCCTAATTCATGACGACAGACATCCATCTGCTTCTGAAACAATTGCATTACACCAAAGTACTCTGTCTCCATAATATCTTGCCCAGTGACCTGTTAAGTGTTCAGGGGGAAAAGTGAAGAAGAAGAAATATATTGTGAATATGTACTTGGAAGTGTCATGCTGTAGTAAAACTTATAGCTTTCCTCTTCAACTTAAGTACAAAGAATGATTGGGTAGCACTTTTGCAAAATTTCAAATGCTACCTATATAATATGGACAGCGAAATGAGGGCAAGATGTGCTTTTAAAATTATTGGAAGCTATATATCAGAGTGTGAACAGGTTATCCATCACACAATCAAGCTTTTATTGGAAATTCTGACACCAATCTCGTTCCCTAGAAACCTTGATACCCAATTTTAAAAGTAGAATCATAGCAATAATATGGGGGGGAAAGATGAAATGCCTTTCATTAGTGTCTCTTCTAGTGAAAATTTATTATTACATTTCAACAAGTATTTTTAAATAATGTATAATATCTAATTTTACCTTATTCTACTTTATTATCTTCTACTAACAACTCATTTTAACTAGCAAGAGAAAACTCAAGGATATCTCAAGGATGTTAAGAGTGACAAAAGCAGTAAAGATTTGAAAGAAAGGAATTGAATCCTGACTTCCCAATTTATTAACTCTATAGTTCTGGTCAACCTAGTTAATATCAGAATGTGGGTGAGTGCATTTGAAAGGGAACTTGTTTTCAGAATTATAGATAAAATATAACAAATAAATTCTATGTGTGAGGCATAGTAAATGTTAAAACATCAATCTGAATATTGGAATCATTTATTAAAAATACTTGAACCCAAAATTCCAAGCATCAAATTTATATCTACAGAGCATGAGAGCTAAAAAGGGACTTAGAGGTTATGCCTTAACCATCTCTTAACCGACATAAGATGTAAAAATTGCTCCTCAGAGATAAGAAGAGGTTTATGTGAGCACATCCAAATAGCTATTAGCAGTCTTGGATATGACTGCTTGGGGTAGCCATGTTTGAAAAGCTGTGGTACATTTACACAATGGAATATTATGCAGCTATAAAAAAGAAGGAACTCTTACCTTTAGCAACAGCATGAATGGACCTGGAGATTATGATGTTAAGTGAAATAAGTCAGTCAGAGAAAGACAAATACCAAATGACATCATTTATATGTGGAATCTAACAGAATAGAAACAGAGGCATGAATACATGGAATAGACTGACAGCTATCATGGGCGGGGGTAGGAAGAGGGGGACTGGATGAGAGAAGGTGAAGACATTAGCCAGAGAACATACTGGTATGTGCATAACCCTAGACACAGACAACAGTGCAGTGATGGCCAGAGGACAGGGAGGGCAGGGGCTGGGTGGAGGTGGGCAAGGTGAATCTGAGAAAATATTTTCTCTTTATAATCATTTGTAATATTTCAATTACTATTTTGTTTATTTTATTTTATGAAAGATAATATTTATTAAACAAATTGTACTTAATCACCCATTATTTTAGTGTTTTGTTCAAAAAGTGATGCACCAGTTATGAAAGTAGGCCCTAGGATACAGTGGTGAGAAAAGTACACAAACCTCATCCACAGCACACTTGCCCTAAAAAGAAAATAAGGAAACAAATAAATAAATGAAAATGTAAAGCATACTTATGGTTTCCAATTACTTGCAAAGGAGGGGGCTTGTCTTTCACCCTTTTTATCATCAGAATTATTTCTCTTGTGATCATTGCCATGGTGAGCATCTACCAAGTGCTTTCAGATCAGTCCAGCTGTGGAAAACACCAGAAACTGGCATTAACACTCAGTAAAATGGGCTTGGAAACCCACAGCTACCTGGAGGCATACCTGGCACCTCTACCTCCCAGGATGCAAAGTAGTCTAGGAAACAGATGACGTCACTCGAAATAACCCGTTCAGTCTCCAATGTGCCGTCAAGCCCTGGGAAGCCATCTGATCTTTGGGTTTTTGTAACTATCTGCTTTTGGACTTAAAAACAAAAATGAAAAATGCCATTGGGTAAATCGAGCCTTCGAGACCTGCTTGACATGGTTATGTGCAGTTCTAACGTCACAGACATCAGATCGGTAGCAAGAGTAATGGGGATTTGGAGTATGAAGTTTAGATAATAATGACTATAATGACAACAATGATGTTTGTAACAGCAGACATTTTTAAAAAACACCTTATAAATTAAAAAGTACTTTAGTTTCCAATGAATTCCTATCAATCTTCTAAAACTGTATCTCTTTTCAAATTCCCTTAATTTATAGAATCCAAGTACTATTTTAAAAACCCTGTATTACTCATCCAAATTATCTCTCACATCTGTCGTCATTCTCACTAGGCTGTTGTTCACTGGCTCAGGTCCGGCTCTTACTGTCACCCAGATAATTTCCAGAGATTTTAAATTTGTCTCTCTGCCTTTAGAGTCTTGCCCAACAACCCATCCTCTGTAATGCAACCAGAACAACTTCTTAAAACACTGGAAAGATATGACAATTGTTAGCATCATCCAGGTATGTCCCAGCATCTGGTTAATATGAAAACCTGTACATGGTAATGCTCTTCTCTGGCAATGCTCTCCAAGAAGCTCATTTTGCTGCTGAAATAAGTGAAAGGATGATTCCTCCTTTGAAGGTATATATATATATATATATATATATATATATATATATATATATATATATATAAATATATATATTATTGATTGCAGAGAAGAAGGGAGAAGGAGAGAGAGATAGAAACATCAATGATGAGAGAGAATCATTGATTGGCTTCCTCTTGCATGCCCCCTACTGGGGATCAAGCCTGCAACCCGGGCATGTGCCCTTGACCAGAATCGAACCCGGGACTCTTTAGTCCACAGGCCGATGGTCTATCCATTGAGCCAAACCAGCTAGGGCGAAGGTACATTTTTTGATGTGCAAACACAGGCTTTTCAGAACTCTTCTTAAACTTTATTTTTGACTCTTCACACACTTCGCTGTCTTTCTTGTACTTACTCCATGATTTTCCCATGTTTTTGCACATTTTAGAGCCCTTTGGTCATTTTGCTTCCTAGTAAATTCCCATTCATCATTTCAAACTGCTTACGTGTTTGCTTTTCTGAAGGTTTTTAGAAACCTTTATCTGTAAGGTTAGCCCCGTCCATATGGCATAACACGTTCCAGGTAGTGTTTAAAGCAATTTAGGTATATTATTTTACTGAGTTCTCTCCTGATCCCATCCAACAGGTATTCCTATAATTCCTGTTTTACAAAGAAAGATAATGAGGCTCAAACAATTTTTCCAAAGTTGTACAGCGAGTAGATGGTAGAGACATATTTGAACTTGATGGTCAATTCTGGAGCCCAATCTCTTAAAAAAAATATACTGAATTCCTATCCTTTAAAATCTTATGTTTTGGGGACTGATTTCTAAGTATTTCATATAGAATTATTTACTTACTGATCAGACCATACAAATAGAAAACTTAACATATTGTATGCGGGCCGTTTTTGCTTAATTTTTTGCGCAAGTGGCAACATTCAGTAAAATTACGATAACTTTAGTTTTACATATTTTTTTTCAATGAAACTTTTTGTGATTTACTAAAAAATGTATACTGAATTATTTTTCTTAAATTTTAAACAGACAAATACTGGAAAACTCACTGGAAAATTGTGTTTACCAGTCAATGTAAAACGTATAAATAAGTTTCCCGCATCCAATGTGTTTTAACATAAAAAGGACAATGCATTTCTTATGGCTTACATGCAGCATCTGAAAGAATGCAGCATACAAACCATGTGAAATGAATGAGTGAATGAATGAATGAATGAATGAATGAATGAAGGAGTGAGTGAGTGAATGAATGAGTGCATGATGGATTCCAGAAAAACCAAGCTCCTTAAACAGTGAGGTGATTTTTGAGAATAACTTATATTCTTTTACCAACATATCCAATAATTCCTTATGATAGTTTGTTACTCTGGAAGGTAGGGGCCTGAAGAAAAATTTTGATAGTTGAGACTTTAGTTTATTTAAAGTACATCAAAGCTTGTAAAACAAACCCATAGGGCCTTAGGACTAGAAGGAATATTGTCTTCCCTAACGTTCTCATCCGCCAGATCTTTTTCAATCAGAATTTAAAAACTCAATTTGATAAGATGTAATTATGATAATGTTATCTTCCCTTTTTCCCTCTCATGAAATTTAATCATGACTTTAAATACCTAATTTTATAGTTCTTACGGCCCTGTATCAACTCTGTTATTGAATGTACAATTATCAGAAAATCTTCCAGCTGCTATTAGCCTGATTCACATTTTTACAAAAACCAAGTGATGCCCCATTCCACAACCCGTAGCTCTGACAATGAAATTGAGAGTACAGAGTTCAGAACTCAGAGAATCCCAGGGTTCCTAGTAACCATCCATGTGATCTTGGTTGAACCCCTTAAACCCCTAACACCTCAGCTTTCCCCAGGGAAAGGCTACATGAAAGCCATCTCGTTGCCTGGGTCTGGCAGAATGTGGGTCAATTAATTGATTGGTTGTCTTGGCAGTAAATTGGGTCCAAATGTCTCTGTCAGAGAAACCGGAGAAGGATGCAACAAAAATGTTGGACTTCTCTAAGAGCTGCAGGGTTTCCATTTAAGAAGGAAGAGCCCAAGGGTAATGTTTTTCATATTTGGTCAACTTGTCAGGGTTATATTCGTCAATAGACCTAAACTCTACACAGTGGGTGTGTTCCACTGTGAGTTTCCATATGGAGTAAAGACCATTCATATTAGGAAGAGATAGGTTTAGTAACTGATTGATATAAGAAAGTGTCGCCCCTTCTGGTTAAAAAGGACATTGTACTCTTTCTTAGACCAAGTAAAATCCGCATTAGCACATGATATTAAAATGGGCAAAATGCCATTTACATATGTGACAATTTTATCAACAACAATAAAAACACATCATCTAGCGATGTATTGTTACTCTTCTTTCCTGGTTGAATAGGGATGGCACAGACTCTTAGATATCTCTTCAGCATTGATTATACTTGGCAGACTGCCTTTTCTGAGGATGGTCACTTAATGTTATTTAAAGGATTCTTTGGCACTTCCAATGAATGCCATTGCGTGTTTTAGGGCTGCCTTATATTTAGTTTGGAATTATCTATGACATATTTGAGTGTTTCTCAGAATGTGGTTTGTTGACCCTCCATATCCACATCATCTGAGAAATTTGATAAAAGTACGTATTCCTGGCTCCCACACAAACTCAGAATAAGGGATAGGGACTAAAACCTCTAATTACTTCTCTGAAACTCTAATAATTAGGAGGTAGGGTTTTTTGTTTGTTTGTTTGTTTGTTTGTTTGGTGTTTTTGTGTGTGTGTGTGTGTGTGTGTGTGTGTGTGTGTGTGTGTGTGTTAGGTCCTTATGCCTGAAACAGTCTCCTGTTTAACATATCATAGTTAACACTTTGGCTTTCATACAAATAATCTCTTCTTCATATAAAACATATATTTTTTTCTTACTAAATTGTTGAATTTCCAAATGGCACTTTTAAACTTACTAAAATTGATATTAAAATAATAATTCCCAGTTAAATTCTAGTAGGAATAATATGTCTATAGATAGCTCTCTTTTTTTAACCTACTGAGGATGGGGTGATGAAAGCTATCGTACTGAGCAAATTCTCCTTGTCATGCCTTAACATCAGCTATCGCATTTGATTCTTATTATAATTTAAAAGGAAGCATTTCTGTCTATTTTAAAGATGAAGAAAAAACACAAAGAGGTGACGTGCTTTCTCCAGTTCTCACAGACATAGGAGCAGACCTGGGCTCCACACCAGGCTGGGTGATACCGAACCCCAACACTTCCACTTGAGGCTCACTGCCATGGTCTTCAAGGCAAGAGTGAATTGCAAGCATTTTGACCTCAAAACTCATTTAATCTTAAGGTTGGCTTATATAAAAGAATAACATTAATCCATACATTTCCATTTTTTAAAGACCATCAGATAAAAGAGGCAGCAAGCTGTTGCCATCATTGCAGAAGAATGAAATGACTGCTTTATCTTATTTTTTAATCTTTATTGTTGAAAGTATTACATTTGTCCCATTTTTCCCCATTGACCTTTCCTACCCCGCCCCAGCCCCCCAACCCCACCCCAGGCCTCCACCACCCTATTGTCTCTGTCTGTGGGTTATGCATGTACGCATTTGAGTTCATTGGTTGATCTCTTCCCCATCCCACACTCCCCTGCCTTCCCTCTGAGGTTTGAAATGACTGCTTTAAACACATGCACTGTAAGAGAGGAATTGTTAGCCTCAAAGGGAACATTTGCTGAATAAAAGTTTTCATACTAAGTTGAAAGAAGCTACCAGATTGGGTATAAAGAGGAGGAAATCTATGGGCAGTTACGTAGCTGGTACTTTGTTTTTCCTAAAAATTACTGGGAAATGTTGCTGATCTCCAATGGCCACGGCTACACCTGGTTCAGGATGCTTTCAAATAATAACCAACTTTACATCTTTCAAAAGCCTTTGTTTAAAAAAATAACTTCACAATTGATGAAATTGCTAAATGGATTCTAGGGGGGAAAATTGTACCACTTTTCTTTGAAGAATAGAAAAACCTGTTAACCCCTGCAGTCAGCAATAGGAAACAGAAAGCAAACTCGAACCTTTGCTGTGCACTCTGTTTACTGCAGGCCCACACCACAAGCCCTGGAGACAGCCTAGGCACATTGTTCTAATGGTTCTCAGCACCTCCAGGCCAGTGGGCGCGAGGTGCGTTTTCTGCTGGGTCTGCGCTGCTTAACCAGGTGCTATGCAAATGTCAGCCCTCCTCAGGTTCCTCCATGGGCGCTTATTGTTACAGAGCACAAATACCTCAATCCTTGGGGTGGCTGCTTTTCTCTTCTTGCGTGCATTTATGTTTCAGAAAGACAATGTAGGTAGCCTTTGCAAAGCGTTCTCTGAATATTTACGCACCAGCATTCTTATAGCATTTCCATAGAAGATGGAGCTGAGGAAGAGAATTGAGTTTTTCTGCAAGCACCAGTCATAGAAATTAAGTAGCATCAACCTCCAGCTGTTTATCTCAGGAGCCACGGAAGGTTTCTTTATGCCTTAAGATGTCACTCGTGTTCAAAAATGTGTTTTTGACACATGCAGATAAACTATCCTGAGAGGATTCATGATGAAACTGTGAATCAGTAAAATTGATCTCAGTAGAATGTGTGAACTCTAGATGCTTAAACCTTACCATTGCATCTCTAAGTAAATAAATCTGTTGGGAAACTTTCTCTCCTGTATCACTTTGTTATTAAATATCAGTCCAACACCCCCCACTAGGGTCTGTTTAAACTCAGACGTTGAATTTCAGGATCACAGACTCTGATAGCTAGACCTTGGTCCATATTAACCCCAAGTGCAAGAGACCTGCAGGACCAAGTTCTCCTCAGGGTTACGTTGGTCATGGATGTTGCAGGAATTGTGTGACTCCTGCCATTTTTAGGGTTTCCAGAAAACCAAGATCCGAAACGCTGCATGAAAAATCATATGGACAAGCGTGACCTCTAAGGTCATCACAGAACAGCATGTGTCCTATGGAACTCTGCATTGATCATGTTTATGGATGGGTTCGGGGTCTCCGTCAAGGCCCCTGTAGCATCCTTCGCGGGCAAGGACTCATTACTAAGCTCAGCCATCACTGAACAGGTGGGGAGGGTGAGTGAGGGCTGAGCAAAACAGTGCTTAGTGGGACCCCAGACATTCACTAGCCATTAGTAAGTAGACCACGGGATGCCCATATGAACTTTGAAGATGGAGAGCCACACTACTTCTCGGCTCTGCTACCAAACGCAAATGCTCACACCTTTCAATAACCATTTATATTCCAGTCTCCAAATAAAACCTGAAGCTGCGTTATCAGGGACTCTTTAAGGAGCAACTCCACCTGTGCAGCTGTCTCTTCTCTCTAGCTTCCATCCATTTCCTGTCAATCACTGCGGTAGGTGCGCTGAGGCCAATCCTCATGAAGACCCTCTTACTTCCTCTGAGACCATGAAGATATCCCGCTTGTGCGTAAAAAGAAAACCACTTCTACTACCCATGACTGCAATGGGAGGCTCTCCCTGGCTCTGGCTCTGGTTTCTGATCCCTTCTCTTTTTGGAAACCAAGTGGCACAGGAATATGGGCAGTTTAGTTCTCAAGTGTCTGCGTTAACTAACCAGGCTGGCCTGCGCTCAGCCTTCACTTCCATTCGAGGGAGTGTTAGCTCTTCTGATTCCCGATTACAGGCATTGAAATCTCCTATCATTTCCATAAACAATGGAAGCACCAGCAAACAAACACACACAGTCCTAATACCAGGGTATCCTGAATAATACTCAGCAGATTCTTTCCAGTAAACAGCACTTGGATTTTAAAATAGAAAATACAAAATTTGAGACAAGAGGAAATAACTATTCTTTCTTAAGATCTACCATGTGTCCGATATTGAACCAGGGATTGGGGTATGAATCTATTATCTCATTTCTTCCTTCCCAAACACTTACATACCAACCAAGCAGCTAAGCACTGTGAGGGGCAGGGGGGGATTCAAGCTTCTTGGTATGGAGCCACATTGAGAACCCTTGTTTGCTTACTCTGAAGCCTCTGGATGCTGTTGTTACTTTAGTTTAGTTTTCATTTTTCTGTAAAGCCTTCCATGTATTAGTTATTCACATGGATTTGCAGTATTTTGGGGGGGGGAATCCTCAGGGCCTGTTCGAGGGCAGCCATCAGCCATTGATACAGGCTCTGCGGGTGTTCTGATGTCTGCTTGGCTATCACCTCAGAAACTGCAGATTCCTCTTCATTCCACACCCCAGAGGTGTGGTCAGAGAGCTGGATCTTGCCTTAGCAGCAATCAGATCTCGCCAAACTTAGACCTGAGGAGGTGGATGTGGAAGTGGGACAACCGAAGGCTCTTCTCTTCTTTCTGTCCTCGAAGTTCTAAACCCAAACCAAACTCCATCAGCAAAGAGAAAAATACACAAGCAGGTGCATTAAAATCCCATAAAATATATTCACCAAGTTACACACCCATAGCAAGCCTTGGCCTTTCTATAAAACTCTAAATATGTAACCATATAATGAATAGTTCACAGTATTTTGTAAAATTGGAGTCAAATAACTTACGGCTTCTTCAGTGATTTTTTTCTCCATATGATGGATCCTCCTTCAGAAGGAAATATCAGTGAAGAAGTAACCACTTTGTCTCTCTGTCAAGAGCTAATGTCACTGTTTGTTTAAAGGGTACAAAGAGAGGAGCTGCTATTACTTTTCTTTTGTGTTGGTTGCCCAGGAGTGTAAAACTCGATTTAGTTTTCATATGCTAGATTGCTAAAATATTTTGATGATTCTCATCTGTTAGATTTCTCAGTCTCTCTCTCCTCGGTTTTTTGGGTTCTAATCAAGGTTTTAAAACATTTTTCATACAAACTCATATACATATACATCAACTAAACTGAACAAAGTTTCTAATTTGGCAGGTATATGTCATTATTGTATATCATTGAAATCATTTTTTTCTTCAAATTAGGACCTACTATGTTTGAATCTATATCAAATACTTTAAAAATCCAAAATCCAAGACTATGTTATTCCTCTCCTTTTAATATCTGTAAGATAATAATTTAAAATTCCAGAAAGAAATGTGATGCTTAGACTGTCTAACTATGGGCCAGACACAGTTTAGTGAACTTTACATCTATAAACTCACTCAGTCTTCACAAACAGTGCATCACCTATACATGGAAAATAGTATTCACATTTTCCAGCCGGGGACATTAAAACACAGGTTAAATGACACACCAGGTCACACAGTTTGTAAGAAATAGAACTGGGATTGAGCTCAGATAGTATGGCTCCTGAGCCTCTATCCGGAAGCCATGTTCTGTGCTACCACTCAAAGGTCAGAAGGACTAGGACTAGTCAGGAGAAAAAGAATAATTTCATACAAATGTTTAAGACTTAACTACATAATAATTGAGGTTTAAAGCCAAAATAAATTATTAATATTAACTTTGTTCTCCGGAAACAAATTGTGCATTTTTACATGGTTTCAACTTTTCTTTCTTGTATAAAACCCTTTATAGTTTATGGAGTGTGTGTGTGTGTTCTTGTATAAAACCCTTTATAGTTTATGGAGTGTGTGTGTGTGTGTGTGTGTGTGTGTGTGTGTTTCAGGAATTGAGGCATTAATAATAATATGGATTTATTCTATTGTGATTTTAAAAGTCTCATTCAATTCAGATAATATAATTTAGAGTTTAACTTTGTCACTCTCATTCAATTCAGATAATATAATTTAGAGTTTAACTTTGTCACTTATGGCCCAGAGGTTTTGGGAAAAAAATAGACCTCCATTTTCACTTCTGGGGAAAGAGTGGCGAGCAGAATAGTGGATGGCGTTTAGAGCTCATCACGCTTGTCCAAAAAAGTTGCGTGAGACCCATCATCCGGGCGATGGCTTGGCAGTCCTGGGCCGTCGTATGGGCTGTGGACGTCTGCTCCCTGCCAGCTCACTGTTCCTGACCAGGCTGACATTTTGTGGGGGCTATTAGAAATGCATGAAGTCTGCCCCCAAATATCAACTGATGTATTAAGAAAGAGCAGCTCACTGCAGTCACTAGCAGTGAAATTTGTTTAGCTTTTACCCATTCTGCTTCATGGATAGACTGTATAATATAAGATTGTGCCATTTCAGATGGTATCATTTGGCACCCAAAATACACATTCAGCTTAAACTTTTGCAATAGGAAAATGAAATCTTAAAGAAAAATGAAAACAGTATTACTTCTCCATCTGCAGTTCAGAAACCAAGGTCATGGATTATGAATTTTAAACAGTCAGTATATCATTCAGAAATCCTTCTCAATAGAAGGATGGCATCTTTATTCAATGTGCTTATGACTTACCAAGTACGTTCTCGCTTAATAGCTTTTTGATTCTTTGACATGGATAACTTTTACCAATTGGATATTAATACAAAAAAAGTTAACCTCTATCCTAAAGCAATTGAACTTAATAGCATTTTTGTACTGAATTTCATACTCGGTGATGCTGTCTCCCACTATGTCTAGAAATTCAGAGAAAATGGAATACTTGAAAAATAAAATGAATGCTTAACATTTATGGAGCTCTTTCAGTACCTCACAGCCGAGAATGATTTTCCCCAGGGAAATGGGATTCTCCGTAAAATCGGTCCCTGGAGTACACAGACTGGCATCTACTCATCTTCGGGCACAGCAGCATCCAGCAGTTCTCAGGGGCGTGTCCCCTTCCCATGACCCAGCTCATGGTGGCATAACAGATACAGAGCTCATGCAAAGTATTATTCTTGGAATTTTCTCTACTGCCCTTTGCAACAAGAGTTTCCTGCAAAGCCTTCCAGCAGTTCTGACACACACCCTCTGCGAGGTCCTGGCAGCTGCTGACCATGTCGATTTAATTGGTTCTCAAGTTGGCTCTCCTAGCTCATCACACAAAGTAGGTAACAAAAAATTCGATTTGAATTTTCATGAATGGTTTTATCTAACATGAGTTAATTGTCAAGTTCATATTTCTTAAATGGTTCCGTCTTGCATCAAGAAAAAAAGAGAATTTTGTCACTTATTACATACACATGGGATTACCAAAAAAATTAATCATCTCTGTAGATGATTGTGTATAGTAATCAATTATCAAGAAGCTTCAATTGTATTTATTAGATAGGACTTGAAGATCTGTTATTGTTATTAGAGAAATGCATGGGTGGTCTTTCTCCGTTGCTAGTGGGAGGAGGGTTCTTGGGTACCACTGGAATAAGCATCTCTGGAGGCCCCCACAGGAGGATGAGATGTGGTAGAAACCTCTATTTTCGTGGAATCACATCTTTGGGTTTCCAAAGTCCCATCTCCCTTATTCCCATCCTGGGAGATGCATGGCAGAGGCAGCAGCAGAGCTGGAAGCAACGCCAGAGTCCAAAGTCCCTTCCATGGTGGAGCTGGGTCCAGGGCAGCATCAGGCAGTCCATTAGCCCCTTGTGCGGGTCCAAGAGAGTGTGCCCCCTGCAACTAGAGTCCCAAGAGAACCAAGAGCCAAGAGCCAAGAGAGAGAGCGCCTTTGTTTAGGAGATTAAATACCTTAAATCTTCCTGTGCCTGCTGTGGCCAAACCTACTCTGGCCAATGGTCTGTTCCCTGGTGTGACTGACTGACAACTACCTTCCCGTGTCTCCCACAGCTTACTGGGCATGCGTCTAGTCTTCTTTAGTCCAGTCCCTTTCCCAGCATCTGTGGGGAACAGACCCGGAGAGCATTGAACTGCGGCTTCCTGGCAAAGCTGCACAAATGGCATGCCCACACTCTGTGGCCTTCCCTTCGCTCCTCTCCAGTGACTCATCACTAGGCTAAATCACAGCAGTATCATAGCATTCTGCAAAGCTGTAGAGGACGTAAACCTACGTTCTTGTTGAAATGCTTTGAAGTCAAACCAGTGTCCTCTGGCTTTGAAGTCAAATCGGCCTTGGTGGGATTTGGGGACATGACTTAAACTCTGGTGACTCAGGATCTGTAAAATAAGAAATGTTGTTAAGGGATAGTTAAAAAAAAAAAAAGATGACTTTCCTCTCATGTTCTCCGGTCTCTGCGTTCCTTCAACTGAAGGATTATGTTTTAAAGCCTCTGTCTCCATCCCTGAACAGCAAGCACTGACCATATGGGGAGATGAACAGATGGAAATTGAAATTATTAAAGCTCATGTGGAGGAAGAAAATAATTCTCAGGGCTGACGCTATCAAGGAAGAATTCCCAGGGGATGAGGGGGAAGAAAATTGATTTTTTACAATGAAGGGCAATTGGTTAAAATTTTTTTAAAAAAGGAAGGAATATTCCAGTGTGCTTCTAGACCAAAACCACATCTTCATGGAAATCACAGGACACCTTTCTAGATGTCAAAGCATATCAAATATTTATTAATAAGGGTGTTCATGATAAATTTTCCTAAACATCTCAAACCTGTGCAGGATTTATGTTTGCCTCGGCTGATGAATAGTAGTACTTTCAATTTCAGGTCAGCTTGCCTGCAATGCTGGAATTTAAAATAGTTGCCTGGAAATACTCTCTGCTTCTTCTCTTTCCTCTTCATCCCTCTCTCCCTCTTCCAGTTTAAAGCACAAAGTCCAGTTTCATAAGTCCTTGTGCCCTCTTGTGGCGAATGCCTTTAGCAGCATAAACTGCGAAATAGAAATAGACAAGTCATCAAATTGCTCACCTGCCTCTCTAGCCCTCACAGGGGATGCTCTGCTGGGCTGGAGCCCAGACCAGACCTAACGCTCTGGGACAAAGGCGGCAGGCCCGTAGGGAGATGTGGTGAGCTCAGAGGGGTTCAGCTGTACTTGTACTTTTTAAAAACTACTTTGTTTCAGAAGCAATGTGATCTTGGGCTTAATTGCACTGAGCTTCCTTATCTTTATTTATTTATTTTTTAGATGTTGCTAATCCTCATCTGAGGATATTTTTTAAAATATATTTCTTTATTGGTTTCAGAGAGGAAGGGAGAAGGAGAGGAAGAGATAGAAACATCAATGATGAGAGAGAATCATTGATCGGCTGCCTCCTGCACGCACCCCACTGGAGATTGAGCTCGCAACCCAGGCATGTGCCCTTGGCCGGAATCGAACCTGGGACCCCTCAGTCCGCAAGCTGACGTTCTATCCACTGAGCCAAGCCGGCTAGGGCCTGAGGCTATTTTTCCATTGATTTTTAGAGAGAATGGAAGGGAGGGAAGGAGACAGAGAGAGAGAGAAACACTGATGTGAGAGAGGCACATGGATTGGTTACCTCCTGCACACACCCTGAATAGGGCCAGGGGCCTGCAACCAAGGTACGTGCCCTTGACCAGAATTGAACCTGGGAACCTTTAGCCTATGAGCCAAACCAGCTAGGGCTGGTTTGGAGATATTTATATATCTAAACCAATCCATGGGGATAAATGATCATGATTGCATTTTATGACATATAGTTCAAATAAGATCTATTCAGTTATTTAGTAAGTAAGATAACTTTTTTATTATTCATGAGGAATATTGATAATTAAGTCTAGCCTGATATAAAAATTATTAAGTATAAGAAAATAAACAACTATATTTTGTGTAAAATTATGTTTACATAATTACTCCCTCACAAAATATCAAGTCGATTATTAGATATGTATTTATTATTTTGGCAAATGATTAAAGATAATCTATGTTGTGCTCAATATTAGTTTATGACTAGGAAAAACATGGTGAGTTCCTACAGGGGGCTAATGTTCTAAGAGGCAAACACCAACTAAATTAATAACCATATCATGAATGTGAATTTAGAAGTATGATAAATGCTAGGAATAAAATATGTAGGTCTGAGGTTGTTTAAAAAGGGAAATTGTCTTAGGTAGAAAAATACAGGGACAGAGATGGCTGGGATGAAATCTAGAGGAATGACCAGCGTTATAGGAGCAGAGGTAAAGGCGGGTTGGGGAGATGGAGAAGTATTACAGGCAGAAGCGGGATCTGGAAGTGGAGAAAGGACAACCGAGATTGAAAAGATCAGAAAGCAAGAGGAAATATGGTGTTAAAAAGGCCGGAAGCTCAGTAGGAGTCATGCTCATGGTGGCCACACACAGGACATTTTTAATGGGAAACTTGAAAGAAGCTTGAACTTTGGCAACCTTTCTTATTCATGTCCACAGTCATTGAAAGAGGTAGGTTTATGTGGGTTCTGGATACGGGCTTAATAAATATTAACAATTTAGGTTTATAGATGTTGAAATCCTTAGGATATTTAAGGGGTCATAAGTCATTTAGCTTATAAAACAATCACATTTTACTTTTTCTTTCTTCTCCTTGCTCTTACCCACCCAGCCACTCACGTGTCCTCACCTTCCCTATGCCGGGGAGGGTGACTCTGGAGAGAGTTTAATTGCACAGGAAGGTGAGCTACAACCTACCTTGAGGGATGACAGTACCCAGAATGAGGATGCTTGCTCTTCCATTAATTAGGGATTGAAGGTGTTAGATATTCATAACTGATTAAGCTTGATAACCACGCATCCCTATGTCACATTCCATAATGAGAATGATAGCAAATCATTTTGATTCTTCAGCCAAACCTAAGCATGTCATGTCTTGTTACTATCAGGGATACTGTAAATTAGCAAAACAGGTCCATCCCCCATCATCAGTCATTCCCCGATGAGCGCTGGGAAAACACTGTGGGAAGATCACAGACCCTGACAATGAATATCACTGCCTCAGTGGAGGACTGTGACAGATCTACAAACAATCTTTCATTAACTACATGGCTGCTACTACCAGGAATTACTGCCAAATTTAAACAAAATAGAACAGAGAACCTGACAATGTAAATGATGAAGTTTCTTTTTTAACAGAAGATAATTTGTATTGATCTGTGTTTAATAATAACCTTTTTGTAATAATCCGCTATTAAACTCATTGAATGATTTATTTTAAATTCAGATATTTTACTTTTTATCTTTAGGATTTCCATTTAGTCCTCATTCGACAGTTTCCATTACCCTCATGAAGTTTCCCATCTGTTTCCTCCTGTGACATATCTTTTCCCTTAAGATCTCGAAGAGATTTATAACAATTTCTTAAAAGTCTTAGTTAGCTGGCTTCAAATCTGCTTCATCTCAAGGTCTGTGTATATTGCTGCCTTTTTTTTCTTGATGCTTTGAGCATGGTAGGGAGACTGGATTTAAACAATTTTTAGGGACAGTTAAAAAGTCACAAAATGGGAGCATTACTAATTAATATTTGTAAGTAAAACCAAAGGAGAAGGAGAAAACATACATTTTGCAAATATGTCGCAGTAAAGAAAATAACAAGGAAAAAATGTAGGCTTGGTCATTCATATGTAAAGAGTGGAGTTAATGACTAGGAATAACTCAGGGTTGAAACTAGTTTCTCACTCTGCTTTTCAAGGAAGAGGCCAAAGCACACACCCTGAAACTGGGTGCAGGCAGAAAAGCTCTTTGAGCAACCCTGCATGCAGGAGATTTATAACCAGCCCGGCTTTGCAGCACCTTACTTATGGGATTAAGGGAATTCGCTGTCACTGCTAGGGATTAAACTCGTTTTAGATAAGTCACTGGTGTCTGGCAGGAGAGAGGAGGAAATCGAACCCCGAGTCACAGAGGGAAGACAGCGGGCTCTGGGCCTGGCCTGGGGAACGGGAGCTCGTGGACCTTGGATGGGTCATTCTCCTCTTGAGCCCTCTGTGCTTTCATCTGCCAAACCAAGACCTTGCATACATCACCTGTCCTTCAAGGTATTCATGAGTGAAGAATGCTCTGAAGTTATAATTACCAAAGGAGGTGGCTTGTTCGGGAAACAGAGAAGTCAATGAGAATAGTTTATGGATTTAGTTTGGGCTGGAAAGAGCTTCAAAAAGAAACTGACATTATTCATATCTTTAGTGCACAAAGCTAACCTTATACCTACAAGGCCAATGCTCATTCTCATTGAAAGAGCTCGGAATCATCCCTCTTCAGTAAAAACTGTCAGAGAGCTGCACGCAGCAGGCCCTTCTGAGTGACTGGATTGAATTGGAAATGTGTGTATGACATGAATAATAAATTGTGGCTTAGCACCTGCAGTAGGCAGAATAATCCCCCCCACCCCCAAGATGTCCACATCCTTATCCTTGCAAACTGTGATTATGTGATATCACATGACAAAGAAATTAAGGATTTAGATGGAATTAGACTTGCTGATTGGCTGACCTTAACCCAGGGAGATCATTCTGGATTATCCACATGTGAGCACAGGGTCCTTAAAAGTAGATGAAGAGGCTGAAGAGGCACTCGGAGAAATAGGATTAATTCAGTTTTCTGTTGCTGGCTTTGAAAATGGAGGAAGAGAGCCATGAGCCAAGGAATGAGGGTGACCTTCAGTAGCTGGGGAAAAAGCAAAGAAATATTTGTTCCCCTAAAGCCTCCAGCAGAGAATGCGGCCCCCCACCCCAACCAAGAGCTGAGAAAGCTCTGTGTCCGAGTTATTATCTCTCTACAGAACGAGAGATAATCAATGTATGCTGTGTGAAGCCACCATGGTTAGAGCAGCCTTAGGAACCAAATACAGCATCTTTTACAAGCAAATGACAATGACACTGAAGTAATCACCGCCCTTTCCATGAGCTTGCAAATCCCACGCCTATTATGTGTGAGAGTGCGCTCATGGGGTTCTGCACACACATGACTTCAGACAGCCACTGCTCAGGAAGTTTAGAAAATCCTTCCAAATCCTGGAGAGCAACCTGTCTGCAATGCCTACTGCTCAATAGAAAACTACAGAAAATAAATTACAGAGCATACAGTAGGTTTACAGTTGTGAGAACACAGCATAGTGTATTCCTGTGTTGCTATTTGTTGCTATATTATTTGCCATAGGAACAACTGTAAACCTACTCTTGTCCCACCTTGTATTTCTGGTCTCAGAATCTTGCTGTTCTCTTACTCTTCAGCTATTTTTACTACTAAAAACATCTGTGAGGAGAAGAGCCAGATGTGAAATAGCATGGAAAACAGTTTTCAGAGAAGTGATCTGAAAAAAAAAAAAGACTATGTCAATTGTTTTGACGTAGGAAAAAAATGCTGGTAAGCTTTAAAAACTGCATCGACTGCATTATAAACATACTGTTCAAAGTGTATTTTATTTTGAGATAGTTGCTCATTAGGTGAAAAGCATAGTTATATTATCAAAAGAGTATTGGATTGAGAATGAGGTTATTTTGTTTTTATTATCAGTTTTCTCTTTTTAACCTGTATGTTTATCTCAGTTTCTATATTTAAATGGTGCAAAACTTTAATGAACTAATGTGTATAGATGGCGCCATAACTTTAAAGTGTGATGTGTAAATGTGAGGAAATTCTATGAGTAATGGAAAGAACATTAATCAAATAGTCAAGAGATGGGTTTTATTTGCAGGAGAAAGAGCACAGGTTCTAGAATTCTAATGAATCTGGTTTGAATCCTCGCTCCGCCATTGCCTCGCTAAGCTTAATCAAGTTATTTACTCTCTTTGATTATCTCACTGCTCATTTGTAATAAGATGAGCAATTCCAATTTTAAGAGCCATTTTAGGGATTGATTATAATAATGCTATTAGTTTCCTAGTGCAATCTCTCGCCATTAAAAAATGAACGGTGTTAATTGAAATAGATATGAGCAAGTTTCTCTGTACCTGAGGATCTGCTGTGAGAATTAACTCTCAGGCTTCTGTGTGAGTGACTCTCACTTCTCTGAGAATTCAATGAGACAGCATACGGGTTTGCCTCACATAAATCAGATACTCAGCAATCACCTTCTAAAAACTGCAGAGTCCAAAGTTCACAGGCTCCTAGTTCTGACTAGAGCCTGGCACAGACAAAGGATGTCAGCATGTCACTGCACAACCCCATCCACACAATGCCTTTCACCCACTTCAGAGGAAGTCTCAGAGTGAAGTTGGCCTTGGAGATGGATCCAATGGGCACAGAACACCCAGGGAAGATCCAAGGTGGGATGCAAATTAAGGGCGACTTTAGGGTTTGAAGCAGCTACTACCATAGAGTTGTAGCAACAGGAAGACTCGGATGCAGTTTGTAAGGTAATTAAAGCTAAGTCCAAAACCAAACAAGAAGACCAGTGTAAGAGAGAGGCTAAGAGAGGAAAGAAAAAGTTGTATGATTTAGATTTAGAGGGAAAGATAAAGATTAGAAAATAGTTGTTGGTGCTCTCATGTCCATACTATCTCTCTGTCTAGGCCAAGGATGTTTGCCTTTTTGGTGTGAAGAACCTCTTTGGGAATTTAACAAAGCATGTTGACTTTCCCTTACCATCCCAAATGAACATTTGCATGGAACAGCAGGGGTTTAAGAGCCACCTGAAGCCCATCCATGGACACGAGATAGAGCTCTCCTGCTATAAATATGTACTCCTTTTATTATTTCGTTTTTATTTTTCAATTACAGTTGACATACAATATTTTATTAGTTTCCGGTGTACACCCCAGTGATTAATGAGATAATTACTTGATGAACATGGATTCAGAGTTCAGTGACATTCAGCTAAAAAAAAAAAAAAAAAGCCTAATGATGTCCTCCCCAGAATTGGCAGCTCTTTTTGCCAAGATAAGAAAAAATTCTCCTTAAATCTGGAATTCTTTTGAGATTACTGCCAATTGGAGATTGTTTGTCTTCAGCTTTCTTCAATTTGGCTTACCAAATTCCCAGCTCTCTAGAGTAAATACCTGTTAGAGTAAATTTAGTAAATTTCTTGCCAAGATGTAGAGATATGCCTTCATTTAGAAACTCCGAGCACTGATCTGATTTCAGATATATTGATATTATATTGTAACTCTGAGAGAATTTCCCCCCCTTTCTGGTGGAGTTGGGAGCATGTCTTCAATGCTGGCCAATCACTGAGAGATCCCTCTCGTGCCTCTTCTCATGCACATCTCAAAGCACAATCTCCCCACTTTCTTCAATCTGTGAACCACAGAAAAGAGATCAATCAATCCACCAGCAAGTGATATCAACTCTACCTTCATATGATCTCCCATACTGGTTAGTTTCACATCATCACAACTACTTCGACCCGAATCAAGTCAACTGCCAGATTACTACAACACTCTCCTCACTCTTTTCTTTTTTTAAAATATATTTTATTGATTTTTTACAGAGAGGAATGGAGAGGGACAGAGAGTCAGAAACATCGATGAGAGAGAAACATCATCCAGCTGCCTCCTGCACACCCCCCACTGGGGATGTGCCCACAACCAAGGCACATGCCCTTGACCGGAATTGAACCTGGGACCCTTGAGTCTGCAGGCCAATGCTCCATCCACTGAGCCAAACTGGTTAGGGCCTCACTCTTTTCTTTAACTTTCACCATTTCATGATTTATTGTCAACACAGAAGGGTAATTGATCTTCCAAAGAAAAAACTATTAGGGTGAAATATGGGGAGCCAATATAGCGTCAGTCACAATGTTGTATATTAGATATGTCATATGGTTTGCGGTAATACAACACATCATATCACTCATTTGCTCAAAACCCTCTAATGGAGTTTTATCATTCCTCAAATAAGTCCCATACCCCTCTCCTGCTCTATAGGACCAATGTGAAAGAGTCCTTGCCCAGGTCATCAATCATGGCAAACAGCACTGCCTCGCTTACCTCAACCAGAGTCACATTGTCAGTCTTGCTGTCCTTGACAATTGCACGCTGGTTGCTTCTTGGGGGCTCTGGCACTCACTGTGCATCTTCCTAGAGTGACTTTCCCAAAAACTTTCTCATGGCCAATTACTTTTCAACATTTAGATCTCAGCTCAAACAACACCCTTTTGTGAAGCATGGATTCCTACATCATCTAGCATGGCTCTCTGCCCCCACACACTCCACTTTCTATTATTTGCTATCATTTTATCTAACAGTAATACTGATGCCTTTTTCCCTACCTGCCTATATGTATTTTATTTTTTCTCTAGTTGTGAGTTATCCCTATAACCGTGTAAACCACTTGAGGGCAGGGATTTGTCTGACTCTGTTCTAATTCCGATCCCTAAGAGAATATATTTTAGGGTGTTTCGTTTTTGTGTTAAAAATTAATTAGACACTGCACAACCTGTTCTCAATACTATGGTATATAACTATCTTTCAACTTCACTTTCTTGGTAGTATAGACTGTACTCTATGTAACTGTGTTGTTATTAAGAGAAGGTAAACATGAGACTCAACCCTGTGCGTTCATGGAATATGATAAATGCTTAGAAAGTGGTCTTTTGCCCCTTCCTTCACATGTCATAGAAAATGATAAATATTTGCTTCAACTTCAGTAGATTCCCCAGATGACTAGAGAATAATAATATTTCTTAGTTGCAAGTTATATACCTGATAAGGATGCTGATAGAGAGAAGGTAAAAAACATACACACAGTCGCTAGGAAGTGAGAGAATATCCTGAAAGTGCCTTGTCCTTCTCTTTAGTCAATTAGAAACATTATTAAGACAAGCTCATGGGAAGACGGCCTTGAATCATTTTAGCTTAGAAAAAGTACTCGTAATTGCCCTCAACCCCTGCCGTATATTTGTGTCTCCTATAGATTAAAGAGCAACAAGGACTGTCACAGGCAAGTGAAAAAATACAGAAATCAAACCTCAGTTACACTGACACACTCATTATAAACAAGGCCTTGGAGGAAACTCACCCTGCTATTTACTTTTCTGAGTGAATCATAAGTAAAAATAGACTACATTTTATCTGTAGGATTAAGAAAGGAGTCCTGCCAGGTAAATTTCTATGATTGTCTTTGAGGTCAGCTTTGAAATTCAGCTCGGAAATCTTCTGTGAATTTCAATGTCACTACAGTTGTGACTTTCATTAATTTGAACATAAAGAAAAAAAACGTATTTTAGAAACCATCTGAGCAAAATGCTTTCACAACCCCAATAGTGCTAGTAATTCTGATAGTGAAAATCAGGAACTAAAACAAGAAACATATCTGGAAACTGAAAATATCTAGCTATTCCAAATCACAGCCAATACAGACCAATTTCCCCCTCTTTGCAGAAAAGTCAGAGTACTTATTAAAGCCATTTCTATAACATTAGGAAAATTGTGGGATTTGCATATAAAAATTTCATATTCGCTACATCATTTATATAAACCTAAGCGACTGCTACCCTCTTTTATATACATGGATTTGGGGTCAGAATTTTAAAAACTTCTAGAGTGTGACACAAGGATCCAAGCAGAGGAGGCCGAGTCCAGGAATGAGAGCGAAAGAGCAGAGCCCTGTGCAAAGAGTCCGGGAGGACCCAGAGTCCGGGCGCTGTTTTATGGATGACATTGGATATTCTGGCAAAGACTTCGTTTCTCTCGGTATGTGTTCTTCTTTTGTGAAATGAAGATTTCGACTTGGATTATCTATGACAAATCATTTCTTTAAAATTGTACATTAGTATAATTTGCACAAGAAAACAATGTGCCAATCCAGTGAGGCCATCTCACATCCAATACCCAGGCACCAATAAAAGTGGATCCATTCTAGGCAGCTAAGGGACAAATTTTAAAAGAGAAGAGGAAACAGCAAGCTTTTTAAAATATAATATTTTTATTGGAACCATGACCTCCTGGTTCATAGGTTGGCGCTCAACCACTGAGCCATGCCAGCTGGGTGAGACCAGCTTTTTACTGCTCAGTTCTATTTGCCTCTTTGAATTTTTCTTTGCTTGGTTTTCCTCCATCCTTTATTCCAGAAGGCCATCTTGGAGTGATCTCATCTCTGGGAGGTCCCCTTGACTGGAGAAAGTCTAAGATGGTGTTTCCTGATGAATACTAAAAGTTTTATTGACTGTAGTAATGATTAAGTTGGTTCCAGAGCTATGGAACCTCTAGCTGTTTCATCTGTAAAATACCATTGCTGACTGCAGTTATAATACATATTTAGTTGTGTTCTAACAATTAGACAAGAAGATGCATATATAGTGAGTAGTCAGTAAACATTCGCTGCTATTATTACTATAACCGTCATTTCCTAGTGTGTATATTAAATTCCTTGGCCTCCTCTCAGAGTCTGATGTTGAGACAGGTATGTTTTTAGCAAGTTCTCCAGGTGTGTCAGCTTCCTGCTCATACTGCATTATTCTTAGCCAATGGGGGCAGAGATAAGAGGATGGAATTTTACTGTCATTGTTGACCAAAGGAACAAAGTGAGTCCTTGCAACTTCTTTGCAGTGCAGCTTAGCTCACCATAACGAAGGGCCTCACGTCTTCAAAATTGCAATGCTGTATTACTTGGCTTTGCACGCTGTGCTGGTATCTCCTTTAGTAACACAGGGGTGTAGCTCCAGTAAGAAATCAGTGTGTGGAACCTCCCATGCGGAGAATCGTGAATTGTTACCAGTGATCTCTCCTCCAGAGTGTCAGGACTAGTTTTGGATAAAGAAATAAATGGGCCCTTATTAACGTTGCATTCTACTCCAAGCTCCCACGTGTGAACTTGGGTAAGATTTTCATTTCTCTAAGGCTTCCATTTTAAAGGGTAAGCAATTCCTCTCTCAGGGGTGGGTCACAGTGTGGAGAGGAGACGTTAATTTGTGGAATATGCCTCACAGGAGTTTCTTCCCTTATTCCTCATTATCACACCATACAAACCACTTGCTTTTCTAGTATTAGCCAAGCCGAGAGCTTACACGCAGACCTGCTCACACACATTCCCCTGGATGTGAGAAAGAAGACAAGGTAGTGTATCAGAATGGGCTCAGGTTTTCACCTCAAAGTTGTTAAGGTCAATTGAGCAGAGGGTTCAACTCTGACTACAGAGGCATTCAGTGGGTATGTGTCAAATAAATAAATCATTGATAGACATGGAGACCAGCAACCTACCTTCAAGCACAACCTTAGTTACTGTGATGAAAAATTTCTTGTGTCCGCTTGACTGGGCTAAGGGATGCCCAGTTGGCTGGCATAGCATGGATTTTGGTGGGTCTGTGAGGGTATTTCTGGAAGATATTTGCATTTAAATCAGTAGACTGAGTAGAGAAGACATGCCCTCATCAGTGTGGGCAGGCACTTCCAATCTTTATATATATGTGTGTATATAGTGTGCAGAGGGGGAGAACTGGCAGACTCTTGCTCTGTCTCCTTTAACTGGGACAGACATCTTCTCCTCTCTTGGGAAATAGAGGTGTCTGGTTCTGGGGCTTAAGACTGCGTGTGTGTGTGTGTGTGTGTGTGTGTGTGACGGGGTTCGGGGGCACGAGTGTAAGTCACAGACTCACACACACACGTTCCCGGCCCTTCAATCCCAACGGAAGGACAACAGAGTTC
>NW_005871213.1:517298-519868 GCF_000147115.1 Myotis lucifugus | reverse complement strand
CACCATATGTGGGGACAGCTTGCTCTGTCTGAGACAACGTGCTGAAGTCAGGGTGAAATCTTACTGTTACCCATGGCCCAGCCAACTCACTAAGGACCTCCTTTACCAAAGAGAGAGCGAGAGAGAGAGAGAGAGAGAGAGAGAGAGAGAGAGAGAGAGAGAGAGAATGTGCCTCCCTTTCCCATGACCAACATTTGCCGTGTCCTCTTCCATTATATTAATGGCTGAGTCTATAACGCGGGGTCTCAATCCACTGGAACAATTAGCCTGGAATGGGTCTCTGTGGTGCGCATAGAGCACAGAGCCATAAACCGGGGCAAAGTGTTTCCAGAGCTGGGAGTCCCACCGCCATTTCCCAGGCCCATAGAGCAGATGGCAGCCTCCGGTGGTGCCCAGAGGATTGGTTAGCACTGAGGCTTCTGGTCCTTCACACACGGAGGAAAGAAACAAAGAATGTGTTTGAGTTATTTTTTTAAAGAGATATTTTCCAAAAGAGACCTAGGCAAAACACACACACACACACACACACACACACACACACACACACACGCCTCTAATGGGCACAGCCTATTCACCATCATCTGTACAAGAAGCAGGCCCAGCATGAAGCCACAGCCTGAGTGAGTGAGTGACCAGCAGAACTCCAGCATCAGGACGGACTCCCCGCTCCACCCACTGCCAGAACTCCCCAGGTCCCAGATCCTCCCTGAGGTTGCTCCCTCTGACCAAGAGTCTGGCGCTCTTCCCTATACTTAGAGGTCGTGTGCAGTATGTAATTACCAAGTGTCACAGCTTAGTAACGCCTTCCTCGGCTCCCTTAGCTGTGAGAAGCCCGTTCTCCCCACAGGTCGTAAGTATCCCTCAGTGATTCGTGCCTAATGATTGTCCTTTAAAAATCAATTGTTTTGGTTGCACTTAGCTCTTAATAAACTTGTCTGTGTTATTTCGTGTCAGTTTCCACAGGAAGAGGGTGAGCTTTGTTTTTCTCTCTGTTTAGATTCGGTGCCACATTGATGATTAATAGCCTAGGCCAGTGGTCGGCAAACTGCGGCTCGCGAGCCACATGCGGCTCTTTGGCCCCTTGAGTGTGGCCACAAAGTTTCAATCGCACTGTATGTGGGCGCCCGCATGTGGTATTTGTGGAAGAGCCACACTCAGGGGGCCGCAGTTTGCCGACCACTGGCCTAGGCCAATCACTCTGCATTAAATGGATAATCATATGAATGATGAAATGGAAAATGAATGAAAAAAAGCCCTTAACTGGAAAACATAAAATCTCTACTATAGCTGGCACAAAGTCAAAACTTCACCCTTTGGCAAATGAAAATGGGTGCCCCTAGGTGAACCAACCCAACGACTTCAGTACATAATGTTTTCTTCTGAGAACTCAAAAGGCTTCTGCTTAACTGTCCTTGATGTTGGAGAGAGAAAAGCACAGTTAAAAGCTGATGTCACACCCTCCCAAACCCTTCACACTTAGCGCAACTACCCAGCTATTGTAGACGCCTCCTGCTGTGCAGGCCTCGGCTGAGGAAGCACTGGAACACCTGCTCTTTGCTCAGCAGAAAACGGCCCATTCCAGGTCTGGGCAAGCTTGCTGAAGAATGGCACTCGGTGGGGGAGCCATGTCCCTCTGAAACAGGAAACCACTGGTGTAGCAAACAATCACACTTCTCTTCATACTTTCTCTCTCTGACTAAAATGTGCCCTTGAACTCTCAAAGGGCTAATTATGTGTCTGATTTTCCCCATGTGCTATGTAGGCTTGGGCTGTGGTCTCACATTATCTTCAATCTCTACAGACACCAACAAAAGGACTCACACTGTTGCTGATCAAGGATGTTTATTTCTAAATGGACAGCATGCACCCATGGGTCCCTAAGGATTGTTTCCAACCTGAGGTCGTCTTTGAAAGGGAGGCCTTATTACTAAATGGTCTGGATGTAGAACTTTGATTATTTTTTTCATTGACCCAATGGATAAGAAAGTTGCTCTAATTTGTAACTTACAATAGTTGGAGTAGAATTCAACGTTAATAAGGGCCCATTTGTTTCTTTACCATGTTATTCATTTATTTTTATGTTTTTAATACTATTCTGAGCAGGGCTTCAACCTTGTTCCACCCTCACTCCCTTTAGGTCTGTGCTCAAATGGTGCCTAGTGAAGGTTGCTTAGTGAAGCCCTTCTGGACCATCCTAGGTTTGAATAGCACAATCCTCATGCTTTATTTCTTTTTCTCAGTTTTTGTGTTTCTATGAAACACTCATTATAATTTGCTTTATGGTATATGTTTATTTGTTTTGATTTTTTTATTTGCCATTAAAATGTAAGTTTCTTGTGCATAGAAAATTTATTCCATCTTATTAATCACTATAACCCTAGGACAGTGGTCGGCAAACTGCGGCTCGCGAGCCACATGCGGCTCTTTGGCCCCTTGAGTGTGGCTCTTCCACAAAATACTGACTTCTGCGCATGGGCCACGAAGTTTCAACTGCACTGTACGTGCGCGCCCGCACGTAATATTTTGTGGAAGAGCCACACTGAAGGGGCCAAAGAGTCGCATGGGTTTGG